>NC_059433.1:1767756-2080256 GCF_021028975.2 Sphaerodactylus townsendi | reverse complement strand
CGAGATCACAGTAGGGCTCCGGGAGGGCGGAGCTGCGAGACTGTGGCACCATCAAGAAACCCACCAACAGCTGACCTCTGTCACTGGAATGGGCAGGGGGAGGAGCCATGGGCTCTGGCAGGGCCCCACTGGGAGGGGCAGGGAGGCGAAAGACATATTCTGACCACCTGATGTCTGGGTCATGGTGAGCTAACCAGGGCATGCCTAGCACTAGGGGATAGCTGCCAAACTTGGCCACTATGAACTGCCATTGCTCACTGTGCCCCGCAAATGATATGACCACAGGCTCCGACTTGTGAGTGGAAAGGTCCCCCCAGTCCAGTACCGTCCATCTGCTCGAACCAGATCGGCTGTTTGAGTTTAACAAGTCCCAGTCCTAATGCCGCCACCAAATCAGGGTGGATCAGGCACCTCAAGCAACCCGAGTCAATGAGGCCCTCAGCACGGGTCTGGGTCTGAGGCCCTGGGAGGGAGAGAGTGTCAATATGACTATGGGCTCGGTGGAGAAAGCACTCACTCACTCCTTGGCGCCTGCATGGACAACCTGGCCACTGGTGCTCCTTAAGCCAGGTTGTCATCGTTTCCCACTGGTACACTGTAGTCTCGGGCACCCGACGCCTCAGACTCACTCCAGTCCCCAGCTTGGGCAGCCAGAGTAAGGGTGGCTCCGGCTGTGATGGGGCGGGACATTGGGAACCTTTTGTGGGGGTTCCTGGGCGCTGCGGACCCTTGGGTCCGGAAGCAGCTGCTGGGGTATGACGACCAGGGAAAGACACGATGAGGTGGCTGCCTTCTCCACAGTGCAGGCATAGGCCCAAGCGGCAATGGCGGGCCCCGAGCGGATACAGAGGGCCCCTCTTGTCTCTTACTCATTGTCCACGGCCTTCCCTGAATGAAATCCACTCTTCCCACCAACATATCCTTGAGGAAGTGGAGGATGTTTTGCGCCTCAATTCTGCTCCCAATTCTGTTCCAGAGGCCTTGGGGGATGTATTATGCTCTGGAAATTCCCCTTCTTGCCCAACCTTACTTGCCTATAATCCTGCAATTCAAAGATACTGTTCTCCAGATAACTCTCCTAATGAAGCAAATTGTGTGCCCATAAGTAAAGGGGGGACTGCCAGTCAGGCTAAAGGCAACCCTTATTCAACCAGCCCTACTACAAAGGCCTTGAGGCTGCACCTCGCCAAGATCACAAACCACCCTATTACAATGCCAGAGCCTGTGTCAAAGCCACCCACAGCAGCTCACGGTGAAACACACTGTTCCCCAACAAATGCCCCAGTCTTACTCCAACACCTATCCAGGCGGCTACCTCTCCCCAGCACTTGAGAATGTATGTCATCAAACCTCCCCCTTACATTTGGGAGGTTGACCTCAGGTCCACAAATGTACTGGATAAAGATACTCTCCTAAAAACTCCAAAGAAATCTTGGTTCGAGGAACTGAAAAGGCTGAGGATGAGCCCACTTCAATCCAACAGAAGCCCACCCAAACATCAGCATCCCACTCTGTCAAAGGAGGTTACTAGATCTCAGAAGACAGATCAGGTTATAGATAATAACAGATCATCTGGGATTTCCATTTCAAATTACCGATTGAAATACATGCATTTAAAGAGCTTCTTGGATAATACAACTCAACCAAGCCCCACCAAAGAGATTATAATTGACTATTCTTCCACGACTGAATGCACACATACCTCCATGCCAGACCCGATTAGGCTACAAGGTAATGGTTGTGTGGTCCAAAATGACCAACGAAATTACAACCATAGACCAATCTCAGTGTGTAACCCTATATCAAAATCTCTTAGCCAATCTGGGACCAACACAGCATGGGGGGAAGTATCTCCAAATCCAAGTCCAAGAGATGTGATTTCCCTCATCTCGTGGAATATAGCCGGATGGATCAAGAAATCACGATAATCATTCGATTTCCTCACTTATCTACAAAAATTTACGTTTATAGCCTTACAAAGAAACTTGAGTCCAATTCAGAGCTTGCCTTGTAAATGGCTACCAACAATACTCTCTTCCTGCTACAAAGAGTATCCAAGTTTGAAATTCGTTATTCACCATGGAGGGACTTTCTACTATTTGTAGCCAACAGCATCAAAGCAACTCCTCTTTCGCGACTCAATGTCCCCTCTTGCACAGGCTGTTTTTTTTTTGGTAGAGGGGGAAGCTCTTCACATGATTATAGTGAACTTGTATATACCTGCTGGATTGACACTGAGACTCCTTAATCAACACATGGAGTAGGATATCATCATTTTGTAGAAAATTTAGAAAATAAGAAACAACCATCTACGGAGGTGATCCTGAGTGAAGCTGATTTTACTATGCATGGAAGTAGGAGTCACCGGACCTTTCTACCACTTTGGCCCATTTGAATCAGGAGGACGATCTCGTACAGCTTCTTCTAACCCCAGCTCTTGGCTCCCTCAAAGGGACTCTCATACGTGAATCGCGGCAGGAATTCAGTTAATCCAAATTTGCCATCAAATTTAACAGAATTATGGTTAAAGCGGCCTCCAAGATGCTATAGGAATCACGAGATAGCTTTACCTTGGTAGAACTTCGCTTCCGTTAGTGCTAAGCGTCGATCGAATTACATCTTAATATCCCTATCTACACCAGTGTGTCACATCTTTTTTAAGCGTTAGGGGACTTATTAGCTGAAAGTGATCATCTTCCACTCAATGTAGCTTTTCATTTTGAGGGTAAAGACTAATACAGAGGACCCCACCAACTTTAGGCATCAAGAAAGAAATACTTGGTCACCTCAGGTGGCTTGGCTGCTACAGAAACACTACTTAAAGCTCTTTTACATTTAATAAATTAAAGAGAATATATTACAGGCTGACACACCAGAACGTGGAATACATCACTTTGAACAACTAGTTTCCAAATTCTAGCAGGGAACTTCAAGCCGTCTCCTCGACCAAAATCTAAAGGCTGTAAACGGTCATAGAGAATGGTTTGATAAGCTACTGTATTGAATTTAACAACAACTCACGATCACTATATAGAAGTTACCGCAGCACAGGTGAGGGAAAAGCTACTCAGCAATATAACCAACTGAAAAAGGATTTTCAAATTATGGTACAATGGAAACAGAAAAAATCAATTCGAACAGCAAGTGGGAACAACTATATCAAAGCCACTTTAACAAAATAACATTAAGCAATTCTGGCAGATCATAAATAGAAGGGCCCAAGCGTGCGAGGTATCCAGTTTGCTTATATTTCACTAGACCGATGGTTTCAGTTATTTTTCTAATCTGTTCAATGCTAGCTAACTGAATACCCTGATTCCACTTCAATACCAGAGGAGCTACCAGATTGGCCTGAGGTTAATCCTCCAAGAAGTGGAAGTAAACTAATCGAAATTAGTGGTTTGAAAGCTTGGTAAAGGCCCCAGGTCCTGATGCAATAATACCAAGAAATACTTAAATCCCCTCACACCCAGTGTGGTGGGCTACAACTCCTGGCTTCCTTATTTACCCATGCTTAAATAGCTTGGGCTTACGCATTTTTTTTATCCAAAGATGTGGCTGGCGTCTATAGTTGTCCCAATCTACACAAAGGGTGATTTTACTAATCCTTCAAACTATGCAGCCCTATAAAGCCTATTATCTGTAATTGGCAAACTATATGCAAAACTACTCCTTAGGAGAGTGGAAGATTGGGTCAAACAGAAGCAGAAGTAATGGGACCCGGAGCAAATTGGATTCACTAAAAATAAATCAACACTGGATCATGTAACAGTTTTAGCACACTTAGCTAACAAAGAAATTATAACTCATAATAACCATGTAAAAGCTGTTTGCAGCCTTCCTGGATTTAAAAGGGGCATTTGACTCCATATCTAGAGCCCTACTGTGGAAAATTAGTGGCCGTTACACATGGACCCCAGACTACTGTTTCTTATAAAACAGCTACACACTTGCACTAGCTGCAGAATGGAAGAGCCTTAACAAAAGGACCCAGCTCACAGAAAATATCATCACAATAGAGGGGTCCAAACAAGGCTGTACATTGGCCCCCACTTTGTTCAATATATTCCTTGGTGATCTAGTGCCAACCCTCCAGAAGGCCAATGGGCATGTTCCCAAACTAAGCACCCCTAAACCGTGCCCGGCGTTGCACTGTATGCTTTGTGACACTGTTCTTCTTTCCCCACACTAAAGTTGGTCTCCTTTCGTCTCTTAGAATTGCTGTGCTGAATATTGTAAGAGGAACGAACCCTGGTAATTAACCTTATAGAAAAAAACCAAAATATTGGTCTTGGCTAGAAGACCCTAGTCATACATGGACCATCAATAACAGACCCACATAGAACAAGTTAACCAGTTCAAATATTTGGGCATAACTCTTACTAGCAACCTTAATTGGTGGGCAGGGTACCATAGGAAATTAGCACTCGCTGCAGCTAACAACAGTGCCCTAGCAATTCAAGCGTTTCTTCTTTTCACTGTGGGCCACCAGTATATACCATCCGCATTGAAGGTGTTCAATGCTTGCTAAATCGACTCTCAAGCTCCTCTATGGAGCACCTATTTGGATCGGAGACTATAAACAAAAATATAAACACAGCCCAGTCCACGTTTCTTCCACCAAAATTATGGGCTTACCAAATTGTGCTTCATATGCAGCCCTATGTTTTAGAACTTCGGGCCAAATATCATATGCCACGATGGCCTGGCTGAGAACTGTCAGATACTGGCTACGTATCCACTATTTGCAGGATCACTCCAGTTTGTTACACCTCATGCTTTCCGACTATGCAAGATTCTAGGTGGCTGAAACTAGTTGAGGGAAAAATCAACACTCTTGGCTTTTCATTAGAGGCGTTAGTCCCTCTTTCCCTATCAGAAGCATATAGCTGCTTTGAAAAGCTAAGCTATTAGAACAAGAGTATCGGGATCATGATAACAGCTAAGAGGCGTGTTCCCCCTGACCCTGCTTATTCCAATTGAACAAGGACACATGGCCAATTATTTACAGTGGATCACATACAACCCCTAATTTAAGAAGAGCTTTAACACTGGCCAGATTCAATCAACTGCCTTCTATGCTGCTCTATGGCAGATATCAACCAAATTGATGATAAACAGGAGGCTATGTCCAAATTGCAATATGGGTCCAAGGAGTTGGAGACACTTTCCCCGATCATACCCTCTTTCATTTGTGTAAGGTTTGCAAAAATCAAGAGATGTCACCAATCTGCACTTATCCCACATTTCTGTATAACAATCCCTAACTGATGCTCTTAAGATACCTATGCTTTTTTGAACAACATGGATCCCACAGTGTGTGTGAGAATGTAATAAAATTTCTGCTAAACAATAATGAGACGTAAGTCTAAGATGGAAATGTACCAACCAATGTCTATGTATTATGACCACATATAGCCAGCAGTAATTTTTCTAGCTTCTGTCAGTATCCGATGACGTTTAAGTGAGTTAACTTAGCTGAAGGAATGTCCTATAGTTACAGAAGGACCATGTATATATTTTAGTATTTAGTATTTTAGTACCAGTGTCTATAATTGTGAGCAATAATGGGCAAATTTTGTATGCTGATTTTGTATGTTTATTTTATGCCAATAAAGGCTTGTGACTTTGACTGAGATTGTCCACGGCCTTCTCTGGTGTCCAAAGTGGCTGGCGTTGGGTGCGGTTCCACCAGTGTCTTGACTCTAGTATTTTTTAACACTGGCAGCCAAGTTTTGTTCATTTTCATAGTTTCTTCCTTCTTCACCCACCCTGGACACTCCAACAGATATATATACTCCACTTGCTTTCCCAACATCAGATCCTCTGAAGATGCCAGCCACAGATGCAGGCGAAACGTCAGGAGAGAATGCTGCTAGAAAACGTCCATACAGCCCGGAAACCACACAGCACCCAAGTGATTCCGGCCGTGAAAGCCTTGGACAATACAGGGTAAAAGTTGTTTAGATTATTTATTTAAACAATTTCTATCCTACGTTCCAAGCCAAAGGCATTTCTGGCTGTTGGGAGACAAATAGGAAAACTATATAACACAGAGAGAGCACTTATACTCTCACATGCCCTCAGATTTTTCTGCAAAAATGTAATGGATGTCCTTTAGTACCAAGTAATGAATAAAATCAGAATACAATTAATATTGGAACAAGAGAAGAGGGAAATATGTGGAACATGAAACAATAATTATAAATAATAACTATACGTATAGGTATATTCTCCTTACACATCATATAGTTAGTTCAGTTACCTGCAATGTTTTCACTCTGTTATCACTGTTCTTTTCATGAATTCAGGCATTCTGCTAGCAAGACCTAGTAATGAAAATGGAGAGTATCAAAATTATTCTAAGCAAGCTTTATGAATACCATAGTTAGGACTGGTATAGGAGCATAACACTGTCAGGTATGATCTTCCTAAAGATTTGGATCAGCCACGAATGGGCTTTTTAGCATTTCCATGTATCAGACCCTGGGTCCAAAAATAATAGAAACTGTAGATTTGCTCTAAAGTCTTTATTTTGAAGCGAAGGGTAAACATCAGCAAAGATGATTCTGAAGATCCCGCACAAATCACTTGCCTATATCCCTCAAAGCTCCCCGGCCCCCAGTAGCCAAACGTAGTGTAGGCATTTCATCGGGCTTACCCCGATCAGCCGAAACGGGGGGGAGGTCTTAAGGGGGGCGGAATGTCAGGACCATGTTTGTCAGTATCTTGATGTCTTGCTGTGTGTGATTTGCTATTGTTTTCCTGTTTCCCTCTTCCCTTCCTAGCAATCTCCTGTTAGCGATCTCCTGGCGCCAGCCCATCCTCAAAGAGGTGTGAGAGGTTCCCAGTCCTTTGTAGCTTTGTAGTAGAAACTGTAATAGACATTTGGTGTGGGGCGAACCAGGGGGGTTTAAAAATATAAGTCCTGGATCTGAGCTTTCTAGCTATACATTGTTACTCTTTGCATCACCTGGAATAAACTGTTTTTGGACTTTCCTACGATCTCTGTTATTTCCATGTTCGAGAGTCTGACACTTAGACCAGTGGTGGGATCCAAAAATTTTAGTAACAGGTTCCCATGGTGGTGGGATTCAAACTGTGGCATAGCGCCAATGGGGCTGGATGGGCCATGACGGAAACATGACCCGGGCATTCAGGGGGGGCAGAGGCATTTCCCTAGGCGGGGCTGTGGCAAGGACACAGCCGCTGCGCCAGTCCTTGGGCGGGAAACGAATGCATGCAGGTGCAGGCTGCCACGCACGCAGGTGCACCTCCTGCTAGACTGCTTCAAGTTCTGCACGCTACTGCTGAGAGGAGGGGCATAACTAAGGCAAAAATCACATGGCAAAATCACCAATTAGTAATCCCCTCTCTGTGAGACTGTGTACGGATTACAGGGGTCTCAATGCTGTTTCCGCTTCGAATAAGTACCCGTTGCCCTTAATCAAGGACTGTTCCCCACCCCCACATGGGAACAGAGAGTCAAAGAGAAGCCCAGCCTGGAGGCCCATCCCAGCAGCAGAACTCCAAGGCCAGACCCAGGTAGACAGTGTTGCATTTGCAAAAGCGAAAGCCACTCCAGAAAGCTCCCCCTCCCAACAAAGCCATCCTGACAGCAACACTGCTTCAACCCAGACTTATATTACAGTTGTGTAATCTTTTGCACTTCCCTTTGTCAGCAACAGTTTATGATTTCCACCTCCCCCTCAAATGTTTTAGATGCTATATCCTGTTTACAAGGAGAGGGTATTAATAACATGCTGTTATAGCTGCTGCTAATAAAGGTTATCTTTCACTGTCATAAATCTGCATAATGAGACATTTCTTCACCAGGATGAATACATCCTATATATAAACAGGTTTCTTCATACTGAAAAGGCACAACATTTAGTTTTGATCAGTATGACTGAACGATTCCAGTATTTATTGCTCACTCTGTTTTTTTACTTTTTAATACTATTTCCCCAGAAACCAGCCTCCCCTATTCTCCAATTGCTTATTTATTAGGAAGTGCTATAAGAATAAGATACTGTTTCTTTCTGATACCAGGAAAGTGCTCACTATTGTACTGAAGTCTTTCTGCAGTAAACATATTTTAATTCATT
Source organism: Sphaerodactylus townsendi (assembly GCF_021028975.2). Classification (NCBI taxonomy): domain Eukaryota; kingdom Metazoa; phylum Chordata; class Lepidosauria; order Squamata; family Sphaerodactylidae; genus Sphaerodactylus; species Sphaerodactylus townsendi. The sequence continues at coordinate 2,072,148 of NC_059433.1, read as the reverse complement.
CCCTAAGTTCTGCAGTCCTCCTCCTCCACATGTCGCTAGAAGGCAACATCAGCAAAATTGCTAATATTGCCTACCAATCATTAATATTTGCCATACAAATTCATAGAGCCATGACATCTTTACTCATAATTTTTCATCATAGGCATATGAGAAAGTTAATTTGAATATGTGCAAATAATTACAGGAAATTAATTTTCATTATGACTGTGAGGGCTTTTTGATGCAAAAATAATCATAGATGCAGGGAAGTTTTTCTTAAGTGCAGATGTTGGCTGAGAAAAATACTTTTAATGCAGAATGAGATCATGCATCAAAACAATTATTTCAGATGTCTTTCGATTTTGAGGAAGTAGAAATAAAATTCACGGTTAGAAACTTGGCTATCTCTGTCAGCAGTATCCTCCAAAACCTCTCATAGAAGATCAAGGTGGTTTTTTTTCCTGTGGTGGTGGGAGAGGGAAACCTTGCCAGTTAATAGTTGCCTGGCTTGCAGAAATGTAGCTGATGAAAGTCTATCATGTTCATGCCATGACATCAATAAAGGCAAGAATCTGGTTGGTGATATTATTTTGATTGAGAAAATTTAAGAATACCAAGGGATTTGCACATCTTATTTTATCTGATTCATATATTTCCCCATGGCAAAAGCTTGTAGAGGTTAAATTGAATTATTATGGGTTTTCTAATGAGATTCTAGTATTAACAGAATACACACATGTACGAGATATAATCAAGCAGACAATCTTTGATGTCAAAAGTCAAAATGATAGGAGTACAATTAAGAGATTTTTATTTGATCCTGGCCCTTGGCATCATATGTAATATGATGATCCGTGGTGGCGAACCTTTGGCACTCCAGATGTTATGGACTACACCACGGATCTAGATATATCAGGGTCAGCTTAGCCTAGTGGTTCCTTCGATTCAATCAGTTTTCTCTCTCTAAATATATCAGATTACAGAATAGCTTTTACCTTATCAAGGTATGACTCATTTCCTACAGCAATTGTCCAGGGGAAATATAAAGCCACTCCGTATTTTGAATGCCAATGTTCATGTAACAATGGTTCATTAATGTGAGGCCCAGCTCCCGCTGGGTCTGGCATCCCAGGGACCAGCCTGGCTCCATGGAGTCTGGTGGGACCTGCTGTTGCCCAAGGCCACAGCTGGCTTGTTATCATTGCTTGGGGTGTGAATGGTTTTTCTATTGCTTTGCTTTGTAACTAGTGATTCAGGCATAAATCCACCCATTATCACCCATTTCCTGGGACTAAGGGAGAATCTTTTGCAGGCTCAAGATTCCATAACAATATGCTCTCTCTCTCTCTCTCTCTCTCTCTCTCTCTCTCTCTCTCTCTCTCTCTCTCTCTCTCTCTCTCTCTGACTTTTCCTTGTGGGTTGCAAATGTTTTGAGAACGTGGAAATAACAGAGACCGTAGGAAAGTCCAAAAGCAGTTTATTCCAGGTGATACGAAGAGTAACAATGTAAAGCAGGCTCTGAGCTAGAGAGCTCAGATCCAGGACTTATATCCTTTAATTCCCCCCCCCTCCGTTTCGCCCCACACCAAATGTCCACTACAGTTTATTTATTTATTTTATTTATTTATTATCACATTTATATACCACCCCATCCCCTGAGGGCTCTGAGCGGTGAACAACAAAATAATGTTACATAAACAATAATGACAATAAATAATCAATATAAATATATAGCATCATTAAAACATAAAATTACAGCGTTCCACTTGGCGTCCAGTATTAAAACTATCAATAAAACCCCCTCCCAGGGGTTATCTCTACTACACAGTTTCTACTACAACACTACAAAGAACCTGGGAACCTTTCACACCACTTTGAAGATGGGCTGGTGCCAGGAGATTGCTAGGAAAGGAATGAGGGAAACAGGGAAACAATTGCAAATCACACACAGCAAGACATCAAGATACTGACAGGCATAGTCCTGACATTCCGCCCCCCTTAAGACCTCCCCCCATTTCGGCTGATCGGGGTAAGCCCGATGAAACACCTTCACTAAGCGAGGGGCTCGGACATGTTCGGAATCGACCCATTCGTTGTTCCCAATCGGGAAAGGGGTCCATGCGATCAAATACTGTAGCCGGCCACGATGCACCTGAGAGTCTAAGACTTCTTCAACTTCATGGTGAGACTCACCCCTCACCGTAACAGGGGCTGGCGCCGCTGACCAACGGTGCCAGTCATCTGGGGGAGGGGCTGTAAGGTTGCTTCGGTTTCTTGACAAGCCTGAAGTTAACCTTGAGTCTACATTCCTTCTTCTGGGCGTTGTGCCCAGGTCAGTCTTTATCTCAGTCTCAACATTGCTGTGTGCTTGCCATCTTTGGCTTCTATTCTGTGTGAATCTCTATCTTGACGGGAACGGTGGGATGGGAAAACTGGGTTGTTTTGGATTGGGATTTTCGCAGGAAAGGTTTCGCCTGTAAAAGCGGCGGCTGGAGGGGAGTTTGGTCAGATTTCGCATTGTCTGTAGAAGATCATGATTGCCTACCAATAAATGAACTGTTACGGTTACTATTGGTCTGGACTGGACTGATTCCTTACATTATGCGAAATCTCATCTTCTTCTATTAATTTTCTCCTGATTGAACTCTGGTGTCCTCCGACATGCAGAAGTTGGGATTCAAGGGTCCAATGAATTCGGAATACGAGGATGAGCCGGTAGCCCCCAAAGAGGGTTCTGGTTCGCTTTGCCCTGAGTCCACTGCCCCTAGGGATTCCTTGGAGTCTATCTCCTTGGTCTCCCTTTCCAGACCTCAGCTTAGTCGCAGCATGGCTTTCCTGCAACTGCAGGACCAAGCTACCCTGGTGGCCCGTCGCACCGTATCATCCAAATGCCTCGGGGCGTGGCAGGAGATAGTGGATCCTGGTGGTGGGATGTGTATGGATCGTGCCCCACCTGAGAGATATATCACCACCCGCCCACATGTGGATTACAAACAGGTAATGCACAAGGTTACTGAGGAAATTGGATTATCAACGATTCGGGGGACGGCTGGTGAATCGTTGGAACATTTCCTGGATCGTTATCTGGAAGACCACCCTCCTGTGGAGTATTGGCAGAGCACTGGAGCGAGGCCTAAAATTGCTGATCGCGCTATGCCTATCCGTGAATCCTTGGAGTTTGCTGGTCCCCAACCAGGTGACAGAGCTGAGTCAATGGCTACAATGCAAGAGCGTGAGTTGGGAGAGCTCTTGGCAGTGGATCTCGACTCAAACTGATGTTTCCGACGACCTGGGAAGCGGAGGAACCTGAAGGATCCCATCCACAAGCTCATCCGGAGAGGTTGCAGAGGGAGAGAGCAGCTTAGCGTGAGGTTCTCCGGAGGTCGAGAGAAGTGCAAATCAAGCCGAGGATCTGGAAAATATTAGATGGCAGCGGGTCCAGGAGTGGCAGCAAACCCATGACTCTCCCCCGATGTTCGTCTTCCACAGGAGGCTCGTCTCCCTGGTGAGTTAGAGAGGGAAAAGGAAACTTTCTACCGTCAACTCCAACAAGATCGAGACAAACAGGAGAGAGAGTTACGTCTTCTGGCCGAGCAGTCCAGACTTGAGCTGTCCCGAGAAAAACTGACTCTCCGGGCTCTTCCTGATCAAGGGGAAGTGGATGCTGCGCTGCAAAGGGCCGAACAGCAACGGCTTCTTCGTGATCGCCAAGAAATCAAACAACAACGAGCAGCGTTGGCTCGCAGGGAGAGAGAACTCCTGGACTTGGAAGCTCGTGTCAGACAGAACGCAGAACCCCGTCGGGTAATGCAGACCAGAGGTCCTGCTCTGCAACAATTCGATGATCTCTACCATTCCGAGCGTGAGAAAGTTAGAGACATTGGGTCCATGTTGAATGGTGATGCTGCCGAATGGTTTGTCGAATTGTTCGAGCAGGATGCTGAAGAACTAAATTCTGTGGCGGCGCTACTTCAAGGACTTTGGCTGCGCTTCGAGGATAGAGATGCAGCTACCAAAGCCAAGAAACTCCTTAAAACCATCAGACAGGGTAACCGTCCTTTCGCAGAATATGCTCGTCAGTTCCGTGCTGCTGCCAGCAAGATTACGGATTGGCCTGATCGTATGAAATGCGAATATTTCTTCAAAGGCGTAGATCCCAAAATCCGTGAATGGGCTGTTTTGCATCAAGAACCGCGAACGGTGGCTGGATGGATTGAAGTGGGAGGCCAGATCACAACGCGCCTTCTACGCTCCCGCAGTGCATCAGCCAAAACCCAGCCACCAAAGCCACCCAGTGCCCCAGCCAAGAAGTTGGCCAGTGGAACATCCATCCCTGAAACCGTCTCTGAGCGTCGTCGATGCCTGGGTCTCTGTCTCTACTGCGGGGAAGCCGGCCACATGGCTGCCAATTGCCCGAAGAAAACCAAGCCACCAGGAGCGGGTTCGACACGCAAGCCAGCTGCCAAACCTCCATGCAAATCGGGAGGTAAAGCCCCCCAGGGAGCATCTCAAGCCTTGATGGAGGAAGACCCAGATGTGTTGGATGTGGAAGATGAGGCTACAGACGCTGTTGGGTTTTCTTCTGCGCCTTCCGACGAACTCAACCCGGCTCCAGATGTGGTGAGTGAAGGGGGTGCTCCCATTACTGTAATGACTACCCTGGCCCACCCAGTTAAGAACACCCGCATTTTAGCCCATGCCCTTGTGGACTCGGGTTGCTTTCATTGTCTCATGCGTCCCCAAGTAGCTGAACAATTGGGTTTGAATCGGGTGCCTCTAGCCAAGCCTATCCCATTCACTCAAATGGACGGGAGCCCCCTTGGGGGGGGGAAGGCCCAGCCCGCTTTAGGACTGAACCTGTACTCCTTCGTTGTGCTGAACATTGGGAGAGACGTTGCTTCATTCTAGCGCCGGTGGCTCGGCACCCCATAGTTTTAGGAATGTCATGGCTAGAGACCCACAAACCCACCATCAAGTGGAGCAAACGCATAATCCATTTCACCGATCCACCCTGTGAACCTCCCATTGAACCACTCACCTCTGCGGTGATGGAGGTGGCACCCCCTCCCGAATTACCTGGGGTTCCGAAAGACTATTGGGATTTGGCCAAGGTTTTTGAGGAAGGGGAGTGTGATCAATTACCGCCCCATAGAGACACTGATTGTAAGATCACCCTTGTTCCGGGGGCCAAGCTGCCCAAGGGCAGAATTTACCGAATGAGTCCCTCCGAAGAGAAGAACTACGATCCTTCTTAGACAAAAACCTGGCTTGAGGCTTCATTCGGAGGGCCACCAAAAGTACTTATGCAGCACCGGTATTGTTTGTGAAGAAAAAGGACGGTTCTCTTCGTTTGTGTACGGACTATAGAGGTTTAAACGCCGTTTCAGTTTCCAACAAATATCCCTTGCCCCTCATCAAGGATCTTTTGGATGCGCTCGGATCTGGGCATATCTTTACAAAACTGGATTTGAGGGAAGCCTATTATCGGGTACGCATAGCTGATGGCTATGAACATCTCACTGCTTTCAACACTAAGTTTGGCCAATATGAATATCTTGTAATGCCCTTCGGGTTAAACGGAGCTCCAGGGGCTTTCATGTCACTTATCAATGAGGTGCTGCAAGATCTATTATTTAAAGGAGTCGTAGTATATTTAGATGATGTTCTCATATACTCGCAAATGGAGGAGGAACTGCGTCAAGATGGATTTAGAACCGTGTTACAACGTCTCCTCGACAATTCCTTATTTGTTAAACTTTCCAAATGCGCTTTCCATCAGCTAAAAATGGATTATTTAGGATATCGGACCTCTGCTGAGGGTTTGGAAATGGACCCGAATAAAGTTTCAGCTGTTGTCAATTGGCAGGTGCCCACTACACACCGGGAACTGCAATCATTTTTAGGATTTGCCAATTTCTACCGTGACTTTATTCCCCAATTTCAGAGCTAGCTTTGCCTCTCACTGATCTCCTGCGCACCAAGGGTTGCGGGCCATTAGCTACAAAACCGGGGGCCCCCTTGCATTGGTCTCCCTCCTGCCAGCTCTCGTTTCAACAACTGAAAATGGCTTTCACCACCGAGCCTGTCCTGAAGCACCCTGACCCAGCTCTTCCCTTTGTGGTTCATGTGGATGCTTCAGACAAGGTTTTAGGAGCAGCCCTGTTGCAGAAAAATAAAGATAATAAACTCACACCGTGTGCTTATTTGTCTAAAAAACTGTCAGGTCCGGAATTGAATTGGACGGTGGGCGATAAAGAAACTGCTGCTATTTAAAAAGCCCTTAGCACTTGGAGACATTGGCTAGAAGGGGTGCTTCACCCTTTCCAAGTTTGGTCGGATCATAAGAACCTCTCAGCGTTGTCGACTCGGACCAAAATGTCCGCCAAACAATTGTGCTGGGCAGACTTCTTCTCTAGGTTCAATTTCACCGTCCATTTTTTCCCAGGGAACAGTAACAAGTTAGCGGATGCCCTATCCCGCCTCCCCAAGGGGGCGGAGCCGTCTCTGCGATCTGTGCCACGTACCGTCTTGTCTCCGTCACAGTTTGGGTTGGCCGTGACTAGATCTCAAGCAAAAGCTGATCCGCCCACTGTGATACCTTCCACCCCCCTTTCTGGCCCCGATATCGTCACACCCTTTTTGCTACGCTTGCAAGAGGTGGGACGGCAACCCGTTCCTCTGGAGGATGCTGACGCATTGCTTCATCTCAAGGAGGGGGTTTGGCGCAGGGGAGAATGTTGGTTCATCCCTCCCTCGCTCCGTAAGGAAGTTCTGCTGGCTGGTCATGATGCCAAGCAGGCGGGACATTTCGGTTTCTTAAAAACGCTCCATCTCCTGCGCCGGCAATTTTGGTGGCGCACCATGCGCAAAGACATTGAGGCGTATGTTAAAGGCTGTCCTGTCTGTGCTGAAGCAAAACCCATCGTGGGCAAGCCTCATGGGTTATTGCAACCAATTCAGTTGGCATCTCAACCTTGGAAGGTTATTTCCATGGACTTTATTACAGATCTCCCTGAAAGCCATGGCAGCACTGTACTTTGGGTAGTGGTGGACTTGTTTTCTAAACAGGCGCATTTTATTCCTTGCTCCACTATTCCGTCTGCTCCGAAGCTAGCCAAACTGTTCCTGCAGCACATCTACCGTTTGCACTCCACTCCGCTTAAAGTAATTTCAGACCGCGGGCCCCAGTTCTGGAAGGCCTTTTTGAACTTGTTAGGGACCACTCCGGCAATCGCCGCCCCTTACCACGTTCAAAGTGACGGTCAGTCGGAACAGACCAACAGAATGTTGGAGCAGTATCTACGTTGCTACACCAGCTATCATCAGGATAATTGGGTAGATTTGTTGCCCTTTGCCGAATATGCTTATAATAACGCCTTGCACAGTAGTACCGGCAAGTCTCCTTTTGAAGTGGTTATGGGGCAAGTGTTTCCCCCATTCCCCCTTCTCATCGAACAGCCGCTCCACCCTCCGGAGTTCAGTTCCTGGATTCAAACATTGGCGGAGGGCTGGAAATCGGTTACAACTGCTCTCACTCAAGCATAAGAATCTCAGAAACAGCATGCCAATCAGCATCGATCTGACTTCCCCTTACGGGTGGGCGAGTGGGTCTATCTGTCCACAAAGAACCTTAGGTATGTCCATCGCTACTCAAAGCTTGGCAAGAAATTCATAGGGCCGTTTCAGATTACACAAGTAATCAATAACGTTACTGCCCGCCTTGAACTGCCTAATTCGTTAAGCAACATTCATCCTGTTTTTCATTCCAGCTTGCTCAAGCGGGCTCCAGATTCCGATGCTTGGCACGGCCCTCCGGAGAAGCCCCCACTGGTCACGATTGATGGACACAAGCATTACGAGATTGATGCTGTTTTGGATTCTCGCTTGCTTCGCAAAAGATTGCAATATTTAGTGTCTTGGGTTGGGTACCCCTCCGGCCATAACCAGTGGGTGTATTCAGAAAACGTGTTGTCCCCCCAACTTGTTGCTGCTTTTCATAAGGCTTTCCCTCACAAACCGGGAGGAGAAGGGGTTTCCATTGGGGAGGCAGAGTGTAAGGTTGCTTCGATTTCTTGACAAGCCTGAAGTTAACCTTGAGTTTACATTCCTTCTTCCGGGCATTGTCTTTATTGCAGTCTTTATCTCAGTCTCAACATTGCTGCGTGCTTGCCATCTTTGGCTTCTATTCTGTGTGAATCTCTATCTTGGCGGTAACGGTGGGATGGGAAAACTGGGTTGTTTTGGATTGGGATTTTCGCGGGAAAGGTTTCGCCCATAAAAGCTGCGACTGGAGGGGAGTTTGGTCAGATTTTGCATTGTCTGTAGAAGATCATGATTGCCTACCAATAAATGAACTGTTACGGTTACTATTGGTCTGGACTGGACTGATTCCTTACAGGGGCCTTATTGAGGAGGCTGCAATGAAAAACAGGATGTACAGACTTCCAGTTTTTAGGCAACTGTAATTTGGCCATCACATTATTAATCACTCTGAGCACTGGTAAAGGTCCAATATACTTTCCCCCCAGTTTTCTACACCCTTGTAGTCCCCGCAAGTTCTTGGTGGACAAATGCATCCAATCCCCTACCGCAAGGGTGAACGGCTGCTGTTTCTTATCAGCCTGCTGCTTGTACCCCCTGCTTAGCCTTCTCCAGGGCTTGCTGCATCGGTCCCCACACTTGCCGGATGGTCTGCACCCATTCCTCCAGTTCCACAGGCCCCTGCTGGACCTCCCCCAGGAAAGGAAATGGCTTAGCCTACTGTCCCGAAACAACCTCAAAGGGTTTTTTCCTGTACTGCTATGCACTGCGTTGCTGTAGGCAGCAGGTCAACCCAATCATCCTGATGGAAATTAATGTAGCACCGTAGATATTGTTCAAGAGTTGCATTTGTACGTTCGCTCTAACCATCGGTCGCCACGTGAAACGCTGACGAAAGAGCCTGTTCCATGCCCAGCAGCTTCAGAAAATGCCACCAGAACTGCGAAATAAACTGTCCGCCGCAGTCCAATATGATCTTATCAGGGGCAGCATGGAGCTGGTAGACGTGGGTTACAAACATGCGGGCCAACTTGCTTGCTGTCGGCAGCGATGCACAAGGGACGAAGTGCGCCTGCTTTGAAAACAAGTCCATGACAATCCAGATCACCGACTTCCATTTGCTGGATGGGAGGTCTGTAATGAAATCCATGGAGATCACTTTCCAGGGTGCAGAGGGTGCTGGTAGGGGGTGGAGGAGGCCAGGCACCTTCCCTTACACCCTCTTGGCCATCACACACATGGGCAACCTTTAACATAAGCCTCCACATCCCCCCTCAACGTCCTCCACCCAAACTGTTGATGGGCCAAATGCAATGTTTTCATAAACCCAAAGTGACCTGCCAATTTTACATCATGAGATCCCTGCAAAGCTAGGAGGCTGTCAAAATCCCAAAAACTGAAACAAACTCATGTTAAAGAACAGCAGTTTATTGAGTATTGAGATCTTCTCTGCTAAATGGCAGAACTGAGATTTGCCCGCACAAACCCCTATAGTTAAAGCAGAGTGCACCCCCCATTGTGGGAATGTGTGCCCAAAAGAGCTGCATATGAGATAACAGTAAGACAGCCAGGCACTGACCTTGGCCAGCACCTGGTACGTATAGCATCACACAGAAAACAGAGAAGTCAGTTAGAAATGCAATTAACCCATTCCTCCACCCTCAGCACCCAGAAAGCAGCAAAAGCAAATCCCTTAAATGACAGGCCTCCTGACAGAATCGCATCGCCAGGGGCACATAGAGTCAATCCCCCTTCCACCAGAACTCCCCCTGTTTCTCCAGTTGGTCACCACCTGCAGCACTTCAAGGGCCCCCGCCCCCCTGAGGGCCCTCTCCAGCGATGCGGGCACAGCAGGGGGACTAGGGTGAAATGCCGCCTGACTGCGGGTGACGACCGCCAAGCCCAGTTGAGATGGGGAGAACACTGTCCCGGGGTCCCCCAGGGAAGGATCAGGCAACCGAGACAGGGTGTCAGCCAATCAATTCGACTTTCCAGGGAAAAAATGCAGCGTGAAGTTGAAACAGGAGAAAAAGTCAGCCCAACGAAGATGCTTGGTGGACAATTTCCCCAGAGTACGAAGCACTTCCAAGTTCCTATGGTCACTCCACACCTCGAAAGGGAGGGCTGTGCCCTCCAGTCAGTGGTGCCAGGCAGTCAAAGCGCACTTGATCGCCCTGTCTCCTTGTCCCCAACCGTCCAGTGATGCTCTGCCCCCAAAAACTTGTGGGAGAGATAGGCACAGGGATACAATCTCCCATCCCCCCTTCTGTAGTAGGGCAGCACCCATAGCCTTGTCCGAAGCATCAGCATGTACAATAAAGGGCTTGGAAGGGTTGCCATGGCGTAGGATAGGTTCCAACCTGAAGGCACGCTTAAGCGCCTAGAAGGCCGCCCCACACTCCGGGGACCATGGCAGCAGAGCCGAAGGCTTGGTTGCCACTGGCCCCTTCTCCTTCATGCGCAGCAAATCAGTGAGGGAGAGAACCAGCCGGGCAAAGCTAGGAATAAAGTCACAATAGAAATTGGCAAACCCCAAGAATGACTGCAAGTGACGACTGGTGCAAGGCTCCTGCCACTGCAACACATCCTGCACCTTACCCGGTTCCATCTCTAACCCCTGGCTGGAGATCCGGTAACCCAGAAAGTCCAGCCGCTCCTTATGAAAGTCACATTTGGAAAGTGTAACCAACAAGTCATTGTCGAGGAGCCGCTGTAGCACAGCCTGCACATTCTTAACGTGCTCCTCATCTGTCTGGAGTAAATGAGGAGATCATCCAAATACACCCCCCCCCCTTGAACAGAAAATCTTGGAGAACCTCATTTATCAAACACATGAAAGTCCTGGGAGCCCCAGATAACCCGAATGGGAGGATGTGGTAGGCAAACTGGCCCATCCTCGTGTTGAAAGCTATCAGGTACTCTTAGCCCTTGGCGATCTGCACTCGATAGTAGGCTTCCCGCAAATCCAACTTAGTGAAAATGTTGCCCTTCCCCAAACAACTCAGTAAGTCTTTGATCAGGGGCAGCGGATATTTGTTACACGCGGAGACTGCGTTCAGTCCCTGATAGTCAGTACACAGTTGAAGGGAGCCGTCCTTCTTCCACACAAACAGTACAGGTGTGGCAAAATCACTGGTTACCCCTTTTATGAAGCCCCGTTTCAAGTTTTTGTCCAAAAACTCCTGAAGCGCCTGAGCTTCCAATGGATTCAAGGGGTAAAGACGGCTTTTCAGGAACTTAGGACCGGGCAGTAATTCAATATTGCAGTCAGTCTTACGGTGGGGCGGCAGATTGTCACACTCTGTTTCCTTGAACACCCTCCAGAGGTCCTGGTCCTCTGGTTGAGGGATGGCTGAGATGTCCAGCGCGCTCCCAACCACCTTGTGGGATTCCCCACCCGCAGCGGCAGAGGACCGGACAGATGGATGCCGCAAGCAGGGGACAAAAATTGTATAGAGTTGGAGGACCCAGAGATATCGGGGTCGTGGTCCCGTAGCTAAGGCGCTCCTAGCACCAGGGAATATTTGGCCACCTCAGCAATGATGAACCGCTGCTCTTCCTAGTGCCCCCCGCATTGGATAAGGACAGGTTCCCTCCGATGCTTGGCTGGTGCACCCCAATGTGCCCCCATCCATTGGCTCGAACAGGATGGGGCAGCGCAGGGGGACCCCCTGCAGCCCCAACTGGGCCACTAGGGACGGCTGCATTAGGCAGCGGGTGCACCCCGAGTCAACATGTGCCTGCGTCTGCACACTAGCCCCACAAATCTGATTTGACACAGTCACAGAAAGAAGGAACGGGCCGTTGGTTCCACTCACCCTCAGTTCCATGCCCTTAGAAGGGACCTGGCATCTGGCACGCTTCAGGCCAGGCCGCTGTCGTTTCTCGCCGACTCCTCGCTGGACTCGGGGCCACCCGCCTCCTTGGAGGCCAAACTTGCCTCGTGCGGCTCTACATGAAGTCCCGAACCCTTCTTGAATGGGGACTTTTTCTCTGGACCCTTAGCCATCCCAGCCTTCGCTGTGCTGCTGGCAGGGACTACCGGAGGGTTGGGTTTCTTGCTAGGACACACGGCCGCCTTGTGCCCCTCTCTGCTGCAACTCAGGCAAAGTCCCAGCCATCACTGCTGGGCATAAAGAGATCTCCCTGCCTCCTTGCCACCATGAGCCAGAGAAGTGCCCCCCAACGGGAGACACGGAGAAACTGGCGGGGGTTGCCCTGCTGTTTCAGTAGCTGCACTCTACACAGACGGACCTCTGCCTTGCCCGCCCGCATGTACCATCCTGCCAGGGTGGTCGGCTCTGCAGTCACCATGGCCCACTGTGCCACCTCAGGGTGAAGCCCCTCTTGGAAGAAGTACATATGTCACAATTCAAACGCATCCCCTTACAAGCATACATACCCCTTATGATCATATTTCTCCAAGAGCCAACCCTCATGATGTAAGCTAAAATCAAAATGACCCTTCTGCCTCTCTGAACAAAGACAGTATAGTGCCCCTCTCTTCAAAGTGAGCCAAACAGGTATCTGGCTTATGTCAAGATAGGCAGTCACCTGAATTCCTGAGGGAGGGGTGTACCAAGAGAGGGACATCTCCAGTGTAAAAAAAGATTTCACATACATACTTATTCACTTAAAAGTTAAAAATGATTATAATAATTGATAAGTTATTATACTAGACTACATCTGATAAGTGATTATACTAGACTACATTTCACACATACTTTTCATATATCTCACTATCATTTCAGTGATCATTAAAATATTGAAAAACATGATTCCACTGTATTGTCAAAAACATGATTTCACTATTATTACAAATTTCATGTTTCCTTTGATTTCTGACCTCTTCCATTTCTGTGTTTATTCACGTAGCCCATCTTATCTAACTGGCTATGCCTTTAAAAGCCTTTTAGATATACTCTAGTTGATTAATAATGCATCTTTAGCTAAAAGTTTTAATTTCTTAGAAGGTACAAGATCCATTTCTTAATCCTGGCTCCCTCCTTGCTCCTAAGAAATATTTGTCACCACCTTGACCCTGTACAATGCTGTATCACATCTGGGGGTTTTTTGCCTGCATCTAACTGCTGACCAGTTGGCCAAGAGAGAGAGAGAACCATTTTGAATTTTTGGTCATATTGGTTATATAGACCCCTTATATCCTTTAATATCAAATACAATTTTCAGGCCTAATCTGCTGTCCTACACTCTACTCCTTGAAGCTTTATTTACTGAGCAGGTTTTTGGAGGCAGAGTTTTGTTTATGCCAGTATCTCAATAGGGCAAGGTGTATGCATGCTCTAATAGATGGCATAACTTCTGCCCTCATTAGGTAAAGCCAGAATTCTATGGAAAAATTGATTCTATACTAAGTTTTGAGTCAGGTTATTATTCCATCCCCAAAGCTTGGTTTCGTATAGAAGTTTCATATACAGTACTGAGACACACAATCAACCACAGAAGCTCAAGCTCACGCAATGATATAAACACCTGTAAGGCAAAGGCAAAGCATAAGCAAAGCACATCCCCCAAACTTCCCTCCCCCCTTAGGAATGGCATCCTGACATGGTGTGAGTTTACTGCTTGGTAACGTTATTGGCAGCAGCAGGGGTTTTTTTTACACTACAGAATGTGAAAAACCTGTCAGTTTTCCTGAGATTCCATGTGCTTTCTAGTTGACATCCAGCACATTTTGACCAAGGTTGATTCAGAAAAGGATTCTTTTTCTTCTGTCATTTTCTCACCAATCAGAAGTTCTATTGACAACAGCCTGGGTTTTCACTGCTACAGAGTGTTCAAAATCTGTCAGTTTTCCTAAGATTCCATGTCTTTTGTGAATGTACAATACAACAGTACAAGAGCCTTGATTGGCATTGTTATAATGCATCCTCCCAAAAGAAAACAATAAAAACTAATCTCTTAATAACAGAGCAACACAACAAAATTAGAAACAACAGAGCTATCCTTTAAAGCAGGGGTCTTCAAACTATGGCCCTCCAGATATTCATGGACTACAATTCCCATCAGCCCCTGCCAGCATGGCCAAGTGGTAGGGCTCATGGGAATTGTAGTCTATGAACATCTGGAGGGCTGTAGTTTGAAGACCCCTGCTTTAAAGTGTATGACTACTAGTAAAACCTTGGCCACCAATTCACAAACTATAAGATCAGAATTATTTAACAAGTATAAGATCTTTTGGGTATCTGATATCCTATCACAGTTCAAAAGAGGAGCATTTGTATATTTCCCTCTTTCCCCCTGATTCCCTTGTATTCAGTACAATAGAAGAGGGGATGTGCTAAAGTTTCCAGTTGATTTGAGTTACAGGAGCAGAATGTCTTCGCACCCTCTATTTTTAAAAATCTACCATACAGCAGCGCTGAAGGCAGAACATTAAACCTAGCCATTGATATGCTTCTCCTAAAACTAGGGTTCAGCATTATACAAATACAATCTGCTATGCACCCCTGTTTGAATCGTATCGAAAAGCTAAGGTATGGACATGCTTTGGATGCCACTGTAATTAGGTTTTGAGATTCTGTTTCTAGTGACTTGTTTTTTCAGACTATTGTGGGCTTCAGCATGGGATAACATACTCGGAGATTCAATAGAAATGCCAATTTCCTCAATTTTGTTTGTAATTAATGGGAGCCAGTTGGAAAATTTGGATTCGGTTATCTTTAGATATAAAAAGCTTGAAAGATCCCGTTGAAAATGGATGTGCAACCAGAACTTAAACGTTCTCAGCTAAGCTTTTGTTCCTAAAGTTGATTGTCCGGTTTCTAAACACAGCGTCGCACAGGGCACACAATTTGGCAACCCCATGATTTTATGGAGACGTTTGGAATGAATTTAAAGAATAATTTAATCCAAATAGGGGCCCCATATAGCAGTTGAGATTCAATTTTGACATTAAAAACTTTCAAAGCAGCCAGGATATACTGGTTTCTCTTGAATATATTCTGCTGTGTCTTATTGCATTTTCCAGAAAGTTTTTAAAAATAAATAGCTACTTTACACTGCAGTGATATTGCAGATGGTTTGCTGTTCTCACAACACAATATATGCTGGGACTGCCAATTGCATGTTGAGAAATTCATGGAGATTTGATGATGGATTCTGGAAAGTTCAGGCTTTGGGGAGGCAGGAACTTCTGCAAAATTTAATGCATCCATATAGCATTCCAAAACAGTTATGCTTTCCAGGGGAATTGATCTCTGTAGTCTAGGGATCAGTTATGATTCTGGGAGATCTCCAGGCTCCACCAGGAGGCTGACACCCCTGATATATGTCCTCCCTTTTACATCATGATACCGAGAAGACTGGCTGTGGTGGGTTTCTGGGCTGCATGGCCGCGGTCCGGTAGTCTTTGCTCCTAATGTTTCGCCTGCATCTATGGCTGGTGTCTTTAGAGGTATGTCACAGCGAGATGTGTTTATTTTTATGACAAGAATTATATTATTGGGTTGCAGATGTTTTCAGTAAGTAGGTCAAGAGTATCTCTATTCAGTATCTCTTTCATTTTCATCCTCATCTCTAGAATATAGATGCATTGGAGCTGAATGAATTGTAACTAATATATGGTGGGGGGGGGAAATGATGAAACATCTTTTGCAGAAGTGGTACAATAAATAATTTGTTATACAAGTGTGAAGAGAAGGTTAGAGGCGTGATGAGCTTATCTTGTGAGGGAGTCAGTTGTGGAGGGAGGGGCTCACACTCATGTGCAGATTTGTTATGAACTGGAGTATATGCTATACTGGATTATGCCACACTTTAAAGTTTGCCGTCATGCATCTGAGGAATGCTTCAGTAAACGGGGATGAGGCCTGCCTTTCTTCATTAAAAAAAGAGAGTCTAGTTTGCCATTAATTATTTCTAGACATTCCTAAGCATACAATGTGTAACCTGGCAAATGTTGTATTTATTCCAATATAAACACTGCTTTAAAAATAAAATAATACAGTTCCATGAATTCTCCACAATGAGCAATTATGATAATCAGTATTTTTCACAACACTGAATTATTAATTCTGGAGAAGAGCCATCTGGCATTCGTGAATATAGCTTTTATTTATAAGAAACAGTAGTTTGGTTTTCTTCTTTTAATACTAAAACATAGAGTATAAAAAATGGATAAGATGAAATTACTTCCAAAGAACTATATTTTTAATATTTAAAAATGGAAACTCTAAAATAGCTGTTTACCATTGCAGTTAAAAACAACAACAGAGCTATCTTGTTGGGATCTTTTGCTTCCCTAGTTCCATTACTAAGAATCACAGACTTTTCAAAATAGAATAAGCAAATAAAAATTGACTTTGGACTCTTTTCTATTCATATATACTGTTGATATGTTTAAAATTCACTCATTATTGGGCTTTATAAATATCTTTGGAATTTTTACAAATATTGTTGATAAGTTAATGACAAAGGAGAAACAAGTGAAGAAAGTGTCATCATTTATCTGTTTTTGTTTGCTTTAAAAAATTGAACTGTTGCCCAAAAGGATCCTGTTTTTTATTTTCTGTTTAAAAGACTTACAACCCCATCCAAAGGTGGGGGGGAGCGAATCTGCTACTGGAGGTGGCAAAGGATTGTACCAGCAGATATTCTCCCCCCCCCCCCGGGACCCTGGCCCCCAGTAGAGAGGCAGATCTGCTGGTAGGCAGCCACTGCAGCCTTCCACAGCGGACAAATGCAGCGCAAACCACTGCACCAGAATTGCTGTGCCACTGCTGCTGGCATTGCAAGGGCAGTCTGGAGGCATGGCCAGGGCAGGAGCCAACACTAGTCAACTTCCACCTGGTCCTTGTCTCTGGAAACTGCATACCAACTGGTCCCAGCTGCTATCCAATGACGACAGCAACAGATAAACTTTGTGGGAGTCTTCAAACTGTAAACCTCGATCAGCGAGCTGTGCAAACAGTTCACGCATCTGCTTCAGATGCTCAAACACAGATCCTCCTAGCCTCATTTTGAGATTGTACAGTTGTCTTGTGAGGAGGACCTTTGCCCCTGCCGACTCACATTGATAGATACCTTTCAAAGTTGCCCACGCCTTGGCTGCAGTCTCAGCTTCTTGCAGATAAACCAACTATGAGTTTCCCACTGCTAGCACAATAGATACATGTGCTTTTTCATCTGCATGTCACTTGGCAACAGTAGGGGCTGCTGGAGGGGTAGAGATAACATTCCACAGGTCCCTTCCTACTCCCCAAGCCCTACCCCTGGCCTCAGTGCTTATAAAAGCAGGTCTCCGAGGCTGAGACTGCAGTCTCTTCTGGCCTGCCCAGAGGGGAGATTAGAAGAGACTGCAGGCTCCTGGCTGGGAGCCCAGCTGGCAGGGGGAGTCGGGGGGGAGGTGGGCAGCCTAGACCTTGCCCATGTCCATGGTGACATGGGCAGGGTCGAGGGCAGTGGGGGTGAAGCCTGGGGGCATCAGGGGTGGAGCTGGGGTGGGGAGGCAGAGTTTGGGGGGCATCTTGGAGACAATTTGTCTCTGGGCACCATTTACCCCTGGTACGCCTCTGGGTAGGTGTCAAGTTGCCATGTTTGGGAGGGGGGAATTCTCTGGGAGCGCTTTCGCTTATGCAGGTGCCTAATTATTTCCTAGTTCTGTCCTTAAGGTTTGTGGCTGGGAAGAGCCTCCAGGCTGGACACTGCTAACTCTGTTGTTCCCATGTGGGGGTGGGGATCGTGCTATCCATATTATCAACTGTTCTGGCATGCTTTCACCAGAACTGTCTTTCAACTGTTCCTGACCTGCCTTCAATAAAATCCATTGATCCTTACAAGTGTTTTATTGCCTGAGCGGGGAATTTACATTAAGACAGTTCTGTATGTTAATGTTGCCAACCATGTTCCCATCACCAGCTGAAGTTGCGCACATTTTATTGGCGATTATGACTTTTTTCCAGGGAATCTTAGGCACTCCTTCGCTGGGTGCTGAGATTCCTACTATTGCAGACTATGTTGCAAACTTTGTACTGGAAGACTTGGACATAGAGGTCCAGAAGTCTGAAATTGCTAAGGCAGCCCCCGCTGAACAACGATCACTCGATGTGCGACGGAGGACAGTTGGCACTGGAAGGGGGTAACTTTGATCTCACACTTGGATGAATCTCACAATCCTGGTTGTGAAGTTTTGGATTATGCAGCCATGAATTTGACTGACCCTGGCGGGGAACGCAACTCTGACGGTTCGTGGAGACATTCTCTGAGCACCAGAAAAGTGTGGCATGGCTTGCCCAACCGGTGGGCAATTATGACTCTGGCTTAAGGCTGATGGCTTATGACCCTGGTTCAGACTCTGAACCCTTAAGTGACATTTCAAGACACACTGAGTGGGGGAAGCAAGAGAGAACCAAATACTATTTATAATACATGTCTAAGACTACAAACAATACAACAGTACCACAAAAACAGTGATAAAAATCATGTGTCATACAAAGCAAAGACCCTGTGTGATACAATAGAAGTCCACTAAGCTAACTGGGACCCAGATGTGTACCGGTCTCATCCAGGCTTCATATGGAACATGAATTCCATATGTCTGTGGTTCCAAAATGTACCAGAGTTTGCTTGAACGGCAATAATTGGAAACCATCAGGGGCTACAGTCGGCTCTGAAAGCTGTGGCTGCTGCAAAATGTCCTTCAAGTTGAATGCTGTGGAATGCCTGCCCTGTGATTTTTCCTTTTGACGCCTTTTCATACTGCAGCAGGGAAGTATGAGCAGGGTGAAAGGCCCTCTGACTATTGGCTACACCTGCCTTTCTGCAAAACTGAAGCAAAACAGTACTTGATGTGTAACAGCAAGATAAACAAGTTTTCCCTCCCTTTTCCTTCATTTATTTCCCTCTTTCCCACTATTTTCTCATTCAATTGTCTCTCTCTCCACCCAATTTCTCTGTGTTCCTCCCATTTATTTTTATGTCTTGGACTCAATTACTCATCACTATCCTGCTTGGCAACAGAATATATTTAATAGTAGCACAGAAGCAAATCTTCATTATAAACAGAATGCAGGAGGGGGCTAATATTTCCCCACGATCCAACAACTCCTCTTCCTTTCAGAAGTGTGGCAGTGAATCATTAGTCTCCATGTGGCCCTGCAACTTCTATCATCATTCAGGGTTTGTGACCAGTTTCCAGACGTGTAGCATTATTTTCAGACAAATGGCACCTGCCACAGGCAGAGTCTCTTTGCTTCCACTGCCAATAGCATAGGGGGCCTTTCACCTCACCCAGTGGATTATCGTGTCTTTCAATATTCGCCCTGGAATTCTCTCACACATCCTGAGTTTTGAGTCTCCTGACTTTATTCTCGCAGGAGTTACAGCTGCGAGGTGGACAGATAGGTGATTCTTTTATTACTATAGATGCATGTTAACAGCCAGCCAAGCGAACTGTTTGTTACAACATTGGATTGGATCATAATCATATGGGGCAGGACCCCAGTGGCATCTGCATCCTGGGACTTGTAGAGACTTTCTGGAGCCCTATTTACAAATAGTGTTTCACAGATGATGTTTCTTGTACCAGAATCACAGCTGGAGGAACATAAAGATCAATGTCTGGTTGTAAATGCCCTGAGCTGAAAGAGGGAAAGATGAGTTTTCAAAAGCCATTGTTGAACACTGAACAGTATCTTTTTTACTGATGTTTCGAGCAAGAGGGCTCAAAGATTTTGTCAGAGGTTGGGAATGTTTCCACTTTATCAACAACTGGGCTGATGCTCCCTACCTCCATACCAGAATGTTGATGTTTATGTAGATGTGCATCCAAATGTATATGTCTGAATTCAGAAGCACATCTGGGACACTCCCTGAAAGGTGGTCTTTGAGTTGTACATCCTAACCAAGAAGATACGTCTGGTGTTGGCATGTTGAAGAACTGTGCTCAGAAGCAAAGAGAATTATTGTTGTTTAAGCACACCCTTGGAGATTATCTGCAGTTTTATCCTTTGTGATAGTCCTCACTTTTCTGTTGCTAATGGTTTCTGGGGACAATGTGAGCTCACAACAGCCTATAGCAAATAAATAGATCCACTTCCATCATCTTTCATCAGAGCCTCCTCATCAGAGGCCACAGCAAAGGCAGAGCTACCAGGGGGCGTGGGCGAGCCATGCACTGGGCGCATAGTTTTGGGTCATGTGGGGGATGCAAAATCCCCCCTCCCCCTTCCCCCACCCCTCCGCATCACCCCCACCCCCTTCCCACACTTCCCTTAGTTCCTTTCTTTTTCCTATAACTTTTTCAGGCTGAAAAAAAAGGCCTGTTCACAGTACAGGCTGAAAACAGCCTGAGGAACTACAGTTCCCAGGAGCCCTTGGGGCTCACAAGGTCTTCTGGGAAGTATAGTTCCCATCAGGCCATTTTTAAGCCTGAACTTTGAATAGACCTTTTTTTCAGCCTGAAAAAGTTATAGGAAAAGGAAAGGAACTAAGGGAAGTGTGGGAAGGGGGGCACGTGGGGGGCGCTGTGGGGGGTGCTGTGGGGGGCCATGGGGGGCAGAAAATATAGACTGCACACCAGGCGCAGTTTGGCCCAGCTACGCCTCTGGGCCCAGCTGTGATCAACCTGCTGTAGGTGATCTCATAGAATCATAGAGGTAGTGGCTGCCCTACAGGCCCCCTAGTTCAGCCCCCTGCGCAATGCAGGATCAGCCTAGAGCATCCCACACAAAATGTTCATTCAACCATCCAGTCACTGCTTGAAGACAGGAGGACCATACCACATCCCTATGCAATCAATTCCACTGTTGAACTACTCTTAGTGGGGTGGGGGGAGCAGTTCTTCCTAATGTCCAACAGTTCAGAACCTTCTTGTATTTTGCATGCAAAAAAAAGTGGAAAATTTTGGGGATTCCTTTCAGACTTATTTGAATCCTGAAGGAACTTTGCATATTGGTGATTGGAATTGATTTTTTGGCTTGAATTGATCTGTGAAGCATTTTTTTTTTAAAAAAACCCTAATTCTTGCTACAATATATATTTCATCCCTACTGAAATATTGCATATAGGGCGCATCTCGTATGTTGTTTTGTTTTATATCAGAACAAAAATAAAGCTGCATGAACCCTTTGGTAGATCTGCCAGAAAACCTATTCTGGGTGATTATTAAATATATATGCATATGCATGCATACACAGAAAGGGAGAGAGAAAGAGGGGATCTACATAAAAGTTGTAATGGAAATGAACAGCTGTTGTGGTGTAACTGGACTTGTGAGGGAAAGACTGGATATAAACGTTTTAATAGATGAATAACATTAAAAATATTGTTAAATTTTATTTACTTTATTTATATCCTGCCTTCTCTCCAGTGGGAATCTAAAACAACTTGCATCGTTCTCCTCTCCTCCATTCTCCTCTCCTCCATTTTATCTCACAACAATCCTGTGAGGCAGGTTAGCCTGAGAGTATGTGGCTGGCCCAAGGTCACCCAGCAAATTTCCATGGCAGAATGGGAACTCAAACCTGGAGTCTCCCAGATCCTTGTGCAACACTTTTAACCTCTATACCGTGGTGGTAAAAAGGTTATGTATTCAGTGATGCATAAGCAAATAGAGTTCTATTGGCTAATGGTGACTTCAGTAGTCATCATTTCCACCATGAGTAGGTGATCTCTCAAGAACAAAATGTCAGGAGTGGATTAGAATGGGGTATTGGACTTCAGAATAAAAATTCTGCTACAGCAGTTTAAACCCCTACAGTGAAGTTATTTGGATGTCTGAGGATACTCACCTGAAAGTTCACAGGTGGATTCAGAAAGCTTCAAACTTGGTTGACTTTCTGAGTCAATCAGATGTTGCTTTTGTAGCCAGGGCATGAGAAAAGTATATTTTATTAAGTAATAAATAAGGAATACGTGGGTTTCAAGAATTTTTTTGATAAATTAGCAAGACAGGTTTATGGGTGAAAGGGGCATGAAAAATAACAGAATAAAGGTATTTGGCCAGTGAGCCTGGCTTCTCTGTTCCCCAGCATGAACAATGCTAATCAAACACTACGGAAGGCCAAGGACCTGAAAGTGAGACATGTGCTGAAAAGCTTATCAATACTGGAAAATAGGAGAGAGAGAGCAGTTTTAAAATGTCCAGTAGCAGTTTCAAGTTCCCCTTTACCAGACTGCTATGAGGTCAGGATGACCAGATGGGTATTGTATGCTCTGTAAGACAGCCGTTTAAAAACACAGTAATAAAAGCTCAGCTGGAATGTGTTCCGCAGGTTAGGAAAGGCAGCACCCAGACCAAAAGAAAGCCACCATGGTTAACAAGAGAGGTTGAGGAAATTATCAGAAAAAAGAAAATGTCTTTTGGAAGTCCAGTTTGACTGATGAAGAATATGAGAGGGAACACAAATGGTGGCAAAAGAGAAGCAAGTTAGCTGTAAGGGGGGCAAAAAAGGATTATGAGGAACGCATGGCTGCGAACATCAAGACCAGCAACAAGCAGTTCTTCAAGAACATCAAAAGTAGGAAGCCAGCAAGGGAAGCGGTAGGCCCGTTAGATGACAAAGGAACAAAAGGTGTGCTAAAAGATGACAGGGAGATTGAAGCTGAATGAATTCTTTGCATCTGTCTTCACCCAAGAGGAGGCGAGGAAAATTCCTGCACCTGAACCAAGCTTCTTAGGAGGCGAATCTGAGGAACTAGCGAAGATAGTGGTAGACAAGGAAGAAGTTCTGGCAGCCATTGATAAACTAAATGCTACCAAATCCCCTGGCCCAGATTGCATTCACCCAAGAGTTCTTAGAGAGCTCAAGCATTAAATTGCTGATCTTCTCACTTTAATATGCAACTTATCCCTGAAACCAGCCTCCATCCCTAAAGACTGGAAGATGCCCATTCCTTAAGAAAGAATCTAGGGGGGACCCGAGAAATTACAGGCCAGTCAGTTTGACATCTGTTCCTGGTAAATTAGTAGAATCTATCATTAAAGTAGAATCTATCATTATAAATTATAAATTATAATTATAAATTAGTAGAATCTATCATTATAAAACATGTAGAAAAGCAAGACCTGCTGAGGAAGAGTCAGCATGGCTTTTGCAGAGGTGAGTCCTGTCCTACAAACTTACTAGAGTTCTTTGAGGGTGTAAACAGGCATGTGGATAAGGGGGAGCCAGTGGACATTGTCTACTTGGATTTCCAAAAGGCTTTTGACAAAGTTCCTCACCAGAGACTATTGAGAAAACTCAGCAATGAAGGAATAAGAGGGGAAGTCCTCCTATGGATTAAAAACTGGTTGAGGAACAGGAAGCAAAGAGTGGGTGTAAATGGGAAGTTCTCACAATGGAGAGATGTAAGGAGTGGTGTCCCCCAAGGATCCGTTTTGGGACCAGTGCTCTTTAACTTATTCATAAATGACTTGGAAGTAGGGGTGGGTAGCGTGGTGGCAAATGTTTGCTGTTGATACCAAATTATGTAGGATGGTGAGAACCGCAAAGGATTGCGAAGAGCTCCAAGCGGACCTTGATAAATTAGGTGATTGGGCTAAGAAATGGCAAATGCAGTTCAGTGTAGCAAAACGTAAAGTGATGCACATAGGGCAGTGATGGCGAACCTTTTCGAGGCCGAGTGCCCAAACTGCAACCCAAAACCCACTTATTTATCGCAAAGTGCCAACATGGCAATTTAACCTGAATACTGAGGTTTTAGTATAGAAAAAACGGTTGGCTCCAAGGCACAGGTTACTTGGGAGTAAGCTTGGTGGTAGTCGGTGGCTTTGCTTTGAATCAACTGTGCAATGCTTCGAATGGGTGAATCACGACCTTAGGAGGGTTTACTCAGAAGCAAACCCCATTGCCAGCAACCGAGCTTACTCCCAGGTAAAGGATCACACTTTCGTTCTTCCCATAAAAATCAGTAGGGTTTAACAGTGCTTAACAGGGCTACCTACACTGCTTCCCCAAAACTAGGTCTTAGGTTTGATTCTAATAATCTCCCTGACATAATTACACTATTATCACATGACGAACTCTGTGCACACGTGCCCACAGAGAGGGCTCTGAGTGCCACCTCTGGCACCCATGCCATAGGTTCGCCACCACTGACATAGGGGCAAAAAAATCCAAACTTCACATACACACTACATGGGTCAGTGCTATCAGTCACAGACCAGGAAAGGGATTTGGGCATCTTAGTTGATAGTTCCATGGGAATGTCAACTCAATGCATGGCAGCTGTGAAAAAGGCAAACTCGATGCTGGGGATAATTAAATAAGGAATTGATAATGAAACTGCAAAGATTGTCATGCCCTTATATAAAGCAGTGGTATGACCGCACTTGGAGTACTGTGTTCAGTTCTGGTTGCCACATCTCAAAAAGGATATTGAAGAAATAGAAAAAGTGCAGAGAAGGGAAACAAGGATGATTGAGGGATTGGAGGACCTTCCTTAAGAGGAGAGGCTGCAACATTTGGGACTTTAGTTTGGAGAGGAGACGTCTGAGGGGGGATATGATTGAAGTCTATAAAATTATGCATGGGGTAGAAAATGTTGAGAGAGAAAATTTTATCTCTCACAATACTAGAACCAGGGGGCATCCATTGAAAATGCTGGGAGGAAGAATAAGGATTAATAAAAGGAAACACTTCTTCATGCAACGTGTGATTGGTGTTTGGAATATGCTGCCTCAGGAGGTGGTGATGGCCTCTAACCTGGATAGCTTTAAAAAGGGATTGGACAGATTGATGGAGGAGAAGTCGATCTATGGCTACCAATCTTGATCCTCCTTGATCTGAGATTGCAAATGCCTGAGCAGACCAGGTGCTCAGGAGCAGCAGAAGCAGAAGGCCATTGCTTTCACATCCTGCATGTGAGCTTCCAAAGGCACCTGGTGGGCCACTGCGAGTAGCAGAGAGCTGGACTAGATGGACTCTGGTCTGATCCAGCAGGCTAGTTCTTATGTTCCTATGTTCATTTATTGTTATTGTTGAGTGGCTGCCATAGAGTTACATTCCGGAATGGAAGATGAGGAACTGTCTCTAGAACGGGAAAGTAAATGAGGAGCCAGAATGTCTCCAGAGAAGAACTTTGATGGAAATGAATATGTTTTTATTACATATATTTTTGCCTTTGATATGTTTTTTGAAACCCTATAACAGGGCTGGTTTTATTTTATTTGGAGTGCCTTCCCCTCTTGGCTGAACGAATCTCTGTCTTTCAAAATAAAGATTTCCTTTTTATCATATTCTGCTATGGCTCTTGTTTAGCCTAGCCCAGTCAGCGGTAACAGTTTCCAAAAACTTCATTAATTTTTTTATCCAACACTTGATCCAATGATTTAGAAATAGGAATGTTACATTTCAAGAGCATTTCCTGTTGTTGCTGAAATGGTTGGTATCTGGAAAATTTTATTACATCTTTATCCATATATTATTGTAGTGTTAATGTTCACACAGGAAGTTATTATACTCAAGGGATCCAGCATAATTGTTTTTAATTAGCCTTCAATTTTTAAAAATGCAAGAGACATTTTCAGAATACTTTTTGCTACCTAAAGTTTATGAACATTTTGAGTCCGTTCTGCCTTGTCCTTTTTCCCACTCAACTGAAAATTTCTTCATTCATACTGATTCCACTTGGGTGTGCACTGAGAATGTCTAAATCAGAGCCCGCCCACAACAGAGGCCTGTGGGTGTCCACCAAGTGTTTTCCAAAAGAGCGTGGAGCCAGAACAACTTTTGATTGGCCTTTGAAGAGCTGATTAGCTTGTACACATTAAAACAACACTGCATCCGTGGCAGCCGCCTGCTTGGTGCTGATTTCTTTCTGTCTCTCTCTCCTCTTTCCAGTGTATTGTTCAACTTGTTGGATTTAGTTAATTATGGTTCAGCCCAGCCCTGTGCGTGAGTGCAATTATAGAAACTTCCCAAGAAATAAATGTAAAAGGAAAAAACTTACATTTATTCAAGTATCTTTAGTTCACAGCTTTGTTTCAGGTAAGAAGTAGATAGAAAGAAACGCTAATCTGAGGAATTACTTTCCCTAGGACAAGTGGGCACACTAATGTGCCATCACGTATGTGGAAGTAAGAGTTGCTTCTGTGGAAAAGGGCCACAGAGGCAGAGAGCCACTGTCCATGCGCTCAGGACAAAAGACAGGAGAAATGTGACTGCAGCACAGAGAAGAAAGGAAGCTAGTGGGTGGTCTCCTGGCCCAGACAAGGCAGGCAGGAAAGAGAGAGGCAACAACATACTTAGAGAGAGACACACAGCAGTGTCCAGGCATGCAGAAGTCACTCATTCCAACACAATTTACCCCTCTTCTTCCCTGCACTTGGACTTTCTTTGGGTGTGTGTATGGCTGTACCTCTCATCATAGAGTTGGAAGAAACCACAAGGGCCATCTAGTCCAACCCCCTGCCATGCAGGAACACACAATCAAAGCATCATTAACAGAGAGCCATTCAGACTCTGCTTAAAACCTCCAAAGGAAACTCCACCACTCTCCAAGGCAGTGTATTTCACTGTTGAACAGCCTACTGTCAGGAAGTTCTTCCTAATGTTTAGGTGGAATCTCTTTTCCTGTAAGGTTCTGGTGCAATAGTCAATAATTCAGACTCTAGAAGGATTCAGTAGCCCTTGCTGCAGAAAGCCCTTGCTGAGATCGTGGTTTCTGCAGACACATTTATCCCCAAACATTCTCCCGCTCATCCTCCTCCCGCTCATCTTCCCACAGTTTAATAGAACAGAATAACAAAATGAGAAAAGCTTTGTTATGTGTCCCAAGTATCTCAAGGACAGACTTCGCTCCAGTCCCAGAAGGGAGGCTGGGGTGAGGAAGCCGACTTCACTATGTTGCAAAGCGCAGCAATTAAAACAGAAAGACTCATTAACATAGATAACAGCAAGTGCAGGTGTGTCCTTGGTTCCAGACAGCCGATGCCAGCCAGGCCTGACATTTAATGTACCTTGAATCCATTACTCCTGGTCCTGGTCCCTGGAGCACCAGAAAACAAGCTTGCTCAATCTTCAACTTGGCAACCATTTTGTGGTTGTGCCCTTCACTGTGTGTCAAAATTCCAAAGGTTCCTATGGGCTTAAAAAGGTTGGGGACCCCTGTCCTAAAACAAGGTCATGTCCCCATCCTACTTACTCTCCTCTGTCCTTTTCCATTGCAGTAGGTCACTATGACTTATCTCAACATTTGACCCTACATGCCAAGCTTTAGAAGTAATAAACTTAATTTAGAGTGAACCTCAATAGTTCCTTTTCTTTCATTCATTGTCTGCTCTTGAGCACTAACAATTCTAACAACAAAACAACAATTAAAAAGAGCTTAATAATAAAAACAATTACACCTATAACAGCTAGGCATCAGGTTGGCCTGATCAAACTAACTATTAAATTTGATTACATAAGGGGGAAAGAAACAGGTTAACTGCCAGAGTGGTTTCCAGCCAAAGTAGTCTGGAATTTACAATGCCCTGGAAAGCTAACCAGTTTCAAAAAGGGAGAAACCAAAAAAGGGAGAAACCAACAATTTTGGACAGTGCAATAGGCAATGGGCAGAGGTGTATCGAGGGGAAATGGCGCCCAGAGACAACCCCTTCTCTGGGTGTCCCTCCATGCCCCCTGCACTTGGGGGGCATGGCTTGGTGGCACCGAGCCCCACCCCGCCAGGCTGCACGGAGCCCCATCCCAGCCTCTGTGCAGGCCAGCAGGCCCTGGGGAGGGCAAAAACCGGCCTGCACGGAGGCTGGGGGCAGGGCTCAGCAGTGGCAGGTGGCCCAGGCAGGTGCCACGGCCACCCACTGCCAAGCCCCACCCCCTGGCTCCCTGCAGGCTGGCTCCTGAGCTGGCCTGCAGGGAGATGGGGCAGAGCTCAGTGGCATGGGGCTGGGGCGCACGCCTTTTGGTCAGGTGGGGTGTGAGGGGTACGAGGAGAACTGCACCATGAAGTGGAAGCCATTCTTGATTTTCATGTGGATTGCAACTGTCTGCAGTATTTAGTTGCTTGGACCCATTTCCCTGCTGGGCACAATGAGTCGGTGGACTCCACAGCTGGTGAGAGATTTCCATCGTGCCTTCCCTGATCGGCCTCACCTGGGGGGAAGGCTTCAGAGGAGGCAGAACGTCAGGCCGGGAGGTGGCGGTTATTTGCAGAGGGAACTGTGTTGCTTTCTTCCCCGCAGATGTCCAGCTCGCAAACTCTCCTCTGCCAGCGGCCTTGGCAAGCCCCGAAGAGCTGATCTTATCCTGTGTGGAATGTTCCCAGTCTTGAAGTGCTTTGAAATGGGAGTGGAGTGCACCATTTGACTGAGGGGGGCGGGGATCCTTGGGAAAAATAGGCAAGTAGTTTTTTGCGGAATCTTCAGATTCGCCTTTGCTAATGTTTGCCTTTTGACTCGAAATAAAGACTTTAAAGCAAATCCACTGTTTCTGTTATTTTCGGACCTGAGCTCTGACAGACTATTTTGTGTGTATGGGTGCTTCTTGTCTACCTTAGCTATTCCCTTTATTATTACAAATAGTTGAGCACATGATTTTCTGGTGCCTTAAACTGTGGTGATTCGATCCTAAGAGCACTCTGCTGGGAACTGGCCTCACTCAATAGACTTGGACTGGATTCTGTGTAAACTTGTTTGAAACTGCCTTAATTTGTTTTTTCACAAGGTTCCCTAATTCTGTAAGCCTACTCCTATTGCATTGATCATTGATTGTTTTATGCTGTTTGATTGCACTATTTATACTCTGTAATTCACCTTGAGTCTTAGGCCCTTTCCGCATGGGCCAAAAACAGCCCCCTAGGGACAGCAAAAACACCATCCCTAGGGAGCTGTTCACATGGGAGGCACTGCTGCATTGCAGTAGCACCACCCTCGCTCTCCCGCAGCTGTGCGAAGCCGCTGTTTCCCAACCTCGCTCCAGGTTTTTTGGAAACAGCAACTGGAAGGTGCCATCCCCCCTTTCCCAAACACCGTACCTTTTTTCCAATCTTCTGGCTTGTCGTCCAGGCCTGGGGACATGCTCCCCTGCCCTGCAACTCCAGAGCCGTCGCACAGGGCAGAGGGGCATGTCCCCTGGCCTGGACAACGTGCCGGAAGGTCAGAGGGAAGATAAGGCGTTCGGGTGACAGCACAGCGCTGCACCGTCTTCCCCGCCCCTACTGCGAACAATCATGCGAACAATCATACGAACAATCCCAGGGGGGTGCGGCAGCGTCGTATATGCCGACGCACCCCCTGAGCGTGGCCGTGCAGAAACAGCCTTAGTGAAAAGGGTGGACTATAAATACAGTAAACAAATAAATAATGTGATAACTAACAGCTGCTGGTAGAACTATTCTACTCCTTGGGTTGCCAGACCCCTGCCAGGGATGGAGGATCATCCACTCCCCTGTCATTGTCTCGCTGGCCAGTGTTGGCAGAGCAATGATGTCACTTCTGGAAGTGATGCCATCAGGTAGGCAACATGGAGGGAGATGCTATGCTATTTGGGCAAAACTCTATGATAAAAAATCAGCTTCTACCAGAGAGTTTTTACCCAAACACCAAAGTATCTACCTCGATATCACCAGTGTGATGATATCACTTTTGTTGTGTCAGCACAGGCCTTCCTCCACAACTGGTAAGTTTCCCATCCCCCACCAGTTGACAAGAGGGACCTGGCAACCTTATCTACTCTATCTTAAAGCTATTGAAAACTGGAAGCCATCACTACATCAGTGAATGATGTATTAAATGAAGAAATGTTTTCTTTTGTCCATTCTGGATTTATTGTTGATTAAATTCATTTGCAAACTTATATTCCTAGAGGTTATGAGGGAGGGGAATACAACTTGTACTTGGCTTTGCATATGTTTATAAATCTCTATCATACCCACCCAGTCAGGGTGACCAGAACTGTACACATGATTCCAAATGTGGTTGTAGTCTAGATTACACAAAGGCTGTGTCTCCCCTGCAGATATCAAAAGGCTCATGCTGGAAGTAGGACATCCTCAATTAAGCTTGATTGAGAACATGAACAACATTGTAGAATGTTTCAGCTTTTAAAACAATGTTTCAGGAGTTTTAAAAACTATTCCTTCATTGTGTTCAGTTATAAAATGAAGACAAACATGGTATTCAAGTGTGTGTTCTGAGACAGTAAGAAAAAGAGGGAGGATGCTATTTTTCCTAATTTTTATGATGGACAAATTTCCCATTACCTTAATGTGGTCTCTATTATGTAGTGTGTTGAATGGTTTTCATCACTGACTATAGTATCAGATGTGGAAGCTGGAATATGAATAAAACTTTAATTGTTCATCCAAGGTTCAGCTCTTTATATTAATATATATTTTATATGTTTGTTTTTGTAGTTCAACTGAAGAGCAGTTTCACTGGCAAACACAAGGTATGGAGAATTCTGTGTTGAAAGTTTTTTCTTAGTAAGGACTATAATCTGCTCAGTTTTCAGTAATGGGTTATCATGATGGATGCAGTACCATCCATTAAAATATTCAGGATTGCTTCAAAATGGTCTGAGTACACTTTTGCCTGGTATCTCTTTCACATACCATAGTGAAACAAACAGGTTCCACAAAATCAGAGCTATGCAATGAGCAGCAAAATCAACCTGCAAACACATAAATAAATCTTAAAATGAAAGAATATTTACAAATTATTATTATTATTATTATTATTATTATTATTATTATTATTATTATTATTATTATTATTATTATTATTATTATTATTATTATTTAGACTTTTATACCGCTCACCCCCAAAGGGCTCTTGCTAATACTTGCTAATACGCACTTGCTAATACATTTGCAAAATGATGTGGTGGGATATTAAGTCCAATAAAATAAATAAAACAAAATAAATGTTTGAGCCACTAGAGAACGAATAAGCAGGAAAAGGGAGAGGATGTATTGATCTGCCAGGACAGGAGCAACTGCTATTCTGGGTTAAAGGAGGATGTTCTAAACCTAGACCCGCAGCATCCTCTATACCAGGGGTAGGGAACCTGCGGCTCTCCAGATGTTCAGGAACTACAATTCCCATCAGCCCCTTTCAGCATGGCCAATTGGCCATGCTGAAAGGGGCTGATGGGAATTGTAGTTCCTGAACATCTGGAGAGCCGCAGGTTCCCTACCCCAGCTCTATACCAACCAGTTATAGCATGCATACCTGTCATGTTTCTAAAGTAGTTGCACAACCACTAAAGTAGCCTGCACTTTGCATGCAATATTACGATTAAAGGGAAAATGGGAGGTTGGTGCAACACTTCCCTAGATAGCATGTATTTGCACAGCTCAGAATATGCATTATCTCCCATCGCAGAAGAGCAGTTTGGGTAAAATAAACAAACATGCTTTTTTCCCATTTAATTCACCTTTTTTCATTTAATTCACACACAAAAAAGTGGTTATTTTATTTTATTTATTGCAAGTGAAATCTAATTAAGAGCAAAAGACATCCTGGGCATAACTGAGATTAATGATTTTAAGCAAGTTTATCTGTTGGCATGTGACCAACGGTGTGTAAAGCACTGAGTATATAAGCTTGTGGCATAGTGGTAAAGAGCAGGTGCACTCTAATCTGGAGAACCAGATTTGATTCCCCACTCTGCCACTTGAGCTGTGGAGGCTTGTCTGGGGAACTAGATTAGCCTGTGCACTCCAGCACATATCAGCTGGGTGACCTTTAGTGAGTCACAGTCCTTTGGAGCTCTCTCAGCCCCACCCACCTCACAGGGTGTTTGTTGTGGTGAGGGAGGGTTTGTAAGCCCCTTTGAGTCCACTTACAGGAGACAAAGGGGTGGTATAAATCCAAACTCTTCTTCTCATTCTTCTTGTCTCAACAATTTAGCTAATTCTGTTTTAAAGAAAGTTTTTTTTTAAAAAAAGATCTTGCCTTAGTTCTCTTATCTTCCGGAATTTGTTTTAGATTGCTAAAAGCATTTCATTATCTGTGTTTACAGATGGCCAGAAGGACATAGAAGATGAGCTTACGACGGGTCTTGAACTGGTGGATTCTTGTATTAGATCCCTGCAAGAGTCAGGCATACTTGATCCACAGGACTATTCAACTAGCGAAAGTAAGTTTCTGAACTTTTTATCTTTCTTTCTGTCCTGCCCAGCCTATTGAGAATACTTCATATATTTAATGTGAAGCATTATCTGGAATTCATGATTGCCTTTCATCTTTCAACTTTAATGACTGGAAGTGTTAATTAATGGGGTGTTGTGGGGTTTCTGAGCTGTATGACAGTGTTCCAGTAGCTTTTTCTCCTAATGTTTTGACTGGCATATTAGCTGATGCAATACAAGTCCACCTGGAAGGAAAGAATTTGCTGCCCCCTGAACAAAAAGGAAACAAACAAAACAGTAGGGGAACAAAAGACCAATTGCTCATAGATAAAATGATCCTTGAGAATTGCAAAAGAAGAAAAACCAACTTGGATGTAGCTTGGATTGATTACAAAAAAGCATTCGACTCACTGCCACGCAGCTGGATATACTACATTGCCTGGAGATGATTTGAGTCAGTGAAAACATCAAGAAATGGGTCAAGAATGCAATGCACACTTGGAAAACAGAATTAATAGTCAATGGATCAGGAATATTCCAAGGAGACTCCCTGTCCCCACTACTCTTCATCATTGCAATGATTCCGCTCTCTGTAATTCTGAAGAAAACAGGTCAAAGATATCGGACAGCAAGAAATTCACCAAAAATTTCACACCTTCTATACATGGATGACCTAAAGCTCTATGGATAATTAAAAGCAGAGATTGAGTCACTACTGAACATAGTGAGAGTCTTTAGCACTGACATTGCAATGGATTTTGGACTCGACAAGTGTGCAACTTTGGAACTCAATTAAGGTAAACTCGCAATATGCAAAGGCGTGAATTTGCAAAATGCCATATAAATAAAGAGCTTACCAGTGAATGAAAGCTACAAATACTTGGGGATACTGCAAGCAGAGAACATCAAGCATGCAGAAGTCAAAGGCGCAATTAGGAAGGACTATCTTAGAAGGGTAAGAAAAAAAATTGAAATCAAAGCTAAATGGAGGAAATACAATAAAGGCAATTAATACTTGGACGGTGCCTGTAGTACGCTACACTGCTGGCATAATTAACTGGACACAAGCCGAATAGGACACCCTGGACAGAAAAACAAGGAAAATTATGACAATAAATCGAGCACTGCACCCAAGAAGTGATGTAGACAGACTCTACCTAGCAAGGTCAGAAGGAGGAAGAGGGCGGCTCCAAGTCAAGCAATCAGTTGAGGAAAAGAAAAGAGGCCTGAAAGAATACATCCAAGAAAGTCAAGAGCCAGCATTGAAAGAACGCTGAGATGCTGAAAGCCAAATAATCAAAAGAAGAGTATAGAGTCTAACAGTTTACAACACGAAAGGAGCAGTGGCTAAACAAGCCACTCCATGGGCAGTACTTTAAGAACATTGAAGGGAAGGTAGAACATTGAAGGGAAGGTAGAAAGAAAACATGGGAGTGGCTCAGAAGGGAAACTCTAAAGAAGGAAACTGAAGGCCTGATTTTTGCTGCCCAGGAGCAAGTATTACGAATGAACGCAATAAAAACATGAATTGAAAAGTCCTACAATGACCCAAAGTGCTGTCTCTGCAAAGAGAGTGGTGAAACTGTGGAGTCCATAATCTGCTGTTACAAGAAAATAGCCCAAACTGACTATCTCGAATGTCACAATGGGCTAGCAGCAATGGTGCACTGGAACCTTTGCAAAAAGTACGGCCTGCCCTGTAGCAAGACTTGGTACGAGCACAAGCCAGAGAAGACCACAGAAAATGAAGAAGCAAAAATATTCTGGGACTTTAGAATACAGACAGATAAACACCTGGCATATAACACCCCAGATATAACGATGGTAGAGAAAAAACATGTTAGGATCATAGATGTTGCTGTGCCAGTTGACAGCAGGGTAGAGGACAAAGAGCTGGAAAAGATCACGAAATACAAGGACCTACAAATTGAACTCAAACTATTGTGGCAAAAAAGAACTAGATACCGCAGTTTGAAAATTGAGCTTCAGCGTCTATGGCACAAACCAGCTGAGGTCATCCCAGTGGTAATCGGCACGCTGGGTGTCATCCCGAAAACACTAGGGCAGCACTCAAAATATCTTCAAATTGACCAAATTAACATCTGTCAAATTCAGAAGGCAGCCCTGCTGGGATCCACACGAATACTACGCTGATACATTACAACTTCCTAGGCCTCTGGGTGAGGCTTGAATTGTAATGAAGGCCAACAACCAGCTAAAGATCTGCCAGCTGTGAAATCTACAATAATAATAATAATAATAATAATAATAATAATAATAATAATAATAATAATAATATAATAATAATAATAATAATAATAGTTGACAAAGAGCTGGAAAAGATCACAAAATACAAGGACCTACAAATTGAAGTTGAACGATTGTGGCAAAAAAGAACAACAGTAATCCCACTAGTAGTCGGTGCTGTAGGAGGAATCCCAAGAAATCTTGAAAAACATCTGGAAAGCCTAAATTTGGATAGAACATCAGTCCACATGCTGCAGAAAGCAGCACTTCTAGGAACTGCACATATTCTATGCAAATACCTCTAATATCCTAGGTCCTTGGACTCGATATTCAGAGATGAATTCCAGACACTTGTGCTGTGTTGTTATGTGTATAATAATAAAGAAGCTGATGAAACTGTAGATCATGTCCTCAGCTGCTGCAAAAAGATTTCCCAGACTGAGTACAAACAGAGACACAACTCAGTGGCCAAGATGATCCACTGGAATTTATGCAAGAACTACAACATAAGAACAGCTAAGAACTGGTGGGAACATTGTCCAGAGAAAGTAATGGAAAATGAGAAGGTCAACATCCTGTGGGACTTTCGAATCCCAACGGACAAAGTGTTGAAACACAATACACCAGACATCACCATAATCGAGGACAAGAAAGTGAGCATCATCGACATAGCAGTCCCCAGTGAAAGCAGGGTCATTGAAAAAGAACACGAGAAGGTCACTAGATACCGCGATTTGAAAATCGAGCTTCAGCGTCTGTGGCACAAACCAGCTGAGGTCGTCCCAGTGGTAATCGGCACGCTGGGCAGTTTTCTGCTATTGACTTCCATCAATGTTGGTTCTTCGCATCCCAAAAACAAAAAATCCCAACAACAACAACAACAACAACAATAATGGGCTATACCTGTAATTTGTTACACTGCTGGCATCATTTACTGGACTCAAGCTGATTTAGACATTTTGGACAGAAAAATCAGAAAATTGATGACAATCCACTACGCTTTACTTCCTCGTAGTGACACTGATTGATTATATCTGCCCCGCAAAATTGGCGGCAGAGGATTACTGCAAGTAAAACAAACTGTAGAAGAAGAAAAGCATGCTTTGGCAGATTGCATCAAGGGCAGTCAACAACCAGCCCTGAAAGAAGTCAATCTCATAATCTTCTATTTGAATGGTTGTACTTGACGCGTTAGAATTGGAAGCTGTATAATTATTGATGCATGTTTTTGCCAGGGACCGTTTACAACTTTGTGTCTTGCTTTGAATCTCCTCAAGGTCCAGGTCAATTAAGTTACATGGTTCCAACTGGCTAGGGTTTGTTTTGAGGAAAAAAAACGGGTCAAGGGCTGCTCCGGTCTCATCTGCAGCTCCTCTCCTGGGGCTACTTGCACTTTGGTCACCGTTGCATTGGCAACTTCCCATGCTTCTCCAGATCTACTTGGTGTATTGTCTGTTTTGCCTGCACTTGCAGGAATCCTTTTTTCCTTTATTGATAACGTCTCAGTCTGCTTCCCCATTGGGTCCTTTCCCCTTGGGATGTAGCTTTACATTTAGCCAGGCAGCTCTTTAAGTAGGACCAGTCGATCAGGTGGTATACTGTTGGGCTCCTGCAAGCTATCCGATGTTATCTTGTCCTCCATGGTGCTGCACTTGGTAGAACTTGGCCAGCTGTACTTTTCCACGAGGGGCCTTTACGCCACTGTAAGCAGGGGTGATCTGTGTAATACACTGTGTCAGTTCCAAGTTCGCTTTAACTCCTTGCATTTTATGTTGCAGAGTGGGGTTTTCGGAGTAAGGGGGCTATATTTAAGATTGTAAATACCGGGTTGGCATTACCCCCTTGGCTGCAAAGTTCCGATGTTGGCGCAGCAGCCTGTTAGGTATTTCACGCGAAAGTTGAAGGTTAAAATAATTCTTAATGGCTCCGGTAGTCCCCAAAGTTCTGTGGAGATTCGAATACTGACACTAGGTCAATAAACTTTGGCTTCTTCCTCAGTAAGATGCTTAGATGATGCCTGGCGAGTTCTGTGGAGTGCCAACTAGGGAGGAACCCCTGATATGCAAACACTCTCAGACAAACCTTCTTGGTCTCTAGTACTAGCCGTTGGTCACATATGTTATTCCCAAGGGAAGGCACTTCCAGGTTTGAATTAAAGCTACTGGAGCCATGGATTTCCCTACATTGTAATGTTTTGGTAGAGTTCAGCCCAGCATTAATTGTCCTTAGCTCCTTGAATATAGCTGCCACAGTATCTGCCATAAAGGTACAGAAGTCAGAGAGAATCCCCAGTTCCATTGGTAGGGTGGCCGCATCATAATGAGTCAGGCCATTAGGCATGGAGGGAGACGGTGGAGGTGTAGTATCATTGCCATACTCTCTATGGGCTGTCACCGCTTCGGCGGCTCCTTTTGAACTCTCTGCATTAAGGCCCTCTCCAATAGTCAGGGAACTGCTATCCGAGATTGAGCTCTTCAGCATACAGCTTGGAGCCTCTCCACATCCCAGGGGCTGGAACCGATTTTCTGTGGGGATTGTGAACTCCTCCTGGAGAGCCTGGCTTTGCTCCACTGGCACTTGTGAGCAAAAGAAGTTGCCAATTTTTAATTGTTTGGAGCATGGATTGGGGCTACTATCTTCCCTATCACGACAACGTTTCTTACCCATCTCACAATAGGTTTAACTTGCTGTGCTACTAAAGGTTTGTATAGTAGCAGCTTGTCAGCTCCTGCTAGCTTTGATAGTTTGATAGTTTGATAATTTATGATGTTTTAACTAACCCAGAGACCGTGGCTGTAGTTTGCCTTGAGTAAATTATCTCTCCACAGCAAAGCGTAGGCAGCTCTGCTGATAGTGATGAGAGTTGGAGGTAATTTATGAATTGTTTTCCAACCTCTACCTACTAGGAGTCAGAATTCTTCCACACAGCTTTTTTTTAGCTTCTTCTAGGCTTTAGGGGGGGGGTGACTTAGGAGAATAACTTCTGGGCTCTTCGGGAGAGATCGTAGTAATTACAAGAAAATGTTTACTGGCAGCGTCCACCACAGCCCCTCCAGAAGCGGACAATTCATCTTCCTCTCTAATTGATTAAGTTAAAACTTCCCTTAAAGTTTTGGGGATTCCTAAAAACCTTATAGGCTAAAGATTCTAAAACCAAAGAGCGACAAAGGAACCCCAATAAAAACAATAAAACAGTAAAACAATTAAATAGGAACTAGCAGTTACTAAAAAAAAAAAAATTTTTTTTTTAAACCTTAAAAAAAAAAAAAGTTAAATGGACTCTAATTACCCTAATAAAAGGGAGAAAGCTGGTTTTCAAGTCCAGCAATAAAATTGTTAAAAGTTAAGGATTAAAATACTAAAGCTAAAGCCTAAATTAAAAGCCAACAATGGCTGGAAGATAATAGGTTTAAAAGTTTAAAAAACAAACTCCAAATAACACGAGGGCCCAGTCAAATGAGTTCAACTGGCACGTTGCCCGCATTAAGCTTGAATGATAAAACAATTTTTAGATTAAAAGGAGAGCTAGTAGAGATAAAAGTGGAGTGAGGTAAAATAACTTTTAAAAAACTTAGCATCTTTAAAATCTTGGGAGGAGAGCTTCGTCAAGGGAGGCGAAATCATACATCGAACGACAGCAGGAACGAGAAGAAGAAGTCAAAAATCTGAACTCTTTAAAGGTATCAGCTACAAAAAAAAAAGCAATGGCGAAGTAGAATTTTTAAAAGAAAGAACAGAAAACTGGCATAATAAAGCATTACGCACTTGGTCAATATGTAGCTAAAATCAGTGGGAAAGTGGATGTTGCCAAAACATGGCAACGGTTAACATCTGGAACACTTTAAAAAGAAGAAACAGAAGAGATTAATTCTAAGCTGTATAAGAACAAAGCGCCATTCGAGAACAAAATGCAATAAAACAGCAAAATCAATAAAACATCTTAACAATGCCCAATGCAGATTGTGTACTGAATTATGGATGAAACTGTGGATCAAATACTCAGCTCATGCAAGAGAAGATCACGCATGAACTGATGATTATAAATTAGCGGCATAATTCAGTTGCCAAAATGATTCATTGGAATTTATGTAAAAGGTATGGTTTTCCACACACCAAGAACTGGGTGGGAACATAACACTCCGAAAAAGTGGATTCAAAAAAATCTAACAAGCCAAAATATGGGACTTAAGAATTCAAACAGATAAAAGTACTGGCGCTACAACACACCAGACATTACCATGCGCCCGAGAACAATAGAAGTGTGGAGCTATTGACATTTGCAGTACCCAATGACATCCGGGTCAAAAGAAAAACAACTAGAAAAAAAATTACAAAAGAATATCAAGATTTTAAAAATTGAACTGCAGCATCTATGGCTGGAAACCAACGCTTAGTAGTGATCCCAGAAGTGGTGATTGTCCGGTAGCGACTGGGTGCTGTCCCAAAAATCAGTACTTGCAACAACTTAACATCAATAAAATCACTGTCTGCCCAATGCAGAAAGCTTAGCAGTGGCATTAGGAGGTTAAGAGCTGCATCAGTATTATCTAATCTGGAGGAACCGGGTTTGATTCCCAGCTCCTGCTGCCTGAGCTGTGGAGAGCTTATCACAGAATTCAGATTAGCCTGTACACTCCCACACATGCCAGCTTCTGGGTGACCTTGGGCTAGTCACAGCTTCTTGGAGCTCTCTCAGCCCCACCCACACCTCACAGGGTGTTTGTTGTGAGGGGGTCTGCCAACGCAAAGAAGGGAATACTGTGATCACAAAAAAAAGTCAGCATGGGCTCTTCCTCACGAAACAGAGTCCATGCCAGACCAATCTTACTCTCTTTTTTTCTTTAATAAAGTGACTCACCAGACAGTACCATCGTACGAGGCAACAATAAAAGTGGATTATTGATGTTGCAATACCCAGTGATATCTGGGTCGAAGAAAAACAACTAAAAGAAATGACAAAAGATCAAGATTTAAAAGTTGAACGGCAACATCTATACCACAAACCAGCAGCAGTGATCCCAGTGAAGTGATCAGCATGCAAAAGAGAGTCACCTGGGACAGTACTTGGCAACAACTTAACATCAATAAAACCACTGTTTGCCAAATGCAGAAAGACTGGCTCTACTCGGCTCTTGCAAACATTTTTACACCTGATACATCACATTCTCCTAAGTTCCAGAGGCGGACTTCGAAGTGAATAAGAAAGCCAACACCAACCAGTGATCTTGGCGGTTGTGTTACGAAAATGTGTTTGTTGTTTTTTGTCAATAATAATAATAATAATAATATGTAATAGCCAATAATAAATAATAATAATAATAATAATAATAATAATAATAATAATAATAGAGTTGTTGCACTCTGCACACATACAAAGATAACTCTCAAAGCAGTTTTAGAGCCTTTCCACAATAAGTCAAAAAAATGCAATATGAGCTAATTCTATGAGTTGCTGTAGCCATCATAAGGAGTGTGGCGAAGGGAAAAAAATTCAGGGATCAACATCAAATATTTGGAGCTTTTCAAAATATGTGGATGCTTGTGCATTTTCTCCTGTCCTGAGACACCAATAAGAGACCTAGCTGAGGGGCAGCCTCCTTCCCTGGATCTGACCCTCCCAGGGCTCCACACCCAGGTCTCCAGGAATTACCCAGCTTGGAGCTGGCAGCCCGAAAGGACTGATCTCTGTAGCTGGGAGGAAGGTCATGGTAATGATTCCATCACTGCTGCTGTGTGTGGAGGTGGGGAGAGAAAGCAAAAGCGGAATAGTGGCCAGGAGGGCCATGAGGGGCAGGAGTAGAGAAGGAGATGATAGCGTGGGGTGTGGGGGCAGAAAGAAGCGATAGGCATGAAGGAGAGAGTAAGAAAAAAGGGCAAGCGGGAGGAAGAAAAAAATAAAGAGAGAAAGTGAAGAGAGGAAGCAAGGGGGGGGGATGAGGTGGCTGCTCCTGCGAATTTTCTTGCTGTCCCCCACTTGTTGCCTCCTAATTCCCACATAGGCTCATTCCGCACCCATGAAAAAATAATGCACTTTCAAAGCTGCTTTCAGGGCTCTTTGAAGCACAATGTCTTGAATCGTGAAACAGTTGGCGAATAGCAGCTTGAAAGGATGCATTATTTTAGCGGAATGTCGCGGGCTTCACAATGGTTGCTTCACAATAGTTTTGCATACTAATGAAGCCAGGTGGAAAACTGAGGCTAAGAGTAGCAGTGCCTTGGCTTGGCTGCGGTAGCACACAGTGACTACAAGTCACAGGTGGGCAGTGAGCCCAGATTATTTTAGATGCAAATCCAAATCTCCCACATAAACCCAGTGGACTATCCTGGTTTTCCTAAAAATTTTCCATCCCTCTTATTTTCCACATTCATTGCAAAATTCTTTTTAACTCATCTTCTTGGGCCTAATGTTTATGATTTAGATAGAATTGTATACCACTTGCATACATTGAATATGGCATTTCATGTCTACAATCATTTTATAATTTCACTGTTATCAGAAACAGGTTGAAGTGTTCTGACTTGTGTTTTCAATGCTAAAACTAGAGTTTGGTTGGACCATGGGTGATTATAAAATTCACCAATGTGCCTTATATACTTAAAAGAGCTTATTCCCGGTATTATTTTTTCAGGCTTCCCTATCAAGGGCAAATATATGCCCTAAATGTTATCTTTTTAATGGCAACTCATCAGGCATTATTTTAAAAACATTTTTTCACTCCAAGGTGGGAGAGCATCTTGTTGCCTGGGCACTAAAAGGCTTTTCTAAGGTAAGGTGTTGCCACAGTTACTGTAAAGCTGAATTCTGAATAATAGGTGCAGAGAAGATCTTGAATCAATTAGATCCAGGGGTCTGCAAGCTCTGCGGCTCTCAGATGTTCCGCGGACTACAATTCCACATCAGCCCCTGCCAGCACTTGGCCAATTGGCAGGGAGCTGATGGGAATATGAATCAAGGCCCATCTGAGAGAAACACCTTTATTCATCAGAATACTATTCAGGTATCTTCATCAGAAAGATCTTAGGGCTTCACCTGGGTATACCAGCAGCACACTTAAGAATGGTGGTTGGCCTGGCCTCTATTGTTATGAGGGCCCATCCAAGATTAACCCATTATCTATTTCTGCCGTCAATTTTAGAACATTGTCCACATGTCCTCTTGGCTGTGGACCAGGTTAATATGGACTTTTAGAATATTGAAAGACGTACCCCCCTCTGTTGCACTGTCACTTTTATTGATTGAATGAGGGAGGAGGTACAGGTTTTCCAACATCCCTGATTAGGTGTGTCAGTTTTATTTGCCTTCAAGATGTTACATGTTCATCCTGTTTTTTTTCTTTAGTACAACTGCATTTTGTTTATTGTATTTCAGTGATATTAAGGTCCTAATAAACTTTGGAACTAGTGATGATGTGATTCAGTTATGTTTATATTGTAATTTACCTTATTTCAATAAGTGGGTGAGTGTGTTTTTTCATTTCCCCCAAAAGTAATTCATATGTTTGAGGTTCATTTTTTTCAGTACAATTCTTTTGTAACATGCTGTCATAGTAAAACTATTGTAGTAAACCATATATTACATGGAGACGAAGCCACATTTGGGGAATCATTATTGCTCCCAACTTCTTGATGTATTACGGATTGTGTTCATTACATTTTTAATGCAGGTGTCTGAGGGCATATACATATATGTGAAGTGGCCATTTAAATATGTTTATTTTCCTGTAGTGAATCCCACAGAAAGTCTGGGGAGACTTGTGGAAATGGAACTTGGCTTCCCTTGGAAGTAGTGCAGGTGTGAAGAACTGTTCCAATAAAAGTATAATAGTGGGGAATAAAAGTATAATAAAAGTATAATAGTTGGACCCCAGTAGCTCTGGGGTCCAACACCTTCAAACTGTGGCTTAAATAAATGTTGGAACCAGGGGAAAATGTTACATCTGTATTTGGGAGGAGGTAGCATGGTATAGCCTGATCTTGTCAGAGCTCAGAAACTAAGGCAGGATTCCTGGAGAGCCTGGCTTTGCTCCACTGGCACTTGTGAGCAAAAGAAGTTGCCAATTTTTAATTGTTTGGAGCATGGATTGGGGCTACTATCTTCCCTATCACGACAACGTTTCTTACCCATCTCACAATAGGTTTAACTTGCTGTGCTACTAAAGGTTTGTATAGTAGCAGCTTGTCAGCTCCTGCTAGCTTTGATAGTTTGATAGTTTGATAATTTATGATGTTTTAACTAACCCAGAGACCGTGGCTGTAGTTTGCCTTGAGTAAATTATCTCTCCACAGCAAAGCGTAGGCAGCTCTGCTGATAGTGAGAGGTTGAGGTAATTTATGAATTGTTTTCCAACCTCTACCTACTAGAGTCAGATTCTTCCACACAGCTTTTGCACCAGCTTCTTCTAGGCTTTAGGGGGGTGACTTAGAATAACTTGGGCCTTCGGAAGGAGATAATAGTAATTACAAGAAAATGTTTACTGGCAGCGGCTCCTACAGCCCCCTCCAGGCGGACACCATCTTCCTCTCTAATTGATTAGTTAAAACTTCCCCTTAAAGTTTTGGGGATTCTAAAACCTTAAGGCTAAAGATTCTAAAACCAAAACGACAAGGAACCCCAATAAAACAATAAAACAGTAAAACAATTAAATAGGAACTAGCAGTTACTAAAAAAAAAATTTTTTTTAAACCTTAAAAAAAAAAGTTAAATGGACTCTAATTACCCTAATAAGGGAGACTGGTTTCAAGTCCAGCAATAAAATTGTTAAAAGTTAAAAAATACTAAAGCTAAACTAAATTAAAAGCCAACAATGGCTGGAAGATAATAGGTTTAAAAGTTTAAAAACAAACTCAAATAACACGGGGCCCAGTCAAATGAGTTCAACTGGCACGTTGCCCGCATTAAGCTTGAATGATAAAACAATTTTAGATTAAAAGGAGAGCTAGTAGATAAAAAGTGAGTGAGGTAAAATAACTTTTAAAAAACTTATCTTAAAAATGCAGAGGAGCTCGTCAGGGAGCGACCGCACGGAACGGCAGCCGGAACCGGAAAGAAGTCAAAAATCTGAACTCTTTAAAGGTATCAGCTACAAAAAAAGAATACCGAAGTAGAATTTTAAAAGAAAGAACAGAAAACTGGCATAATAAAGCATTACATGGTCAATATGTAGCTAAAATCAGTGGGAAAGTGGATGTTGCCAAAACATGGCAACGGTTAACATCTGGAACACTAAAAAAAGAAACAGAAGGATTAATTCTCGCTGCTCAAGAACAAGCGATTAGAACAAATGCAATAAAAAACAAAAATCAATAAAACATCTAACAATGCCCAATGCAGATTGTGTACTGAATTGGATGAAACTGTGGATCAAATACTCAGCTCATGCAAGAAGATCACGCAGACTGATTATAAATTGCGGCATAATTCAGTTGCCAAAATGATTCATTGGAATTTATGTAAAAATTATGGTTTTCCCACACCCAAGAACTGGTGGGAACATAACACTGAAAAAGTGATCGAAAATCAGCAAGCCAAAATATGGGACTTAAGAATTCAAACAGATAAAGTACTGGCGCACAACACACCAGACATTACCATCGCCGAGAACAATAAAGTGTGGGCTATTGACATTGCAGTACCCAATGACATCCGGGTCAAAGAAAAACAACTAGAAAAAATTACAAAATATCAAGATTTAAAAATTGAACTGCAGCATCTATGGCACAAACCAGCAGCAGTGATCCCAGTGGTGATCGGCGCACTGGGTGCTGTCCCAAAATCAGTACTTGCAACAACTTAACATCAATAAAATCACTGTCTGCCCAATGCAGAAAGCAGCAGTGGCGTAGGAGGTTAAGAGCTCGTGTATCTAATCTGGAGGAACCGGGTTTGATTCCCAGCTCTGCTGCCTGAGCTGTGGAGGCTTATCTGGGGAATTCAGATTAGCCTGTACACTCCCACACATGCCAGCTGGGTGACCTTGGGCTAGTCACAGCTTCTTGGAGCTCTCTCAGCCCCACCCACCTCACAGGGTGTTTGTTGTGAGGGGGTCTGCCAGCACTTAGAAGGGAATAC
The DNA here is from genome assembly GCF_021028975.2 of Sphaerodactylus townsendi. Classification (NCBI taxonomy): domain Eukaryota; kingdom Metazoa; phylum Chordata; class Lepidosauria; order Squamata; family Sphaerodactylidae; genus Sphaerodactylus; species Sphaerodactylus townsendi. Next base: position 2,027,777 of record NC_059433.1, on the reverse strand, counting down.
TGTGATCACAAAAAGTCAGCATGGGTTTCTGAAAAACAAGTCATGCCAGACCAATCTTATCTCTTTTTTCTAATAAAGTGACTCACCAGACAGTACCATCGTCGAGAACAATAAAGTGTGGATTATTGATGTTGCAATACCCAATGACATCTGGGTCGAAGAAAAACAACTAGAAAAAATTACAAAATATGAAGATTTAAAAATTGAACTGCAGCATCTATGGCACAAACCAGCAGCAGTGATCCCAGTGGTGATCAGCATACAAAAATCCCTGGGACAGTACTTGGCAACAACTTAACATCAATAAAACCACTGTTTGCCAAATGCAGAAAGCTGCTCTACTCGGCTCTGCAAACATTTTACACTGATACATCACATTCTCCTAAGTTCCAGGGCGGAACTCGAAGTGAATAGAAAGCCAACACCAACCAGTGATCTGGCGGTTGTGTTACAATGTGTTTGTTGTTTTTGTCAATAATAATAATAATAATAATAATAATAATAATAATAATAATAATAATAATAATAATAATAATAGAGTTGTTGCCTCTGCACATACAAAGATAACTCTCAAGCAGTTTTAGAGCCTTTCCACAATAAGTCAAAAATGCAATATGAGCTAATTCTATGAGTTTGTAGCCATCATAAGGAATGTGGCGAAGGGAAAAAATTCAGGGATCAACATCAAATATTTGGAGCTTTTCAAAATATGTGGATGCTTGTGCATTTTTCTCCTGTCCTGAGACACCAATAAAGACTAGCTGAGGCAGCCTCCTTCCCTGAATCTGACCCTCCCAAGGCTCCACACCCAGGTCTCCAGGAATTACCCAGCTTGGAGCTGGCAACCCGAAGGGACTGATCTCTGTAGCTGGAAGATCTATTGTGATTCCATCACTGCTGCTGTGTGTGGAGGTGGGGAGAAAGCAGGTGGGTGGCCAGGAGGGCCATGGGGGCAGGAAGTGAAAGAATGATAGCGTGGGGGTGGGGGCAGAAAGAGAGAAAGCGATAGGCATGAAGGAGAGAGTAAGAAAAAGGGCAAGCAGGAGGAAGAAAAAATGAGAGAAAGTGAAGAGGAAGCAAGGGGGGATGAGGTAGCTGCTCCTGCAATTTTCTTGCTGTCCCCACTTGTTGCCTCCTAATTCACATAGGCTCATTCCGCACACGCAAAATAATGCACTTTCAAGCTGCTTTCAGGGCTCTTTGAAGCTGTGCGGAATGGCGAAAACAGTTGTGAAAGCAGCTTGAAAGTGCATTATTTTGCGTGTGCGGAATGAGCCATAGTCTTCACAATGGTTGCTTCACAATGGTTGCCTTCACAATGAAGCCAGGTGGAAAACTGAGGCTAAGTGGCAGTGCCTTGGCTTGGCTACACAGTGACTACAAGTCACAGGTGGGCAGTGAGCCCAGATTATTTAGATGCAAATCCAAATCTCCACATAAACCAGTGGACTATCCTGGTTTTCCTAAAAATTTCCATCCCTCTTATTTTCCACATCATTGCAAAATTCTTTTAACTCATCTTCTTGGGCCTAATGTTTATGATTTAGATAAATTGTATACCACTTGCATAATTGAATATGGCATTTCATGTCTACAATCATTTTATGTTCACTGTTATCAGAAACAGGTTGAGGTGTTCTGACTTGTGTTTTCCATGCTAAAACTAAGTTTGGTTGGACCATAGGTGATTATAAAATTCACCAGTGTGCCTTTTAAAAACATTTCGGTATTATTTTTCAGGCTTCCCTATCAAGGCAAATATACCTAAATGTTATCTTTTTGGCAACTCATCAGGCATTATTTTAAAAACATTTTTCACTCCAAGGTGGGAGGGCATCTTGTTGCCTGGGCACTAAAGGCTTTTCTAAGGTAAGGTAGTACCACAGTTACTGTAAGAAGCTGAATTCTGAATATGGAACCAGAAGATCTTGAATCAATTAGATCAGGGGTCTGCAAGCTGCGGCTCTCCAGATGTTCACGGACTACAATTCCCATCAGCCCTGCCAGCATGGCCAATTGGCAGGGGCTGATGGGAATTGTAGTTCAGGAACATCTGGAGAGCCGCAGCTTGCAGACCCCTGAATTAGATACTATTCAGGTATCTTCATCAGAAAGATCTTAGGGCTTCACCTGGGTATACCAGCAGCACACTTAAGAATGGTGGTGGGCCTGGCCTCTATTGTTATGAGGGCCCATCCAAGATTAACCCATTATCTATTTCACCGTCCAATTTAGAACATTGTCCATGTCCACTCTTGGCTGGACCAGGTTAGCCCATGGACTTTTAGATCTGTTGAAGAACACCCCCTCTGTTGCACTGTCACTTTTATTGATTGAATGAGGGAGGAGGTACAGGTTTTCCAACATCCCTGATTAGGTGTGTCAGTTTTATTTGCTTTAAGATGTTGTCATTCATCTGTTTTTTTTTCTTTTTAATTGCAACTGCATTTTATTTTATTGTATTTCAGTGATATTAAGGTCTAATAAACTTGGAACTAGTGTGATGTGATTCAGTTATGTTTATATTGTAATTTACCTTATTTCAATAAGTGGGTGAGTGTGTTTTTTCATTTCCCCCAAAAGTAATTCATATGTTTGAGGTTCATTTTTTTCAGTACAATTCTTTTGTAACATGCTGTCATAGTAAAACTATTGTAGTAAAACCATATATTACATGGAGACGAAGCCACATTTGGGGAATCATTATTGCTCCCAACTTCTTGATGTATTACGGATTGTGTTCATTACATTTTTAATGCAGGTGTCTGAGGGCATATACATATATGTGAAGTGGCCATTTAAATATGTTTATTTTCCTGTAGTGAATCCCACAGAAAGTCTGGGGAGACTTGTGGAAATGGAACTTGGCTTCCCTTGAAAGTAGTGCAGGTGTGAAGAACTGTTCCAATAAAAGTATAATAGTGGGGAATAAAAGTATAATAAAAGTATAATAGTTGGACCCCAGTAGCTCTGGGGTCCAACACCTTCAAACTGTGGCTTAAATAAATGTTGGAACCAGGGGAAAATGTTACATCTGTATTTGGGAGGAGGTAGCATGGTATAGCCTGATCTTGTCAGATCTCGGAAACTAAGGCAGGATGTGCAGAGCAGTGGCGTAGAGGGGGCAAATGGCTTCTGTCTGGCCTGGGGGGAAGGGGGAGGGGTATGGAGGCATGATGCCAATTGTGCGCATGATGCCCCCTTCCCCATGGTAGCTACACGACTGGGGCAGAGGAAAGAAATGGGAAAAGGCATCTGCTTCTCACTTGCCTTGAAAGCCCCTTGCTGGGGTCACTGTAAGTTGGCTGTGATATGACTACACTCAAATCTGCTTGTAAATTTATATTTATAGTAACAGGTCATCATCTGCATTATCAGATATGTTAAAAAGTCAGTTCCGTCCATATAGTCCCCCTCCCCCTTTTAAATAACCACTTTTAGGATGCTGGGACAGTATAACATTAACGGTCGAATCTGAGGGGGGGGGAGGTAAATTGGCTCTTGGAGCTGGTGTGGGGGACATGCCAGTGTGTTCAACTTCACCCACCCCACCAGCATAAGTGGCACAGCAGAGCCTGTGCCCCACAGAGAGGTGCTGGCCTAAAACTATACACAGACAGGGTTGTGGGGCTAGGGGGGGAGCCAGAGGCATTCCCAGGGTTTGGAGCCAGGAATGTCCCTGACACATGCCCACCCATGACTTCCAGGCAGCCCAGGAGCTTCTGGCGCCATCTGGAGGTCCTCTGGAGGCAGCACAGTGGCAAAATTCACCATCTAGTTAATGCAGACCATAGAGATCAGAATGCAAAATGGATAATTAGTAAAACCACATTGCTGGTCCACTGTAAAGAAAATGTATCTACAACTTCTTGTATTCTGTCCACTGAAATGCCTCACATTCATCGTGCCTTATGTAGCCACTGTTCATCTTCATCTTGGTCTCTGTACAGTCCCACATAGACTGTATAGATGCAGGCCACCATGGAGGTTTGATTCCAGGCTTCTAGAATTATTTACAAACTGGAGTGTTCACCCTCCCCTCCAGAAGAGAGCCAGAGTATTTTCCTTCTCAAACAGCCACGTGATGGGGGAAAGGGAGCAATTCTTCCTTCAGTTCTCTTTCTTCCACCATGGAAAAAGAGCATGTTTTCTGAGCTTCAACATTTTCTGACAGGATTTTTGCTTTTTCTGTGTGACTTCTGTCCTTCCTTCACAAGAAGGACAGAAGTCACACAGGCAAAGGGATCTGTTCACTCATGTGAAGTCCTGTCAGTATAGATTTCTTCATCCTTTGAGGGCTTCACCTCTGAGCCATTATGGAGGGCTAAAAATTGGTGCTCTTCAAAAAGTGCCAAAAGTGTGGAACCAAGATGGCCAAAAAGGACAACCATACTGAATGTTTGATATGTTTGGGAGAGGGACATATTCCATCACCCTGTCAATCAAGTTCCCTCTTAACCCCAAACGTGAGGCAAGAAAGAGCTTTGAGACTGAAAGCTGCCTTGTGGGAGAAATCTTTGGTGGCTACCAAAGGATCTGAGGGAATGGGCAATATAGCCTATAAGCCTTCCATAGCCTTGGTTCCAACTGCTTTGTCATTAGTAACCATTCATTCCTTAGAATTGGAACAATGCACTTCATAGCCTCCAGCCAAAAAGGCAAAAAGGAAGCTGAAACAAAAGGAATCAGAGGCCAAAAAAGCCCCCTCAGGGCCATAAATCTGCTCTTCTTCAATGCTCCCTGCTGCTATAGGATCAAGGTCATTCAATTCCAGATGCATTTGAAGTCTAGATTGCCTTGACACCAAACACCTGCTGCACAATTAGAAGAATCATCAAAGGAGTGGAGTCCACCTCAGCCTCAATGCCAAGCTCGATCTACAGATCAGCGAAACTCTCCTTCACCACCACAAAGTTCATCCTCTTCTCAGCACCAACGGCACTTGCCACTTCAATGCAGACCAAACCTAGTTAAACCATCCTGTCCTGCACATCAATATCACTCCAAATCTCCAACACTGACTGATAGGCCTCATACCCCTATACTTTCATTAGGGGAAGGTGTTTCATTCTTCTTGGATGATGATGTAGTTGAAGTTCATCCTTCAACTTTGGCAGTTCTGTAATAGCTACTACTGACTGAACCTTGGTAAGATGTGCCCTGGTGAGGGTAGGGACAATGCTTGTGTCATCACCATTACTTATCTACTTGGAGCCAGGGATCACATCCTGAGAAGAATCTGCAAGCTACTGCTCTATCAAGTTCACGAAAGGAGGTTGGACATGGATGATCAATGTTGACAGCTCCTTAACTCTTTTATCTGTCTCCAGGACCAGCACAGTCTGAATAGCGTGATTCTGAGGTAGAATCAGATACAACCTTTATGCTGTCACCAGGTGACATTTTAGGGGATCCATCACCTATTTCTCCTTCAGATGACATTAGCCTCTATGGGGAACAGGTCATCCAGATGGCAAAGGCTCATCTTCAAGTGACCCACTCATGGGCATCCTTTATGCACCTGACAGTGGGTCAGTGACACTACCTGTTGTCAAGTTATCTGTTAACATTCCTGCTGACTGAACTCATCTTGTCTCTGGCTATTCTTGCACTAAAAAAGTGGATAGTCTATACAAAATGAGGCTTGGGGTGTGTGAGTGCCTTTTTCACCTCCCTGCAGCCAGTTCCATGATAACTGAGACCTCACCATGAAAACACAGAACTAGCTCACACTCTTCCCCTCTGGCAGAGGCATATCTTGGGGGGAAGGGTCTTGCAACTCAGGTGCCACTCATCTCAGTCACATGGGGAAGCATTCTTCCCCCTTCCCCCTGTATGCAAGGGTTGCATTGTAGCTCAAAGTGGCATCACCAGTCGGAATGCTGCCTGCAGGAGATAATTACCATCTCCTTAGAGTGAAAACACCTGGTGCTGATATAATGAAGGTTGGATGAGCAGAAAGGGAAGAAGGAAGGGTAGCTCTTTTTTGGTCGCTTAGTAACTAAGGTGGGGCAGACAGCCCTTGTTCTGCAGTATACAGAAAAGGGTTTTTCTAATCAGTTGCGGAGCCATTTGAAAGATTGTTTTCTTTTCTGTTTTTTAACTGCTGTAAATAAAAGGTTTTGGACTTTGGTGTTGTCGGCAGTCAGCCTTGCTTACTTAACTCCACATTCTCAAAACTGAAAGCATTTCACGGAGAAGGTTGCTTTGGGGGAGGTGAGAGAAGAACCTTCTGGAGAAGCTCGTGAGCCGCATGTCGTCTGGCTTGCAAGATTGCAGGAACACCAGAATAGGGTGCCTGGGTTCATACCCCCCCCCACCCATCAGACTCCACTCACCCACTGCCTCGTGGCCTCGTCTGGCCTGCCACCTCGCAGCACTGCACAGCTCCCCACCTGCCACCTCATATGGCCTGTCACCTCACCCAGCCCGATGCTGACCACCTCACCTAGTGCTGCCTTGCCGAGCTTGCCACCTCACCCACCCTACTCCCTCGTCACCTAACCTGGTCTGCTGCCTTGCCGCCTCACCCAGCCCACAGCATCGCTGCCACAGCCACCCACCACCTTGCCCTGCCCACTGCCTCACCCAGCCCTCCACCTTGTTTGGTTTACCACCTCACATGTGCCGCTGCCTCACACGATTCACCTCACACAGCCTGCCACCTCACATGGCCTGCCCCTCAATGCCTCACATGGCCTGCTGCCTTGCCCAGGGGTGCTGTTTTGAGGGAAAGGCACATTTTTTGGGGATGCATTTTCAGGGTTTGCCTTAGGTGCCATTTTCTCATGGTACATTACTGCCCCATGGGACGTAAGCTTGACATGCTGGTGAGGAAGTTGTATTCCTCTAGTGGTTTGGCTTTAGGATTTCAAATGCACTAGCAGTGATGTGCAGATACCAAGTATTCCTTTGGAATAGAATGGCCCAATATATTGATATGTCACCAGAGGAATATAAAGCCTAGCTAAAAACATACATGCTGAAGGGATGAAACTAGACAGGCAGCAACTTAATGTGGTACAACATGTGGTTGACACATGTATAAAATCTATCGCCTCCTCAGTAGTGCTTCATTGGCACTTGTGGTCGAGAGCACTGGCATTGCCACTGCCAGACACTTGTTCAAGGATAGAAGACTTGCCCTTTGCAGGGAACTACTTATTTAGTGAAGAGATTGATGCTGTATGCAGATGCAGATATATACAGCAGATATTGGTATTACACATCAACCAGCCCCAGCATTCAAACAAAGGTACGTTCCCAGACATGGGCGACAGGCTCAGAGTCAATTCAGATCATACACCCCCTCCTAGGTATGACCAGCAGACCCCCTTTAGATCTTCTTATGCTCCTTACCCTCACTGGGGAAGGGAATCTGCTCAGTGGGGTTGGCCAGAGATAGACCACCTTCCCTCCTGTTATGGAAATAATTTCAAATATCCCCAATCAATACTCACGAAACAGACAGTTGGCAATAAAACAGCTTTCTTTATTCACTTCTATAGAGGTGGAGAATAACCACACCCTTGGGTGAAGTCATTCTAAAGACTGAGTCGCAGCTCAGCTCACTTTTAAAGCATCCTCTCTGTCTCTCTGTCCAATCAGGAGATTGGCTCAGAGGCTCACATTCTTCCTACGCACATATCACGCACATATCACGAGCACATCATGCATAATACGTATGGGTTCTGATCTCACTCTGAAAATCCCCTTGCTTGTTTTTGCAGTCATTTACTGCAAACAGCTTCTGAATTTTGGTTATCATAATTATATGAGCACAGTTTGAAGCAAACATATTCCTTTACAGTAATAGTTCCCTTCATTTCCCTGAAGCCTGTTACTTCTGCTTTTCTGCGGTTAAGCGCTTAACATCCGGTCTAAACAACTGTTCCAAGCAGCACAGCTATTGCAAATTTCTCTTTTATGCTTAGCACTATAAAATCCCCCCCTTTTGCTATCATTTATGAACCTCTCACAACTAATATCATTTTATTCATATCACTCCTAGTACAATGCAAAATTGCTTGCCTATTATTGTAGAGCAGGGGTTAGCCACGGTTCCACAGAGGTGATGCCTTCCAGTTCAGTTGGAACCAAGGCTGCTTCTGTCTGTTCCCTCCATTCCCACTACTGGACAGGATTATCACAAAGATAAGGGAGACAAAGTGGGCTGTATCCTGATAGCCCCTTTCTGGAGCAGGGGACCATGGTTCACCACCCTGTTCTCACCAGCCAAAGGGAACTCACCTTTCCCTGAGGGTCTCCTTCAAATAGGAATGTTCCACCACCAGACTATGCACTCCCTCCATCTTATATCATCTGCATTTTACACAACTATTTATACACTTTCCTCACCAGGCTGGATTCTTGGCCTTGGGTCCCTGGCCAATAGAACTGCTGTGTTCACCAGACTCATGTTTTCATATTTTCTCTGTGGCTGGGTGCCCTGCCAGGGGAAGATCATGCACCAAAAACAGCAGCTGAAACCTGTATGCAGAAAGGACTCACAATTGCACCATGGCTCCCTCCCGCTCCTCTACATCACTTCCTGGTATGCCAAATCATTCCTTTTCTTGAAATATAGGCCTTGTGTCAGGGGGGATTGTATCTAGGTGATTGAGAGGCATTCTTACCTCATTGTAGCTGCTTAAAGCTACAAATCAAATGCTGCCAAAAGATATATGAAACCAGCCTGCTATATGTTACCAGTGCCATCTGGGGCATTCTTTCCTTGATCTTTATGACTTCACATGCTTTGTAGATAACTAGGCTTTCCCCTGACACCCTGATCTCATGAGAAACTGCATGACTCAATCCATAAATACAATTGAAGCAAATAGGGTGTCCGTTGATACGGAAGGTATTGTTTTTAACTGACCTAATCAGACATATATTCATCAGGTGATATTAATTCCAGCACCACATTCTATTGGTAGTAAACCAATATCTGTGTTTATGAAGAAATAAAATATATTCATGACCCTGGCCATTGACATAATTGCTCCCAGGTGCCCTCCCAGGTGCTCAAGGTTTACCGCCCAGGTTGCCCCTTGGTGTACTGAGGGGCTGTGGGCAATGAAAGGACAAGACAGGCTGCCAGAGCCACAACGGAGAGAGACTCACACTGGATCCGACTGGACAGGGTAGGCCAGCAGAGCTTCTCTGGGTGGTCAGAAGCTTGTGGGAATCAGGCTGGCTCAGCGACCCATGGTGACCATTTTGCTCAGCACTTTGAAGATAAAATCTCTTGCATCTGTTACAATTTGGACTGTGTATTAGTAGAAACAGGGTCAGATGGTGCCAAGGTGCCAACTTGTCCAGTTTGGGATATTTTTCAGTTTATTCAGTCAGAGGATGTGGATGTGATCCTTAATGTTTGAGAGCTACCACTTTAATCTTGGCGGGGGGGAGGGCTGGCTGACTGGGTTTAAGAGGTGGCTTCCTCTTAAAGAAGGTGGGGGGAGTGGCACAGGTGGTGCTGCACCCACTTCTAAAGAAGCCTGTCCATGTCCCAGGAGATCTTAATCATCATAAAAAAATCTCCCATGTTCCATTCCTGAGCAAGGTGACTGAACAGGGCTGGACAATTGTTTAGATCCCTTCCAGTCTTTGGCCTGGTTAAAGGATTGAAATAGCCTTGGTCTGTCTGGTGGCTGGCTGGCACTTTGACATGGAAAGAGGCAGTGCAATTCTGTTGATTCTTCAGGGCCTCTCAGTGGCTTTCGATACCATCAATCATAGCATCCCTCTGGACTGCCTATTTGGAGTGGGATTAGGAAGCACTATTCTGTGGTAGCTCAAGTCTTGTCTGGTGGTGCTGAGGGATTTCTGTTCAAAGTGAATATGCAATCACATTATGGCTTATGCCAAGAAATGTAGTTGCATCTTCCTCCGCAGACTTTCTCCTCTGTTGGGACAGGGGATGCCTTAATCCTCTTTCAGCCACCATTCTTGATCTGAAGGTTCTGCAGGCAAAAAGACTACCAGGGAGAGGTGAGTGCCCAGGCCATCAGGCAGGGCCTTAAGATTGTATTTGACAGTCCACAAAGATGTCAGGTTTCAGCACTGCAGGGTCAGGATATGGGGCTGCCCCACTGTCCAGAGATCTTTCAAGGTGGACCACAGAAGATGTCTCAGTTGCTGGGGAAGGAGGCCCATCTCTCCCCCACATCTCTTCCCCCTCCAAAAAGGTACAGGTCTGCCCTGTCCCCCTTGGCTGCCTTGGTACCTGCCTTTTAAAGGAGTCTGTGGTTGCTGGACAGCCCTGAGTTTATCCATTGCCCTGTTGTCTTGCCCCTGGACTGTTCAATAACAATATTTTGTATTCATACAATTTCTTTTATTGAAAACAGCATCAGAAAAAGGAATTTAGACTTCTATTGCCAGAACTAAAGATTAAGCACCAAATCACCCACAATTATACTCCTCTCTCCATGCCCCTCACGTCACATAACGGCATAACAGTTCCCAGGGGGGACAGTTGTCATTCACTGAGTGCAGTGATCTTCAGGGGACATACTGGAAGAGAGAGAATCATAGGTACACTGGTCCTAGACCATTTAGGGCTTTGAACATGAGTACCAAAACCTTGACGTCCAGTACTTCATTCGGAGCCAACCTAGGTGGCAGAGCACTGGTTGAATTTGTGTCCAGCACGAGGTCCCAGTAAGTGAATATGCAATCACATTATGGCTTATGCCAAGAAATGTCCCAGCTTGAGTTTCTGGAGCAGACCCTAGGAAGCCCTGCATAGCATGAGTTGCAGTAATCCAATGTAGAGGTGATCGTTACATGGATCACTGTGGTTAGGTCAGCCTGGGACTGGTAGGGAGCCAATTGTTTCACCTAACAGAGATGGTAAAAAGTCAGGCAAGGATGTGTGTGCCCTGAGCCTCCATTGTCAAGAAGGTATCCAGGAGAACACACAGACTCTTGATGGTTGGTGCAAGACTGTTGTATTCTGTCAAGAGTCAGCAATTGCCACTCCCTTGTCCCTCTTCAACCCAGCCACGGGACCTCCATCTTAGCTGGATTTAGCTTCAACCAGTTCTCTTCTAACCACTCCACTGCAGCCTCCAAGCCACTGGCGGAGCATCCAAATGACCATCCATCAGCAGATACAACTGGGTGTCATCAGCATCCAAACATCCAGATCAACCCTGCAATAGGGTACATATAGATGCTGAATTATATCAGTGAAATAATTGCCCCTTGAGGGGCAATTCAGTACTCTCTCACTGATTGCTACCTTCTGAGGTTCTCTTTCTGTTTCAGTCACTAGATGAACTCTAGATCTGCATCAAATAGCTGCAATGGGAAGAAGAAATTTCAGAAGGCCCAATAAATGTATAGAAGGACTTGAGAGGGGATTCTAGCCGACATATACTGGAATGGGTTTGTGGAAAGCACTTTCAACATTTCTCTGCTCAGCTACTGGATTTACAAAATAAAATATCAGTGAAAATGACACTGGAGTATTTTGTCTTAAGGTAGCTTATATCGATTTTTTTAAAACCCTCTTTTTCTTGTTCACCTGTGCAGGGCAGTACACAATGTTGAAAGAATCCCAACAAAACATTTACCAAACAAATGTCGGCTTCATCTCTCACAAATCACCCTCCACCCCCAGCAAAACATACATGGCTCTTTCCCCAACAACTCTCTTTTGTCCTTTTCTAATTTTGTCCCTATGAGATAGCCTGAGAAACAGCTCCAAGCCAGTGCAAGTGGGTATTAAGCATGTAACTCTCTCACACATCACCCCAGCAAAACATTTACCAAACAAATGTCAGCATCATCTCTCACAAAACACCTCCAGTACAATCCACCCCCAAACAACATCACTTTCAATGGTGTTTAAACTAGGGAGCCCAGATTCTTCTTTTAAATCCACCTTAAAGGGAGAATCTGGGGTCCCCAGTTAAAACAACATTGAAAGTGATGCTGTTTTGGGGTGGATTCTCCCCCACCCTGAAACAGCATCATTTTCAGTGTTTAAACTGGGGACCTCAGATTCTCCCTTTAAATCCATGCCATAGGGGATGGATTTAAAAGGAGAATCTGGGGAAATTTGGGCAGTGCCTGCTGTTAGTGGGTGCAATTGTTAAGCTAGCAGCACCAAACTTTCAGGGTATCTTTAGGAAACTCTCCTGATGATACCACCCAGGTTTGGTGAAGTTTGGTTCAGGGGGTCCAAAGTTATGGATGCTCAAATGTGTAGCCCCCATCTCTTATTAGCTCCCTTTGGAAACAATGGGGAATGGGAGTCCATAACTTTGGATCCCCTGAACCAAACCTCACCAAACCCTGGTATCATTAGAAGAGTCTCCTGAAAAATCCCTGAAATTTTGTTGCTGCTAGCCTAAAAACTGCGCCCCTTGCAGACCCAAAACTGAAAAAACACAAAAAGAAACAAAAAACACACAAAAGAGGCTGAATTTTTTGCACCCCGTGACCAAATGGGGGTGCCTGAGACATTTGACTCCCCATGTCCCCATGGCATATGCACCCCTAGATCTAATATTTACCTCTTTCCTGCAGCCTTTCATTTGCTAGTTTGGGTTTGATTTATTGTTTGTTAAGTTCAGTAGAGCAGCATTTTCAGTTATGAAATATTCTGTTTCCTTCTTGAGAACTACAAAATAGTGGTGTTTCCAGTAACGAAGTGCTGCCTCAAATTATGTGACCTGATTTTTGGTGCCAAAATGCTAAGTCACCCAAAGCAGAAAGTCATCCTTTCCTGGTTGTTTACAATAAATAATGCATGTTTTTCCTCCTTAATTGTGGCACTCACTGACTGCTGTCAATTACTTTCCACACAGGGCCTAGCCTTCTCTCTCAGAGTGCTCTTCAGCTCAATTCCAAACCAGAAGGGTCTTTCCAGTACTCATCTAGCTACCATAGCAACCAGACTCTTGCTCTTGGTGAAACATCAACATCACAGCTCCCATCCCGAAGCAATCAATCCAGATCAGCTATACAGAACTATAGTCAGGTATGTGCTGGGAAGGAACCTTGATAAAAATTGCTATTTTGAGGAGTGTTCTAATGGGAAAATGAGAATATGTGAACACATGGGGCTTTGCTGATGAAGTACAGTTCTATTTTTTTATATATATTTTTATTGATATTTCGGAGTTATTACAGATTTATATTGTATACTTTATATACATCCTCCATATCTTTTCCCCCCTTTTTTCCCCTCCTTTCCTTTCTCTTCTCTCTCTTCTCTTTAGATGCTAGCAGCAGTAGTCCATTCTTTTTTCAATCTTCTTGCACCTTATTTTTTTCTTCTGTGTAATTCCACTCTCATGCTTAGCTTCAGTCTCTTTGAATTCCATCCAAATCCCTCTTCATATCCTTCTTTGTTTCTTTCCTTTGCACATATTTGGATTTCTTTGACATTGTGTCGAAAAATTTCTAATTGTATTTGCTGCCATATATATTCCAAACCATTTCTGCATTGTCCAGATTTTTTTTTGTCCTTCCTTTCCCCAATGCTATTACTGCATTAGGGTCACTTCCTTGACTCATGAATTTGAAAAGTTTTCTTTTTCTTTGTCTCTATTTATAGTATAATCCAATATACCTATATAATAGTAAATCTATACTTTATCTTTATTTTTAATTCTTTAGCATTTTTTTTTTCTATATATTTTATCACATTTTCCCACATACTTTTACTTCTATACATTCTAGCCACATATGGGTATATATTGCATTTTTATCTCCACACAATGCCAACATTTCGGACTGAGTCCACTTATCATATATGCCAAATCTGTTTCGGTGTTCTATGTACCATTTTAATATTAATTTCTTCTAGTTCTGCATATTTATTCTATTTCTTTTTATTATTTTATTTTATATTGTCTATAGTCCTTTTAATAAGATCTATGTTGTCTTTCACTCCATCTACTGTTGCCATTTTTTCCATTATGATTCTTATCATAAATTCCTGATCTTCTATCATGTTTTTGTATATAAAACTCCTCTAACCTTTTGTCCTTTTCTTTTCCTCATATATTTTTGTATACAACTTTTCATTATACACTCTTCCTCCCTCCTGGAGGCTTTTATCTTTTCCCCAGATTCCTCTTTAATAGTAAATCCAGTTTTCTTTACCTCCTTTCTATAAAATTTGGAAACGGTATTAATTCTCCCTCTTCTCATTGTACAGTTGTGCTACCTTTGTATATTCCTTTTGTCTATGGTAGAGATCTTATTGCTTGTGCTCCTCTCCTGTCTCAACCATGCTGCAAGGATGAGTGGTGCTTTCTCTGCATCCAGTAACCTCTGCATCCATTTTCTCCCTTCCATTTCTCCCAGATTTCCATTGACACCTTTCTAGGTAGCCTTTTAATTTTTGTCTTTCTATTTTTGAACAACTTGAATATATTCCAAAGCTACCCGGTGGTTCAAATTTATTTCATTTTCTAACTTCATCCATCTGTCTCTCTTTTTTATCTATTTGAATTCCCATCAAACTTCTTTATTCTGAAATGCCTCTGTAATGATTCCCTTTGTAGAATTTTGGGAGCCCCCTAAGCCCATTAGGTTTTTTTAGACATATAGACTATTTTATTCATCACTCTTGGTTTCTTTTGATTTAAATGCCCATAGTTTAAATTCTCCTTCTTTGTCCCATCTCTTTCTCAAAATTGTTTCTTCTTAATCTCTAACGCAAAGTACTCTGAAATAGATAGAAGAGTTTTGGCATTTTTAATGCTACTTCATTCTCTTAGAAATAGATAGATCTCTTCCCTTGCCACACCTTTAGAATTGCTTCGCTATTTTTTTTTTCCATATTACTTCTCAGTAATTATATATTTTAAAACATCTTCTTTTCCTTCTTATTTGTTACTGTTATACCTAAATATTTAATCTTCTTCTCTTCAATTCATTTCCTTCCCTAGTAGTTTTTTTTCTATATTTATTCCCAGTGATTTCAGTTTTCTCCCTATATTAAATCCACCAAACCAGAATGCTTTTGAAAGTCTCTAGCATATTATTTTTAATTCCTTTTAAAAAGTTTCTACAGGGTTAGTTTGTTACTAGTAATAAATCATCTTGCAAATAAATTTAATCTTATTTCTTTTCTTTTTATTGATTTTTATAGCCTCTTTGATCCTCACTGCTATTTCTAATTCTATCCGGCTAGATATTCCATTGCTACTACTTAATAATGATGGAGAAAGTGGACATCCTTGTTTCCTGCACCTCCTTTCTATCCTAATTTCTCTCCGACCTACCCATTATTTATCAGTAATCTTTGCTTTGTTGTTTTTATATAATTCTTTTTTAATATCGTTATTAATCCCTTTCCAACTCTGCTCTGTTCCATTATTTGGAATAAATATGCATGGCTAACTGTGTCAAAATGCTTTTATAGACATCTAATTTTTATCATGGCATATTTTTTATCCTTTCCATGTTCCATCACATTCAATACATTTCTTATGGGATAGCTAATATCTCTCTATCCTTCACAAACTCCATATTGATCTTGGACCTCAATTATTTTTGGTAATATTGCCTTTTATTCTGTCTCGACAATATTTTAGTAAATATTTTATAATCCTGGTTTAATAAACTTATAGGTCTATATGATCTCAACCTGTCTCCTGGATCAAGTGTCCTGGTTTTAATATAGTGATTATTTCTGTTTCTCTCCATGTTTCTGGTATTTTCTGTCCCTTTAATATCTTATTATATAACCTTTGTAATTCATGTGTCAATATTTTGTGCCATTTCTTTGTAATACTTCTTGCATGTAAATCCATCTAAAACCAGGAGACTTGCTTTTGTTCTTTTTTTTTTTAGAATTCTTTTGCCATTACCAAGCTTCCTATTTCTTCTTGTGTTATATCTTTTCTCCAAACTTTGTTTCTTTCTCCCTGTGTGTTAGATCTTTTTATGTGGGCTCTCTTCTATCCTTTTCTGTGTCTCATCCTTTTTAAATAATTTTTGACTACAAACTGTGCAAACTCCTTTGTCTAATTTCCTTTCTATGTTTCCTGTTATTCTTTTCCATTGGCTTTTCACTCTTATTATTGATTTAACTCTTTGTTTTTCTTCTCTTTTTCTTTAAATAATTGGCTAGTTGTTTCATTGACCTTTATATTGGTTCTTTTGGAAATTGACTTTTTGACCCATGTGTCTTTTTTTTTCCATAACTCTTTTGACTCAGATCCACCCTCCAGTTGTTTTATTTTAGTAGTTTTAATTCATTATAGTCTGTTATATTATTTCTGTTCTGTAGTTCTGTCCTCTGCAGTCTTTACCTTTTTCCACCCAATTGATGTCTTTCCTTATTTTAATACCTTTTTCTGTCTCTTTTGTATTTCCTATACAATAACTATCTCATTACTGCCTTTCTCTGAGGCATCCCACAACATCCCGCCAGAGACGGTGTTTCTATTTTCTAGAAAATAATCTTTTCATTCCTTCCTGTAAAATCTTCTTATTTCTTTTCATTCCTTTCATTATACATATTATCATATCTCCACCTATACTTTGTTTATCCCTCTTTTGCCAGTCTGAATGTAGCTACCACTGGAGCAATGGTCTGAAATCCACTCTTTATGTGGGGTCTGGATCTCTACAGCATTGTATAGACTCCATGTTCTTTGTCAGAATATAGTCTATGTATGTAAATTTTTTTATGTCTGTTAGAATAGAAAGTTGGCTGTTGTGATTTCTCCCGCCTCCTCATACATATTAGTTATATTCCATTGTTTCAAAGCCCTTATAAGTTCTCAAATCCATATTACAGTCTCCCCACTCATTAATGTTTCCTCCTTTATATTCCCTTTGTACTCTGTTAAATTGTTTTTGTAGGAAACTCTTTTGCTTTTTCTTTTGTTAGGTGCATATAAGTTCATTAGTGTTATTTGTATCTCATTGAGGAAAACCTTGTAACAAAAAATCCATCTCCCATTTTGATCTCTTCAATATTTTTTGCACTTGTATGTTTATATTATTTTTCACAAAGAATAGCAACACCATTCTCTCTTTCCCTCTGCTCTTGATTCACATAAGGTTCTCCAGCCCGGTAGCATTTTATTAAAGGAGCAATATCTCTCTTTCTTTTTATAAAGGCTTTTCTGATGCAAACCAAATCCCAGTTTTCTTTTCTTAACTAGTTTGGCATTAGCTTTAAATCTTTTTTGAAATTGGAATTTAATCCATTAACATTTCTACATGATACAAGTTTTAAATCTCCTGCCATAAGTAATAATTTTTGTCTGCTATTTTCGGCCTGCTGCTAAGTTTCATATTCATTCTTTTTTTTCCCTCGTTTTCCCCCCTTTCTCCCCCTTTCCAGATAAAATTCTGAGGAGTAGATTCCTCTCTCCCACACATCTTGGATTTTCGGCCTCATGCGGTCTCTCCTCCCTCCCAGCATATGCATTCTTAGTCAATTCTCTGTTAATGGCAATCAATCAGTTTTAAAAATTCTTACAACATTCAAATAAAAAGATACTTCTAAATACATACATATATCAACTAGATTGCATCTTACAACCTATTTTTCCTGTAATCAGAAGAGAGTTTTCTGAAACCCGGGCATTCCCAGCCATTTTGATGTTTACTTGGAAACAGTGTTGAAGCTAGATAATACTATTCAAAACAAATTTCTGGGAAATTTTCCCAGGTTGTTAAAGTAAACAATGTTAGATGATGATTTCACTGTTTTAATATCTTCTAAAAACTATGCATACAAGAGTTATTTTAGTTAGTTATTGTTATTCAGTTAGCAATTCCTAATTAGTACTTAGAGTGAAATGTTATATAGCCATTTAAAAGTTAATTTTTTGAAGGAAGTCTCTGACTTATGTTATCTCTTCTTTGGCGCTTTGAACGCCTGGTATCTTGTAGAAGTTGCAGCCTGGTCCTGCATGTCAGCTCTTCTTCTAGAATCACTGTCTGTCTACGAGGTTCTGCAGCTTCCCAAGGAAAAGACCCAGTTTATCCAGAAGTTGTTGTGCCTCCCTTTGGGGTTCTTGCAAGTATATTTCTGATTGCTTTCAAAGTGTAGGGATCTGCTACCATTGAAATTTAAAATCCATGAGAATTTTTTATTTGCTCTTATATAGAGTAAGGTTTTGCATAAGGCATTAGTGGCACTTTCTTTGATGTTGCAGCTGCTTTCTGGTGAAAGACTCTATGCCCCTCACAAAAATTTTTCTTTGCCTTTATATACATCAGAGGCTGAGTGCATTTCTCAGCTTCTTGTATAGTGTTTGCTTTGATCTCTTCTGTAGTGCGATTTGAAAATAATGTCTGAGTCTCTGTTTCCCTGAGAAAAATCCCCTTCTGTGGGCTCTCATCTATCGATTCCATTATTCAAAGTTTGGAATGTTTATAGGAATTGAGCCACTGTGGCTATTAATTGGTTTTATGCATCTGTTTCATCCTCTCCATTCGGCGTGGACTCCAAGCCTAAAACAAAGGTTTGCAGCTGCCTTTTGGTCCTATCTTTTGAGAGAGAGGCTATTTTTTACGATTTCAGAGAGGAAGTCAATATCATCAGTGTTTTTCTTTATTTGTTTCCTCTTTTTGAATCACTCTCTCCGCAGTATTAGAAAGTTTCTTTGACATGTCTTGTATGTCTTTATCAATTGCAATCAGGTTAGTCTGTGTTGTCTTAGTAAAGTCATCAAAGGAAGCCTTTATCTGATTTGTTAGCTCTAACAAATCTGTTTTGGTTACATAATTTTCCTTGGGCGCCATGTTTTTGCTTCGCCCTTTATCTTTTTAGTATTTTAATTGGACTCACTGGTTTGTTTTTCGTCTCTTCAAAGCTGTCCGGTGTTCTCTCTTTTGAGTTCTCTGTTTTAAGTTGATTATTAGTCTTTATCTTCTCTTTTATGCCATTAAATCTTTGTTGCTTGCCGGGAGGGTGTCGAAAAGCGTCTAATCCTTGTCGGACATGCACAGAAAAGCCATGAAGTACAGTTCTAATGACCACTAAGAAACACTTCATTTTCCTGATGGTCATTGAAATAGCTGCACTTATGACGGAGCACAATTTAACTAATAAAATCAGTGCAGGATTTTTTAAAAGTGGGGATAATCTCTCCATTTCTTACTGTGTATATATCCACTGACCATTGCTTACCTGTAAAAGCAGATAGGTTCCTTTCATAGTGCTCTCTATCACGGGTATACTGATCTACAGTTGTCTTAATTCTGCAGTTTTAAGTGTTGCATTGTTTTTAATGTTTACATTATTTAATTGTCAAACAGTTTTATGATTGAAATTATGTGTGTGAGTTGCCCTGAGCCCAGCTATGACTAGGGTGGGCAGGGCATCAAATCAAATAAAAATAATAATATTCTACATTGTATATAACATGGATGATAGAATGATGTAGGTATGAATCTTTGTTGTGCATTTAATTTACAGATAGCTGACCACTATGGGCTTTTATGCACATTTGGTCTCCTTCACATTGAGCATACATTCCCTTTGGGTTTGATTCTCAGTTATGCAGACATTTCTTCTCTTCACCAGTCACCCTCCCCCTCAGATCAGAGAATTCCTGTGTTTTCCAAAACCTGTTCAAGTGAGATTTTTTTTCTCTCCCTTCACAGGGAGAGCAAAGGAGATCAATGTGTTTTCCTCAGATTTCCTCACTCCTCCATCCCTTACCCCACCCACTGTTTGGGCCACCATTTCAAAATGATCAAGGCTTTTTTAACACAAAGTTAAATTGCCATGAAATTGACCAGGTCTAGCAAAGTAACACTACACCAAAGTAGTGCCGCACACACACGCACGCTCACACCCACACACCCAAAGGTGTCGGGCAACTTCTCCAAATGGAGGCTGCATGGAAAGAACAAGGAAGCAGTGGGCTGGCAAAATAGTAGATTGGTTTGGTTAGGGGTACTTCACAGGAGGAGAATTCCTGTGTATACAAAAAACTGTGGAGGAAAAACCCACTGCAGGACAAACAGTCGCAGGATAAGTAGTGTAGGTATAAATGTCCTATGACCATTTGTGTAGCCTCTTTTTCTTTCCATTGTTTAATTGAATTCCAATAAGAAAATGGGTGCTGTGCCTATTATTGCTTTGGAGGATGATTAAGATGAAGCATCAAAACTTTTGCCATTTGGGAGTTGTGAAAGGCTCTGAACTCCATTGTGGAGACTGTATTTTCCAAGAGCAGAAGATACATTTGTGTAATATGTACATTTCCCTCACATGGTTTACTTGGTAATAATAGCAAAGAAGTAGTTAAAATAAACAAATGCTACATTTATGTATATATTTAATTACAGATTTCTCCAATCATAAACATATACCAAATATGTAAATATATTATCAGGATTATGTTCATGCTAATGAAGGAATATTTCTCAAGGATGGTGAGCTTCTTCTCATATTTTGAACACAATGACAATTTTAGTAGACATAATATAACAAACTAGCAAAGTCCAGGCCAAAGTAACCGTTCTCAGTTCTTTATTGTGCTGGCAATCATAGTTGAATACACGCATTTGAGGTCTGAGACCCTCAGACCTTTGATTTTTATTTTACACAGTGGCACATCACATTCCCGCCAATCCAGAATAAGCAAAGCCAATACTCAAAGCAATACAGAATAAACAAAGCATAGTTTCCCACAGGCAAGTAGAGATAACCTACAAGCAAAAATCCCCATCCCAGGCAGAAAGCCAGAAGCAGCTGGCAGCCACCTCCCAAGGACAGACCACACACTCTCCACATCCTGACATTCCGCCCCTCTTAAGATCCCCCTCCCCCCGGCTTGTGAGGGAAAGCTTTATGAAATGCAATAACTAAGGTTGGGGCGTGAACATCCGAAGCACTGACCCATTGATTATGACCTGTGGGAAATATCACCCATGAAACAAGATATTGTACGCGCTGGCGGCGCATGTGGGAATTCAGGATAGTGTCGATTTTGTAATGCTTGTGGCCATCGATCAAAACTGGCGGAGGGCATTCCGGAGGGCTGTGCCAGGCATTGAAATCTGGAGCCCACTTGAGCAAACTGGAATGGAAAACAGGGTGAATATTGCTAAGAGACTTAGGTAACTCAAGTTTAGCAGTTACATTATTAATAACTTGTACAATTCTAGAAAGACCAATACACTTTTCCCCCAGTTTGGAATATTTTGTACATCACGGAGATTTTTTTGTAGACAAATACACCCAGTCATCAACATGCAAAGGGAAATCACTCTGGTGTTTGTCTGCCTGAGTCTTTTGGGCTTCCTGAGCCTGGTGGAGAGCTATACCAATCGAGTCCCACCCTCATAAGAACATAAGAACAAGCCAGCTGGATCAGACCAAAGTCCATCTAGTCCAGCTCTCTGCTACTCGCAGTGGGCTCTAACACCAGGTGCTGCCTTTTAGGGAGCCTCTCAAGCATGTAAGGATGTGGAACGCCAATGGCCTTCATGGCTGCTGTTGCTCCCCGAAAGCACCTATAGAGTCTGTTAAGGCATTTGCAATCTCAGACCAAAGAGGATCAAGATTGGTAGCCATAAATCGACTTCTCCTCCATAAATCTGTCCAAGCCCTTTTTAAAGCTATCCAGGTTAGAGGCCATCACCACCTCCTGTGGCAGCATATTCCAAACACCAATCACACGTTGCGTGAAGAAGTGTTTCCTTTTATTAGTCCTAATTCTTCCTCCCAGCATTTTCAATGAATGCCCCCTGGTTCTAGTATTGTGAGAAAGAGAGAAAAATGTCTCTCTGTCGACATTTTCTACCCCATGCATAATTTTATAGACTTCAATCATATCCCCCCTCAGCCGCCTCCTCTCCAAACTAAAGAGTCCCAAACGCTGCAGCCTCTCCTCATAGGGAAGGTGCTCCAGTCCCTCAATCATCCTTGTTGCCCTTCTCTGCACTTTTCTATCTCCTCAATATCCTTTTTTGAGATGCGGCGACCAGAACTGGACACAGTACTCCAAGTGCGGTCGCACCACTGCTTTATATAAGGGCATGACAATCTTTGCAGTTTTATTATCAATTCCTTTCCTAATGATCCCCAGCATAGAGTTTGCCTTTTTCACAGCTGCCATGCATTGAGTTGACATTCCCATGGAACTATCAACTAAGACTCCTAAATCCCTTTCCTGGTCTGTGACTGATAGCACTGACCCCTGTAGCGTGTATGTGAAGTTTGGATTTTTTGCCCCTATGTGCATCACTTTACATTTTGCTACATTGAACTGCATTTGCCATTTCTGAGCCCACTCACCTAATTTATCAAGGCCCGCTTGGAGCTCTTCGCAATCCTTTGTGGTTCTCACCACCCTACATAATTTGGTATCATCTGCAAACTTGGCCACCACGCTACCCACCCCTACTTCCAGGTCATTTATGAATACGTTAAAGAGCACTGGTCCCAAAACGGATCCTTGGGGGACACCACTCCCGACATCTCTCCATCGTGAGAACTTCCCATTTACACCCACTCTTTGTTTCCTGTTTCTCAACCAGTTTTTAATCCATAGGAGGACTTCCCCTCTGACTATGGTTTCAATCCAGTCATTTAGTTCAGGGGGTTGCAAGGGATCGAAGCCCAACAGAGGAAATGGTGGGGCAGAGTGTCCAGAAACAACTTCAAAGGGAGTTTTCTTGGTGCTACTGTGCACCGCATTATTGTACACATATTCCGCAAAAGGCAGTAAGTCAGCCCAATTATCCTGATGGTAGTTGGTGTAGCAACGCAGGTATTGTTCCAATGTCTGATTGGTCTGTTCCGACTGGCCATCAGATTGCACGTGATACGGAGAAGACAATGCGGGTTCAACCCCCAAAAACATTAAGAAAGCTTTCCAAAATTTGGAGATAAACTGAGGACCTCTGTCCAAAATTATCTTAGCGGGGGCAGAGTGCAAACGGTAGATATGTTGAATGAACATACTTGCCAAGTTGGGGGCTGACGGGATGGTGGAACAAGATATAAAATGAGCTTGTTTGGAAAACAAATCCACCACAACTCATAAAACAGTATTGCCATGACTCTCGGGTAGATCCGTTATAAAATCCATGAAAATAACTTGCCACGGATAGGAGGCAGGAGGAATGGGTTGTAATAAACCATGGGATTTGCCAGGAATGGACTTGGCCTCTGCACATGCGGGACACCCTTTAACGTACGTTTCAATATCCTTGCGCAAAGAACGCCACCAAAATTGCCAGCACAGTAAATGAAGCATTTTCAAAAATCCCAAAAGCCCTGCCTGTTTAGCATCATGCCTGTCAAGGAGTACCTGCTTACGTAGAGAAGGCGGAACATATCAACAGTCCCCCCTTCGCCATACCCCATCCTTTAAAACCAGCGAAGGATCGTTTTCATTTTCCGGGATGGGGCTCCTCCCTGCTAGAAGGAGGTCTCGTAAGAAAGGTGTAACAATGTCATTGTGTAAGGGAGGCGTGATGAGCTGTGGGACCGAAGGTGGAGCCGGACTGGGATGCGCGCGAGTTTGGGCTCTGGTAACAGCCAGGTCCAATTGTGTCAGAGATAACACAGTCCATGGAATGGCACATGAGGAAGTTTCCGCCTCCTTTGGAAGGCGGGAAAAAGCGTCCGCCAAACGGTTGGTTTTCCTGGGGGAAAATGCACCGTAAACTGGAAAATAAATCCGCCCATTGTAGTTGTTTAGCGGACATCTTGCTAGGAGTCGAAAGAGCCGCCAGGTTCTTGTGATCAGACCAAACCTGGAAAGGGTGTGTAGTCCCCTCCAACCAATGGCGCCAAGTATGAAGGTCTCCTTATCCCCTACTGTCCAGTTCAGTTCAGGTCCAGAAAATTTCTTGGACAAATAAGCACAAGGGGTGAGCTTACTGTCCTTATTTCTTTGCAAAAGGGCTGCACCTAGTGCTTTATCAGAAGCATCCACATGAACCACAAAGGGAATGGAAGGGTCAGGATGTGTGAGGATAGGTTCCATGGTAAAATGTAAGGAACCTCGAAGGACCCGAAATTAAGTAACTTTGAATAGTTCTTTATTTCATAAACTTCAGGAGTCACAATACACGGAATGCAGATTCTGACCTTCCCCAAATCAGGTCGCCTCTTTTACGGGCAAAACGGCTCCTCCCCGAACTCCCCAATACAATTCCCACGATAGAAAAAGACAAGCTTCAAACATATTTGATAAGCGCAGACAGCAAGGTTAACTCCAGCAGCCACCCTGGGCATACAGCCCAGAACGTGGAATGTTCCAAGGCCAGGCTGGCTGAACAGAAACACACATCAAACCACAACCTTACACTCCACCTCCCTTACGAAAGCTCCCTCCCCACCTGGCTTGTGGGGAAAAGATTTATGAAAAGCAGAAATCAGTGAGGGGGCATCAATATTTTCAACATAAATCCACTGGTTATGGCCTGAAGGATATCCCACCCATGAAACTAAGTATTGCAAGCGCTTGCGGGAATAACGGGAGTCCAGAACAGCATCAATCTCATAGTGCTTGTGGCCGTCAATAATCACTGGTGGGGGTGCCTCCGTTTGGTTGTGCCAGGCATCGGAATCTGGAGCCCGCTTGAGTAAGCTAGAATGAAAAACAGGGTGAATGTTACTCAACGAATTTGGCAATTCTAACCGAGCAGTCACATCATTGATCACTTGGGTGATCCGGAAGGGACCTATGAATTTCTTGCCCAGCTTGGAATATTTGTGCACGTCCCTAAGGTTTTTTGTGGATAAATAAACCCATGTCCCAATCTGCAAAGGAAAGTCGGAGCGATGTTTGTCTGCTTGAGTTTTTTGCGCCTCCTGCACTTGTGCGAGTGAAGAGGACATGGTCTTCCAGCCCTCAGCTAAAGACAGGATCCAGTCGCCAAACTCCAGGGGCTGCAACGCCTGGTCTGGGAGTTGAGGCAGGGGAGGGTAAGAATGACCTGATACCACTTCAAAGGGGGTTTTGTTGGTACTACTATGAACCGCATTATTGTAGGCGTATTCGGCAAAGGGCAGTAACTCGGACCACTTATCTTGATGATAATTGGTGTAGCAACGTAGGTACTGTTCCAGGGTTCTGTTGGTCCGTTCCATCTGGCCGTCACTTTGCACGTGGTACGGGGCAGCGACAGCTGAAGTGGTTCCCAGAATCTCCAGGAATGCCTCCTAAAACTTGGATATGAACTGGGGGCCGCGGTCGGAGATCACCTTCTCAGGAGAGGAGTGCAAACAGTAGATATGTTGAATGAACAATTTCGCTAACTTGGGGGCCGAAGGAATGGTGGAGCATGGAATAAAATGTGCCTGTTTCGAAAAGAGATACACCACCACCCACAGAACGGTATTTCCATGGCTTTCAGGGAGATCCGTGATAAAATCCCTGGAGATCACTTGCCAGAGCTTGGAAGCTGAAGGGATGGGATGCAATAACCCATGGAGTTTGCCCGGGATAGACTTGGCTTCAGCACACGTTGGGCAACCTCTAATATACACTTCAATGTCTTTGCACATGGTGCACCACCAAAATTGACACCGGAGCAAGTGGAGCGTTTTTTAAAATCTGAAATGTCCCGCTTGCCTGGCATCGTGGCCCGCCATCAGGACCTGCTTACGTAGCATCGGCGGGACGTACCAACAGTCTCCTCTCCTCCAAACTCCCCCTTAAAGTTGCAGGAGGGGGTCGGATTCCCCCGTTGGAACGTCTTGCTGCCCCGCCTCCTCCAACTGGCGTAGGAAAGGCGAGACGACGACTTCTGGAATGCTCGGTGGGGGTGGAGGTGTGGGCGCGGATGTTTGGGATCAGGTGACCACCAATCCCAATTGTGAGGGCGAGAATGAATGGTACGTGGAATAGCATCGTGAAGGACGTGTCCGCCTCCTTAGCAGGTAGAAGCGTGGACAATGTCGTCCGCTTAATTTGTTGCTTCCTGCCTGGGAAGAAATGGACTGTGGAAAGCAAATCTGGGGAAGAAATCCAGCCCATCTTGAACTGTTGTAGCGCTGACATTTTCTTGAGTGGTGTAGACAGGGCCGCCAGGTTTTTATGATCTGACCAGACTTGGAAGGGGCGGGAAGCTCCTTCCAACCAATGCCGCCAAGTAACTAAGAGCCTCCTTGATAGCAATAAGCCGTTTCTTTGTCACCTTACACATCGGTCCAGTTGGAGTTCCAGTAGACCCGAGAATTTTTTCGATATTAGTAAGCACACCGCGGAACAAGTTCCCATTATCTTTATTTCTCTGTCGCAAAAGGGCTGCTCCTAACGCCTTTTGTCCCGGCGCAAGTGATGTCTACATTGCACCACGGGCGTAAGGCGCAGGAGGGTCCGAGTGTTTCAATAATACTGGTTCTGTAGTGAAAGCTGATTTATAGCAATTGCCGAAAGAATCCTGGCACTCTGGGGACCAGGGGAGGGAAGCCCCAGGTTTGGATAGCTTGGGACCCTTCCCTTTTGTTAGCGAAGCAGAGTCAGTAGAGGGAGCAGGGCAATTTTTTGGCTAGATTGAGGGAAAAGTCCCGGTAGAAATTGGCTAAACTCTAGAAAGGATTAGAGAAGCTCCCTTATGCGGGTTGTTGGAACGTGGCCAATTAACTACAGCGGCTACTTTGGCTGGATCCATTTCCAGGCCCTCTGGTGAGATCCGATAACCTGCAAGTAATCCATGGAAGTTCTGATGAAAGGCACATTTAGACAATTTCACAAATAGAGAGTGATCGAGGAGACGCTGTAACTCTTTCGAAAGCTCTGACCAGACGAACATTCTCCTCTTCCGATTGCCAGAATATATAAGGACATTGGGTCTAAATACACAACCACCTCCTTTTAAACAAAATGACATATGAAGAAGCCCTGGGGCCCTTTGTGGTCCTGGCTTTAGCATGCGGTTCGTGGCTGTTGACTTTGTGGTAAAGGAGCTGGAGTGGGGGCTTTCTGTTTCTTTTGGGCAATTGAACGCTGCCATATGGCGCGGACCTCCGCAATACAGGCATAAGCCTAGGCTACGGCGACGACCCGGTGTGGACTTGGCAGCCGGCGGCCCCCCCCCGCTTTCTCCGGGTGCGGCGGCTATGCAGTTTTAACCGGCAGTGGTCTTGGTCGCTGCGGGTTTTCCCGCTTTGGAACGGGTGAGGCGGGTCGTGATGGTGTTGCCTGCACCCTCGGATCCACTCCGCGCCAATGGTAATGCGTGGTTCACGATGCACCGCACTGCCCAGGTGCAAAATGTCAGGGAGTGTGTACTCAAAAGCATCGTGGAAATATTCCTCGCGATTCTCATGCGCTCAGGCCAGGTCAGGGTAGTTTACTTCCTGCCACAACGTGGAATTCTCGAGCAAAAATCTGCAAAGGATCTTGCATTACTCCTGCTTAATGGTTTTAGATAGTCTTAATAGCCTTGTTCACCTCGTCTGGATCCTGGAATCGGAGTCTAAGTCCCTGAAGCAAAGCTGCCACGGTTTGGAGCTCGGGCCCCCCCCCATTTCATGCAATTCTAAAAACCATTCCGCCGCTTCCCCATCCAGCACAGATCCGATACCCTGAACTTTCTCCGCTTCCGAGCAATATAGATCATCGAATTCTAGCATG
This sequence comes from Sphaerodactylus townsendi, assembly GCF_021028975.2. Taxonomy (NCBI): domain Eukaryota; kingdom Metazoa; phylum Chordata; class Lepidosauria; order Squamata; family Sphaerodactylidae; genus Sphaerodactylus; species Sphaerodactylus townsendi. The sequence goes on along the minus strand of NC_059433.1, from coordinate 2,000,232 downwards.
TGGGCATCCAACTGTAGGATGAAATACGGTAACTTGGAAGCGGTTCCGTCAAAACGTGCCGGAATGTGGGGTCGCGGGTAGCCTCTACCAGCCGCCGGTGCCACATGGGGTGCAGGAATGGGGACAGGAGCACGAACTGGCGGCGGCGGCGGTTGTGCTGGGGGGATCACCCTGTGCAACCGAGGGGCTGCTATCCGGGGGGCTTCTGCTGCATGGACTGGGGCGGCGGGAGAGCACAGTCTTGTCGCGCCGTCGGCTCAGGTTGGGGCGGCCTGGGGCACTCTACCGTCTCTCTGGAGCAATGCTTCTCTAGCGGCCAGTTCTCTCTCTCTGCATGTGAGGGCTTCCCGTCTGAAATCCAAGGCATCCTTGCTCGCTGGGCTGCGGAGTCTTTCTTTCGCTCAGCCTTTTTTTTGACGGATTAAGTGGATTCGGCCTCCCCTTGGTTTCCTCAAAGAGCTTTTTTAAAAGCACTCCCTCTGGATCGCTTGGAGTTCAAGCCTGGATTGTCTCCATCACAAGCACGATCATGCAGACTGTACATCTTGAAGGTATTGTTGTCTGAGGATATCTTTCCTCCCGTACTCAGCTCCACCATTCGAATTCTTGGTGATTATCGTTCCAGTCTCGGGAGGGCTTCGCGCTCCCTCTCAAGGGCCTCACGCTCTTGTTCCCAATCACGTTTGGCCACTTTGAGAGCCTCAAGCTGCTCAGCCCAATGGACCGGTTCTGAGTCTGGAGGGCGATCCAGGTCCACTGCAGGCATGGCAGTCGCCCCCTCAGAAGTCTCCTGTAAAGTCCTGAGGGATCTCGGGCTGCTGGGTACATCACTCTGGCGGCGGCGAAGTCAACTCCGGACCCTTTTTGTAATTCCATAACACCTTCCATGGAATCTCGGGGTGCTGATGGACGCGACCCTTTTGGGTGGGCTCCCATGCTTTGCCAGTGGTGTTCAGGAGGAGGCTCCTCGAGGTATTGATCCAGAAATTTCCCCAGAGATTCCTGGGTGTCTCCATGGATGGTCGATACTCCGACTTCCTCCGTGACCGTTTGCATCATCGGTTTGTAATCCACATGTTGGCGGGTGGTGAAGTGCCGCTCTTGGGGGGCACGATCCACCGCCACCCCGCCACCTGGGTCTTTGGGGGTTACCGCAACCTCTTCATATTCCACGTCCAGTGGACCCTTGAAAGCCAATCTCTGCATGTTGGACGACATCAGAGATCCACAGGAACGGATGGAGATGGCGCTTAGCCATGTTCAATCTGAAAAGAAAGTTGGGAGAATCTGCATAATGTAAGGAACCTCGAAGGACCCGAAATTAAGTAATTTTGAATAGTTCTTTATTTCATAAACTTCAGGAGTCACAATACACGGACTGCAGATTCTGACCTTCCCCAAATCAGGTCGCCTCTTTTACGGGCAAAACGGCTCCTCCCCGAACTCCCCTATACAATTCCCACGATAGAAACAGACAAGCTTCAAACATATATGATAAGTGCAGACAGCAAGGTTAACTCCAGCAGCCACCCTGGGCATACAGCCCAGACCGTGGAATGTTCCAAGGCCAGGCTGGCTGAACAGAAACACACATCAAACCACAACCTTACAATGCCTGACCCTTCCTGTCACACCCCCTGCCACACCTAACATGCCTCCACCAGCACTCACCACACTCCCTCCACTGGATCTTGGGTCCTCCAGGTAATGACACCGAGCCAGAAGGGGTGAGCCTTTCATCGGCTCCTGCGGAGGAGAACCCAGCTCCAGATGCGGTGAGTGACGGGGTGACCCCATAACTATTATGCAGGCACTCCTTGCTTTAGCCAATATCAAGTCTCTAAACACACGCCAGCATCCTGTAACCCGCAACGCTACTCTAGTTGATTCTGGTTGCTCCCACTGCCTCATAAGGCCCCAGGTTGCTGATCAACTGGGGCTCAAGCGTATTGCATTGGCCAAACCCATCCCATTCACTCAGATGGATGGCAGTCCGTTAGGCACCGAGGGTCCAGCCCGTTTCAGGAATTCTCCAGCCAGTGGCTCCTAGACCGCTATGCTAGAGCACTGGGAGAGACGTGAGCGCTTCATCCTGGCCCCAGTCGCCAAACATCCCATCGTGGTTGGGCATGCCCCTGGTTTATCTCCCACGCAACCTGCACCATCTTCTGGGGCAGCGCATCGTCCTCGCTTTCACCAGAGCCTTCTAAGGGGATCACATGCATGAGGGGGAACCATTGGAAGACTCTACTGAACTCCCCGATGGCCCCCAACCCCTGGCTCTTCCAATGTCACTCATAGTTCGGACTTAAAGCTGAGATCCCCAAAGTCTACTGGGACTTATCCAAAGTTTTGAAGAACAGCATGGTGTGATTCAGTTACCCCATCGGGACACAGATTGTAAAATCCCTATTGCTCCCCAGGAACGCTAACTCTCCCAAGGGTAGAATATATCGAATGAAGTGAGCCCCACCGAAGAGAGGGGAGCTTCGTGCAGCTCTCCCTGGACAAGAACCTAGCTCAGATTGTATTCGGACCTGTCGGGCCACCAAAAGAGCACGCCTTACACAGCCCCGGTTCTTTTTGTAAAAAAGAAAGATGGAACTTTACGGCTCTGCACCGACTACCAGGGATTAAATGCCGTCTCTATCTCAAATAAGTACCCCTTGCCACTGATCAAGGATCTCCCTACCGAGTCTGCGTTAAGGGAAGGGCGATTTTTACGAAACTTGATTTGGCGCGGAGCCTACTATCGAAAGTGCGCGGATCGCTGAAGGTTTTGAACATTTCCCCAACAGCCTTTAATACTAAATTTGGTCAATATGAATACCCTACGTGAATTGTAAAGGAATTCCAAAGAGCAAGAAATAAAAAAGGCTTTTGATTATAAGTCCGCTTTATTCAGACATCCTGGAAAGCACACACACATCGACATGACAGGAATGGGACCTCCCGCCTAAAATCCATACAGGTTATAACATCCCCTGTCCCATCCCCCTCCCGGTGTCTCCCAGTCCCAGTCTCATTCTTCATGGGAACGGAATGGAATGCTCATCTTGCACCATAAGATAAGCCCTCTAACAGTGTGGTTGCAGCGGATTCTGGGTTCGCCGCTCGTGCCAAGGAATTCAGTCAAGGCCAAACGACTGGTGAAGAGAATCAGCACCGCTGAGATCTTTACATTCTGCTTCTCCTAACAGAAAAATCCTTTCCCTGGTTTCAGTGGAAAGGCAATTTTACCGCGAAACGCAGGAAATAAGGGAGGGGGCATCTGATGTTTTCTGAATACACTCCATTGATTAATATACCGGAGGAAATATCCCACCCAAGAAACCAAATATTGGCAAACGATTACATTAAAGCGAGAGTCCAGAATAGCCTGCCTTATTCTATAGCGCTTTGTGGCCATATCAATTATAGTCGGTGGGGGTATCTCCGAGGGTCGTGGCCAGGGCATCGGAAACGGGAGCCTCTTTGAGCAAACTGGAAATGAAAGACGGGATGAATATTACTTAAGGAGTTAGGGTGAGTTCTAAACGGGCGTAACATCATTGATCACTTTTGTAATCCTAAAAGGACCCACGCAATTTCTTGCCCATAGTCCTTGAATATTTGTGTATCGGCCTCTAAGGTTTTTAGTAGAAATAAATAAACCTGCCTCCCACACGTGAAAGGGAAATCAGAACGATGTTTATCCGGGCCCCTGAAACCTTTGTGAGTCCTTTGGCTTGTTTTTTAAGGCAGTCTGGACCGCCTTCCACCCCTCTCAGCCAGGGATGAAATCCACTGCTTGAATTCTGGAGGATGTAGCGCCTCTGTGGGCAGTTGGGGCAGTGGTGGGAAGGAACGGCCAGAAACAATTTCAAAGGGGCTCTTCTGTGTGCTACTATGAACGGCATTGTTGTAAGCTGCATTCGCAAATGGGATTAATTCGCACTCAATTGTCTTGATGGTAATTAGTGTAACAACGTAGGTACTGCTCTAGTAGTTCTTGTTCGGGTCCTCTGATTCACTCATCACTTTGAACGTGGTAGGGGATGCAACCGGGCCGTGGGTGGTTCCCAACAAGTCCAGGAAAGCCTTCCAAAAATTCCTTTGAGATGAATTGGGGCCCAAGCGGTCGGATGTCACCACATCTTGTCGGGGAGGAGTGTAGGTGATAGATATGTTGGATAAACATTCGTACTAATTCCCAGGAGCCGATGGAAATGGTGGTGCAGGGAATAAAAAGATGTGCTTGTTTGGAGAACAGGGTCCACCACCACCCATAAAACTGGTGTGTTCCCCTGACTTTCCCGCAAGTCTGTAATAAAATCCATCGAAATAACCTCCTCAGGGCCGGGACGAACTGGTAGAGGCTCTTTAAAAAGTCCATGGGTTTTCCTGAATGGGCTTCAGCCTCTGCGCAGACGGAACACTCCCTTGATATAAGCCTCAATATCTTTACATGGATGCGCCACCCAGAATCTGGCATGACGGGCCAGATGCAGCTTCTTGAGGAGAAGTCAAAGCGGCTCCGCCGCACCGGGCATCATGGCAAGCTTCGACAACCTGCCTGCGAAGGGGGTAAGGCACGTACCAACACCCCCCATGTTTCCAAACGCCACCCTCCAAGCGTAGCTTAGATCTCCTTCCTCCGCTGGTAGTTCATAAGTCTTCCCCGAGTTCCCCGTAAGAAGGGGGAGACGATACTCGGAACGGGCGAAAGGGGAGGAGATGCGGAGGTCTGAGACCGAAAGTGACAGCCAGACCCAGCTGTGAGGGGGGGAGAGAGCACGGTGCGCTGATATCCCGTGAACGAAGAAACATCCCCCTCCCCGGGAAGGCGGTGACAGCCGCATCAGCCAGTTTATTGGTTTTACCAGGGAAAAAATGAACTGTGAAGGAGAAGCAGGAGAAAAAATCAGCCCAACGTAGCAGTTGTCGGCGGATTACTTTGAGGGGGGTGGAGAGGGCTGCCAAGCCCTGTAGGGATCCGGCACCAAACCTGGAAGGGGTGTTTGGCCCCCTCAAGCCAGTGGCGCCAGGTGCATAGAGCCACCTTGATAGCAGTAGTCCCTTTATCCCCCACGGGTCCAGTTGAGCTCAGGGCCAGAAAAAACTTTGGATAAGTAAGTTAATACGGAACAAGTCGACCATCTCTTTATTTTTCTCTGTAAGAGGGCTACGCGGAAGCGCCTTTGTCCGACGCATCCACGCGGGAACAACTAAAGGGAGGTCGGGGTCTGGGTGTTTCAGAATGGGTTCAGTAGTGAAAGCTGATTTCAAACGCTGGAACTGGAATAGCATTCCTGAGACCAAGGGAGGGGAGCTCCGGGTTTGGTAGCTTCTGTAAATCCTTGCCTTTGGTGCTGCAGAGGTCTGTGAGTGGAAGCGGGCCAGTTCAGCAAATTGGGGTATAAAATCACGATAGAAATTAGCAAAACCAAGGAAGGATTGTAATTCTTTTTCTATTGGTGGGGGCAGGCTATTGAAGGACTGCGTCTATTTTTGCTGGATCCATCTCCAAGCCATCGGGTGAGATCCGAGAAGGCCTAGATAGTCTATGGAGGACTGATGAAAACAGCATTTTGATAATTTTGCAAAGAGGGAGTTGTCAAGCAAGCGTTGCAATACCTCCCTAACCAGGGTTTCCATGCTCCTCCATCGCTGCAAATAAATCAACACATCATCCAAGTATACCACCACCCCCCATACAATAAATCTTGCAAAACTTCGTTGATAAGGGCCATGAAAGCTCCGGGTGCTCCAGCTAATCCGGAATGGCATTATTGGCATTCATATTGTCCGAATTTAGTATTAAATGCTGTTAAATGTTCGTAGCCCTCCGCAATCCGGACCCTGTAATAAGTTTCCTCTCAAATCTAACTTGGTAAAAAAACTGGCCCCTTGCCTAGTGCATCCGTAAAAGATCTTTGATTAAGGGCAAAGGGTATTTATTGGACATGGAAACAGCATTTAATCCACGTGTAATCAGTACATAGTCTCAAGGAGCCGCCTTTCTTTTTTACAAACAGAACAGGGGCTGGCGCAGGTGTGCTTATGGCTCGTCGTATGAATCTGCTGAGCCAGGTTCTTATCTAAGAAGGCACCGGAGCTCCTTCTCTTCGGTTGGGCTCATGCGATAGATTCTACTCTTGGGCATCTTAGCTGCGGGCGGTAGTAGGATTTTGCAATCGTTATCCCTATGGGGGGGTAATTGATCGCGACTCCTGTTCGTGAAACACCCTGGCCAAGTCTTGATAAGCTTGTGGGAATATTTGTGGAATTGGAATTCACTCGAGGTGTGCAGCGCTGTGGAAACTAGTGGTTCAATGTCATTTGGAGGTGGGTTTTCCCCCCACTTCATAAAATTCCGCAGGGGGGGTCAGTGAATTCTAGAATTCGGCCTTTCCAAATGATGTTTGGCTCATGTAATAACAACCATGGCATGCCCAAGACAATGGAGTGTTTGGCTACTGGAGCGAGTATAAAACTAAGCTTCTCCCAATGATCAGCTTAACGGAGAAGCACGGGTTACGTTTTAAATCGGGCCGGGCCTTCAGTCTGGTGAGTGGGCTGCCATCCATTTGAGTGAACGGGATGGGCTTCACTAGGGGGACTCGGCCTAAGCCGGCGCCTCAGCCACCTGCGGCGCGCATTAAACAGTGGGAGCAGCCGGAGTCAACGAGGGCGGAGGTTGTGGATACGCGTATGCTTAGCAGGGCTACTAAAGAGGCTTGAATAGTAATGGGCGCGCCGTCTTCACTCACCCAATCTGGAGCAGGACCTACGTCCATGGGCGCTGAAGAGAGACAAACTGCCACTTCTCCCTCCTCGAAGTCCCCTTCGACAGCAGCTTTGGACAAACCTGATGGAGGAGGACCGGATTCTCGCGTGGAGGCTTGGCAGAGGGGGTGCGCTGGCCGGAGCAGTGGGCTTCTGTTTTTTCGGGCAATTGGCAGCCACGCCAGGACCGCAGCAATAAAGGCATAATCCTAAACGGGCGCTGCATCTCGGGATGTGGTTTCGGTGGAGACGGCCGGGCTTGATTTGGCAGTAGCCAGTGGCCGCAGTAGTGGGTTTTGGACGTGGACGTCCCCCGGCATGAGCTTAGTCAAGGCTGTCGCCACTTCATGCGATCCGAGTTCGATCCATTCAGCGACGGTGCGCGGGATGCGGATGAGGATCACTGTTTCACGAAGTTTGACATCCATAGCCTCGAAGAAGTATTCACATTTCATGCGTTCAGGCCAGTCGGGAGGGAGTTTACTAGCCGCCGCACGAAATTCACGGGCAAATTCGGCAAAAGAGCGGTTGCCCTGCTGAATGAGCCTTTATTGTAATTAATGGCCTCGCCAGCATCCGGATCCTGGAAGCGGACACGCAAAGCTTGGCGAAATCCTGCCACCAGGCGAAAGTGTCGCCAGCTTGTAATTCGTAGAGAGTTAAGCAAACCATTCAGCAGCCACTCCCATCCAAGACTGACCCTATGTCCCATATTTTTTCACGCTCAGAACATATATAAATCATCGAACTCTGGCATATGCAATATCAAGTTGCAGGATGTAGCGGTAGGGGAGCTTGCAGAGGCGGTCCCACAAAACGAGCTGAAATGGGGGGTCTGTAATATCCTCTCTCAACCGGGCTTTGAACCCGCTAAGGCTGAGGTTGCAACGGGTAGGGCTAAGCGGGGCTGGGGGAGCAGGGACCGGCTGAGGCAGTGCCCCAGGTTGAGGCGGTGGAGTGGGGCCTCGCACCGTCAGTCTCCTCCAGCGAGAAAGGAGGCAAGCAGCAGGTGCGCGAGGAGGGATTGAAGTAGGACCTTGCAGTGCTGGCCCCGCGGCAGGGGGAGCGGCAGTAGGTGCGCATACAAAGGTGTGGGCACCGGACCTGGGCTCGCGCTTACATTGTATCCCGCTGCCTCTTTTCAACCTTCTGCTCCAAGGCAGTTTCGCTCCCTTTGCGTGTTAATGCATCCTGATGCGCATGTAGGGCAAAGTTCTTTCATGATCCAAATTTAGCTCGCTTCATCCCGCTGTATGGTCAGCAGTCAGCTCACTCTCTGCGTTTGTATGGCCCTGATGCTTTCGCGCCGCGTTCCAAATCCATCTTGTGAGCGATCCAGCACTTCGTCAGCGGATCGCTAAATTCCTGCTGATACCGCCGCTGCAACGCTTCCTTTGCCCGGCTCATCTCGAGGAGCACGTCCTTGCGCTGTTGTTCACGGTCCTTTTGCAGACCCTCGCGCTCCTCTTCCCAGTGTTTCCTGCGCCAACGGGTCCCATGCTTCTTTGGCATCGCACAGTCTCGCCACTTTGTCGCCCCAAACTTCTTTGGACGGGAGGGGAAATCACCCGGATGGGGAGTCAGATCTTCCTCGGATTCCTCCTCTCCGGATGGCAACTCCTCCTGTCCCTCGGCTTTGGCTCCACGGAGCGTCTCCTGCCTTTCATCCGCTCCCTGTCCGGGGGCTAGGAATCCGGATCGGGAACTGGCACGGAAACCCCTTCCGATAATCGATCCCAATCTCGTCATAGTCCTGGTTTCAGCTGTGGATTTGGGACGGGCCCCAGTGCTATGCCACTGTTGATCCTTGGGAGCATCATCGAAGTACGAGTCAAGGAATCGTTCATTGACTCCCGGGTATCAGCATGAAGCGTAGTCAGACCCATTTCCTCAGAGACTGGTTGCATTTGGGGTTTATAATCCACACGGAAACGGGCAGAGATCCGATCAACAGGCGCTCGATCCATAGCCAGCGCCCCAAACGATTCATGCAACTCCACATGATCGCATCCGCATCGCTCATCCCAACGAAGTAGGGGAAGACTCGTGCTGGGCCGAGGACGGTAGAGAGTTACCAGTGAGACCCGTTCCCCCACTGGTTCCTCAGATTCTGGAAGGGAAGGCTCGGAACCCTCTATGGGGTCTGACCATCTCGGCGCCAGTTGATCACCGCGGTTCAATCTCTGCATGTTAAAACACCTGAGATCCACTGGTTTTAAAAAGAGTAATAAAGATTGATTCCTGTCATAATGTAAGGAATTCCAACTATCAGAAATAAAAAGGCTTTTGATTATAAGACCGCTTTGGTCTGACATCCCGGAAAGCACACACGCACGACATGACAGGAAATGGGACCTCCCCGCCTAAACTACAGGTTATAACATCCTCTGTCCCATCCCCCTCCCGGGTGTCTCCAGTCCCAGTCTCATGGGAACGGAATGGAATGCTCATCTTGCACCATAAGATAAGCCCTCTAACAGTGTGGTTGCAGCGGATTCTGGCCCGCCGCCCGTGCCAAGGAATTCAGTCAAGGCCAAACGACTGTGAAGAGAATCAGCACCGCTGAGATCTTTACAGTAATGCCTTTCGGATTATCTGGGGCCCCAGGGGCTTTCATGTCACTTATCAATGATGTACTGCAAGAATTTTTGTTTAAAGGAGTGGTTGTGTATTTAGACGATGTCCTTATATATTCCCAATCGGAAGAGGAGCATGTTCGTCTGGTCAGAGCTGAGTTACAACGTCTCCTTGATCACTCTCTATTCATGAAATTGTCTAAATGTGCCTTTCATCAGACTTCCATGGATTATTTGGGTTATCGGATCTCACCAGAGGGCCTGGAAATGGATCCAGCCAAAGTAGCCGCTGTAGTTAGTTGGCCTGTTCCAACAACCCGCAAGGAGCTTCAATCCTTTTTAGGTTTCGCCAATTTCTACCGGGACTTTTTCCCTCAATTCGCCAAAATTGCCCTGCCCCTCACTGACTTGCTTCGCACAAAAGGGAAGGGTCCCCAAGCATCCAAACCTGGGGCTTCCCTCCCCTGGTCCCCAGAGTGCCAGGATTCTTTCCAATTGCTTAAATCAGCTTTCACTACAGAACCAGTATTGAAACACCCGGACCCCTCCTTGCCCTTCGTCGTGCATGTAGACGCTTTGGACAAGGCATTAGGAGCAGCCCTTTTGCAGAGAAATAAAGATAATAAACTTGTTCCGTGTGCTTACTTATCGAAAAAATTCTCCGGTCCTGAACTCAACTGGACGGTGGGTGACAAAGAAACGGCTGCTATCAAGGAGGCTCCTCGAGGTATTGATCCAGAAATTTCCCCAGAGATTCCTGGGTGTCTCCATGGATGGTCAATACTCCGACTTCCTCCGTGACCGTTCGCATCATCGGTTTGTAATCCACATGTTGGCGGGTGGTGAAGTGCCGCTCTTAGGGGGCACGATCCATCGACACCCCGCCACCTGGGTCGTAGAACTCCTGACGCACCTCTAGGCTTTCGGCCGAGACCGTGCGCCAAGCCATCAGGGGGGCTTCTTCCACTTGCTCGTGCAGTTGGAGGAAGGCTAAGCTCCGGCTGAGCCGAGGCTTGGAGAGGGTCACCAGGGAGATTGATTCCGCTGGCTCCTCCACAGAAATGGTTGCCTGGAGGGAAGAGAGGGAACCCTCTTTGGGGGTTACTACAACCTCCTCATATTCTGCGTCCAGTGCACCCTTGAAAGCCAATCTCTGCATGTTGGACGACATCAGAGATTCACAGGAACGGATGGAGGTGGCGCTTAGCCACGTTCAATCCGAAAAGAAAGTTGGGAGAATCTGCATAATGTAAGGAACCTCGAAGGACCCGAAATTAAGTAACTTTGAATAGTTCTTTATTTCATAAACTTCAGGAGTCACAATACACGGAATGCAGATTCTGACCTTCCCCAAATCAGGTCGCCTCTTTTATGGGCAAAACGGCTCCTCCCCGAACTCCCCACTACAATTCCCACAATAGAAAAAGACAAGCTTCAAACATATTTGATAAGCGCAGACAGCAAGGTTAACTCCAGCAGCCACCCTGGGCATACAGCCCAGACCGTGGAATGTTCCAAGGTCAGGCTGGCTGAACAGAAACACACATCAAACCACAACCTTACATAAATGTGATTTTGAGTTGCTGGAATGCATCCTGGCACTTGTCAGACCATGCATGGGGGGTACACGGTTTTGCAGCTTGTGGCCCCTTACCCTTTGTGCATAACAAATCAGTCAAAGGCAGTGCAATTTGAGTAAATTGTGGGATAAAATCATGATAGAAATTTGCAAATCCCAGGAACAACTGCAGTTCCCAGCGGGATGATGGAGTGGCCCAATTGACTACCACTTCTACCTTGGTGGGGTCCATCTCCAACCCCATAGCCAAGACTCTGTATCCAAGAAAGTCCAATTTCTCCTGGTGGAAGGCACATTTGGATAATTTTACCAATAAGGAGTTATCGAGGAGCCTTCGCAGTACAGTTCGGACTAATTTAATGTGCTTCTCCTCATTTTCAGATTAAATCAACACATCGTCCAAGTACACCACCACACCTTTAAACAACAAATCCTGCCACACCCCATTGATCAGAGACATGAAAACCCCGGGTGCCCCATTTAATCCAAATGGCATTACGAGATATTCAAACTGTCCAAACTTAGTATTAAAGGCAGTAAGATATTCAGCAATCCAGATCCTATAATAAGCTTCTCACAAGTCCAACTTGGTAAAAATCTGACCAGTACCTAAGGCATCTAATAAGTCCTTAATCAATGGCAAGGGGTATTTATTGGAGATTGATACAGCATTTAAACCCCTATAATCAGTGCAAAGTCTTAGGGAGCCATCGTTTTTCTTGACAAATAACACCGGTGCCGCGTTAAATACTTCTGGTTGCTTTCCGGATAAAACCTCGTGCCAAGTTTTTATCCAAAGACGCCCGCAATTCAGCCTCTTCAGTAGGACTCATGCGATAAATCCGCCCTTTTGGAAGTTTGACTCCTGGAATTAATTCAATTTTACAGTCAGTATCCCGGTGGGGCGGCAACTGATCGCACTCCTGTTCTTCAAATACCTTGGAAAGATCCCAATAATGCTTTGGCACCCCGGGCAACTCCGGATGGGAGGCAACTTCAGAAGCTACGGCAGAGATAGTCATTTCGTGTCAGAATCCCAAAAAACTGCAACAAACTCATGTAGAAGAACAGTAGTTTATTGGTAATGAGGATCTCCCTGGCTAGAGCCAGAACAGGGATTTGCCCGTGCAAACTTCTATAGTTAAAGCAGGGTGCACCACCCCTATCGTGGGAATGCCTGCCAAAAGAACTGCAAATGGGATAACAGTGAAGACAGCCAGGCACTAACCTTGGACAGCACCTGGTACTGTACAGCATCACACAGAAGACAGAGAAAAGTCAGTTAGAAATGCAACTAACTCATTCCACCACCCTCAGCAGCCAGAAAGCAGCAAAAGCAAACCCCATAATAAACAGGTCTCCCGACATTCTGCTCCCTCTAAGACCCTCCCCCCAGCTTGCTTGGGCAGCATTGATGAAAGGCTCTAACAAGGTGGGGGGCCTTAACATTTTCAGCAAAGATCCATTGATTCTGCCCAGGTAAACAACCTTTCCAGGAGACCAAATACTGTAAGCAGTTCCAATAGATGCGAGAATCAAGAATGTCAGAAAGTTCATAATGTTTAGCCCATTAATCAGAACCGGAGGAGGAACCGTCTTCTCGGGATGCCAAACGTCCGGGGATCACGTCTTCTTCAATAAGCTGCAATGAAACACAGGGTGTATTTTATGAAAAGCATTCGGCAGTTCCAGTTCAGCAGTCACCTTGTTGATCACCCTGATGATCTTAAAGGACCCTATATACTTGGCATTTAATGTTGAGGGTCTATGTATGCCCCAAAGGTTTTTTGTGGACAGATACACCATATCTCCCACCACTAGAGGAAAGTCACGTCTGTGTTTATCAGCCTGTCGTTTGTAAGAGTCTCTAGCATCCTGAAGTGTCCGCACAATCTGGGGCCATTGATCGGCAACAGACTGCATCCAATCAGTAATTTCAGGTCCAGGAGCATCCCCCAACTGAAGCATAGGCAAAGGGGGTACTGAACGACCATGAACCACCTCAAAAGGAGTCTTGCCCATGCTACTATGAACAGAGTTATTGTAGGCATATTCTGCATAGGGCAAAAGGTCAACCAAGTTATCCTGTTGATAGTTCACATAACACCTTAGATACTGTTCCAAAGTCTGTTGGGATCTCTCACTCTCGCCATTGGTTTGGGGGTGAAATGCAGAGGAGACCCCATGTTCAATGCCCAACAATTTCATGAATGCCCTCCAAAAGTGGGAGACAAATTGTGACCTCCTGTCCATAATTATCTTCCTGGGAGAAGAATGCAACCTGTAAATATGCAGCACAAAGAGTTCAGCCAGCTTCTGCACAGTGGGAATAGAAGCTGCGGAATAAAGGCTAGGCTCGCCTCGAGAGAACAGGTCAACCACGATCCACATATTGCTGTTTTGCCATGGCTCCGGGGCGAGTCGCTGATAAAATCCGCAAAGAAATCACCTGCCGGGGGCTCAGTAGGCAAGAGCAACTTCCTGCAACAGTCCATGAGGCTTGCCTGGAATTGTTTTCGCCATATAGCACAGACCGAGCATCCTTTTATATAAGCCTCAATGTCCTTACGCATAGTCTTCCACCCAAACTGACTGCGAAGCAAATGCAGCGTTTTCACAAACCCAAAATGACCGGTTGACTTGGAATCATGCCCCTAGTGGAGGTTTTGAGAACGCAACTGGGGCAGCACATACAACAAGGAACCACGGCACCAAATCCCATCACGCAAGTCCAACCCCTCACCGCCCTTCTCTTTTGGAACCGGGGACTTTCCAGCCTCCAAGAAAGCAGAGAGGAGGTGGCCGGGAGGAGCAACAAATGGCGGGGAGTCCGCCTTCGCCTGCGATCGAGTAACAGCCAAGCCCAAGTGGGAGGGGGAGAGGATAGCGTGGGAGAACGAAGGATCCATCTTGCACTCCTCCCCCTCTGGCAAGAGGGGAAGGGCATCAGCCAGACAGTTGGTTGTGCCTGGGAAAAATGCACTGTAAAACGGAAGCGTGCAAAAAAGTCAGCCCAACGTAGTTGTTTGGCAGAAAGCCTGCCAGAGGAGCAGAGAGCAGCTAGATTTTTATGATCAGTCCAAACCTCAAAGGGATGCTCCACTCCCTCTAAGAAGTGCCTCCACACAGTAAGAGCGACTTTGATAGCACAGGTTTTAATTCCCAGTGTATAACAGATATGCCATTAAAGGTTTCATTTCATTTTGATAGCACAGGTTTCTTTATCAACAACAGTCCAATTTAGTTCCGCACCCAAGAACTTGCGGGAGAGGTAAGCGCAGGGGTGAAGGCGCCCGTTGGACCCCCGCTGAAGTAAGGCAGGCCCAAGAGCTTTGTCAGAAGCATCAACATGAACAACAAAAGGCAGAGAGGGGTTGGGGTGAGCAATGACGGGTTCAGAAGTGAAAGCGGCTTTCAGGGAGACAAAAGCGGCTTGACAAGCGGGACTCCAGGCAAAAGGAGCTCCCGGGCAAGAAGCAGCCGCTCCCCCCTCCTTTAGTGAGGAATGAAATCCCTGTAGAAATTAGCAAAACCAAGAAAAGACTGGAGTTGTTTGCGAGTCCGGGGGGAGCCCAAGCCACAACATCAGCGACCTTGGCAGGGTCCATTTCCAACCCAGTGGCGGAAATGCGGTAGCCCAGAAAATCTAACTGAGGCTTATGAAAGGCACATTTAGAGAGTTTTACATACAGGGAATTCGCCAATAGTCGGGACAAGACCTCATGCACAAGGGCAATGTGAGACTGTTCATCTTTGGAATAAATCAGAACGTCGTCCAAATAAACAACAATGTCATTAAACAACAAATCATCCAAAATTCCATTGATTAGGCTTTGAAACACAGATGGAGCCCCAGCTAATCCAAACGGCATGATCAAATATTCATACTGTCCATAACAGGTATTAAAGGAAGTCAAATGTTCATGGCCCTCAGCCATCCGCACCCGGTAGTAAGCCTCGCGTAAGTTCAATTTAGTAAAAATGCGACCGGAACCAAGATTGGCAAGTAAATCCTTTAAAAGGGGGAGGGGGTACTTGTTTGAGGCAGAAACTCCGTTGAGACCTCAGTAATTGGTGCAAAGTCGTAAAGAACCGTCTTCTTTACAAACAGCACCAGAGCAGCAAAACTGCTCTGCGCTCTCCAGATGAACCCACGTGCCAAATTCTTATCCAAAAACACCCGGAGTTCAGCATCCTCAGCAGGACTCATGGGATAAAGGCGTCCCTTTGGCAGCTTAGCCCCAGGAACTAGTTCAATTTTACAGTCAGTTTCATGATGGGGTGGCAAGGTATTACACTCAGTCTCCTCAAAAACCTGCCACAAATCTCGATACAGCAAGGGAATGTCAGGATCAATAGAAGGTTGAGACACGGCATAAGCAATCCCGTCTGATGGATGGAGCAAGTGCTCAGGTGGATTAAGGCTCATATCATCTCCACAAGGAGGATCGGTAAAAGTCAAAACATGTTGAGACCATTTCACGGATGGGTCATGATCTATGAGCCAAGACAGTCCTAATATCATGGGGTACTGAGAAATGGGGGCAGTTATAAAACTGCGGTGTTCTCAATGCCCCTCACAGCTGGCCAGGATCTTTGGGGTGCGGTAAGTAATGGGTGCGCTGCCTAGGGGACTGCCATCCATTTGGTCAAACCGAACAGTTTCCGTTAATAAAACCGGCTGCAAACCAAGTGCTTCCACCAAACGGGGATGTATTAAACAATGAGAGCAATCGGTATCGACTAGGGCTTGAGCCATCAATTTTGGGCATCCAGGTCCATTAGTAGGAACAAGGGGCAGAATGATGGCATCACTCACCTGTTCTGGTTGAAGAGGCTCCCAAGGGATAGGCTGCTCCCTTCCAACAGCGTGGGAAGCGCTGTACGGGCACCCCCTTTTGGTTGTGGCTTTGACAGCTTGGCTTGTTTAGCCACTGGGGTGGAAGTAGTTGGAGCTGCAGTGCTTTTGACTGGGCAGGACACAGCAATGTGGCCCTCCCCGCTGCAATACAGGCAAAGATTCAGATGGCGGCGGCAGACGTTTTCCTCTGGCGAGATCCGGCGCTTGAAAGAAGCAGGGCATGCAGGCTTGGAACTCGGGGGCCTTCCCCGATGTGGCTGAGCCAGAGGGGACCGGCCGACTGAAGCTCCCAATGTGGCCGCTTCGCGCATCCTGGCTTCTGCAGTGCCCACGAGTACGAACCTCTCCATCAGGGTCTGTGGACTTTCCCGAACGAGAGCCCAATTTAACAAATCCGGATGTAGAGCTTTCTTAAAGGCAAACACTTTCACCGGGTCATCCCAATCCGGGATCTTGCTGGCTACGGTGCGAAAGTTTTTCACGAACTCTGCAAAAGGGGTCTTCCTTGGCACATCTCCATAAGTTCCTGTTTGGCTTGCTCACCCACAAATGGGCTCTTGAAGCGGCAACGAAGGGCCATCATGAATTCCTGGAAATTGCGCAGTTCAGGTCCTTGGCGTTGGAACAGCTTCACGTACCAATTGGCAACGGGGCCATCCAGTTTTGACCCCACCTCACACACAACCTCGAAATCGTTCAGGTACTATCGCCCAATACATATGGGTATTGACCTGAACCAGGAAAGCCGGGACCAAGTCCTGAGTTCCATCAAAACGAGTGGACAGCTGGATCCTGGGCATGAATGGAGGGGGAGCCACTCCATAGAGAGGAAAGTTCGGTGCCCTCCACCCAGGACTCCCCACCTGGGCGGCATGAATGGCAGCAACATCGGCGGGACCCCTTCGGGACCCGGCTGGAAAGGCGGCTGACCCGGCACCGGGGGAAGCCTCGGCTGAGCTAGTGGCAGCTAGGCGGGTGTGGGAATCGGGGCCAGTTGCGCTGGTGGAGTGGGTGCCAGTTGAGCGGGTGCAGGCTGGGTGGGTGCCGGTGGCGGAACGAGAACTGGGGCCGGCAGAGCTGGCGGAACAGGTGCTGGTGCCGGTGCGGCGGCAGCCACTCTGATTGAGAGCTTTGGAGGGAGGGCAGCTCTTAGTAAATCGCTTTCGATATCTTGCGCTCCTCTGGCGCAAGGCTCGGCGGTATTCCTCTCGCTCCGAGTCCCATGCTTCTTCGGACACTTGTAAAAGCCTCCAGGCATCTGCTTCCGAAGAGTCAGCCCCTTCCGACGGGCAAAACAAAACAGTTTCTGAAAAAAATTGTAAAATAAAAGATGTAATCCCAGGGATTCAACCTAAGAGGAGTTCTGGCTTAATGTCATAATCCCAAAAAACTGCAACAAACTCATGTAGAAGAACAGTAGTTTATTGGTAATGAGGATCTCCTTGGCTAAAGCCAGAACTGGGATTTGCCCACGCAAACCGCTATAGTTAAAGCAGGGTGCACCCCCCACCCCATGGTGGGAATGCCCGCCAAAAGAACTGCGATTGAGATAACAGTGAAGACAGCCAGGCACTGACCTTGGACAGCACCTGGTACCGTATAACATCACACAGAAGACAGAGAAAAGTCAGTTAGAAATGCAATTAACCCATTCCACCACCCTCAACAGCCAGAAAGCAGCAAAAGCAAGCCCCATAATAAACAGGCCTCCCGACATTTCAGGTGGTTCCCCTCATGCATGTAGTCCCTGCAAGGCGGATCAGTAAAACGGACAATTCGGGGTACCCAGCGGATGGTAGGGTCATGCGTTTCCAACCAAGACATACCAAGGACTATTGGGTACCTTGCCACTGGGGCCAAGATAAAGCTGCAGCGTTCCTAATGCTCTGCACTAACCGTGAAGAAGCAATGGTTCAGTTGTGAAAACGAGCTGGCCCTCCCCCCAATGGACTACCATCCATTTGAGTGAACGGAATGGGTTTAGCTAAAGGGACCAGTCCCAGTCCAAGTTCCTCTCTGCTGATTTGCGGGCGATATAGGCGAGTGGGAAACAAACTCCGAAGCCCACCTTGAGGGCTCATGCTAGAGTACGGGTGTTTTTTGCTGGATTGGACAAGGTATTCATTAAAGTAATGGGGGCACCACCATCACTCACCGCATCTTTTGGAGGCTCAGAGGTTTCAGGAACTGCCGTAGAGAGTCCAACTTCGACTGGGTCTTCCCCCTCCTCAGGGAAATCTAATTCCTTTGCAGTTAGCGCTTTGGACGTGCCTTGGGATGCCTTCGGAGTAGTTGAACGACATGGTGGTTTGGCAGTTTCTTTTTTAGGTGGGGCCCCAGGTTTGGCTTTCTTTGGGCAGTTGGCAGCCATGTGTCCA
Organism: Sphaerodactylus townsendi; assembly: GCF_021028975.2. Lineage (NCBI taxonomy): Eukaryota > Metazoa > Chordata > Lepidosauria > Squamata > Sphaerodactylidae > Sphaerodactylus > Sphaerodactylus townsendi. The sequence goes on along the minus strand of NC_059433.1, from coordinate 1,982,070 downwards.
GGTTTGCCACAGTACAGGCACAGACCCAATCGGCAGCATCTCCTAGAGGTGGTTTCTGAAGCAGTAGTAGATGGAGCCGTGGAGTTAGGTGCTTTTTTGGCTGATACCGATGTTTGCTTAGTTGGTTGGGGTTTGGTCACTGTCCCTTTAGAGCGATTGAGCTGGCCGGCGATGATGCTTCCGACTTCGATTCTTTCGGCTATGGTGCGGGGTTCATTGTTCATGACAGCCCAACGACAAATCTCGGGGTCAACAGTTTCATAGAAGTATTCACATTTCATGCAATCTGGACAGTCAGGTATTTTACTGGCCGCAGCTCAAAATTGTCGGGCGAAGTCGGCAAATGGTCTGTTGCCCAGCCGGATCGTCTTTAAGGTTTTCTTAGCCTTGTCAACAACGTATCTATCCTTGAAACGGAGACGCAGTCCTTACAGTAATTCAGCCACTGAGTTCAGCTCCTCTGCGTCTAGTTCAAACAATTCCACATTCCACTCAGCCGCTTCTCCATCCAATACTGAACCAATGTCTCGAACCTTTTCTCGTTCGGAGCGATACATATCATCATATTCTTGCATGTGGGCATCTAGTTGAAGGATAAAATAGGGTAGTTTGGACACCGTCCCATTGAAACAAGCTGGAATGCAAGGCTGGGGAAAGCTGTGACCTGGGGGTACCGGGGGAATTGAGGTAGCTTGCTGCAATGGTACGGGTTGAGCGTAGCTCCGAGGCTGTGGTCTGGTGGGTTGGTCGTCCTTGGTTCATGGACGAACCTGACTCGCCGCGTCGCGCCGGCGGTCCAACCTCATGGTAGCCTGAATGGTGAGTTCCTATTGGAGGTCAGCAGCAGCTACTCGTTCCCGTGCTTCCATGTTGATCAGGTCTCTCTCCTTCTGGATTAGTTCAGCCCATTGCTTCTCTAGGGCCTCACGTTCACGTTGGATTTGGACGTGTTCAGCGTTTTGAGCGGCTTCAAGGCCCGTAATTGTTGCACTTCCCGGAGCAGGTCTTGTTTGGACTGCTCTGCTGCCTGCAAAAGTTCACGTTCCTGTTGCTCCCGATCCATTTGAAGTTGACGGTACAGGACTTCCCTTTCTCTGTCAAATTCTTCTCTCAGGTGAAACCACTGATGAACACAATCATCAATCAAGGCTTCATGGGCTTCCTGCCATTCACACTTGGCCCGCTCCAGTGCTGTGTGTTGCGCATGAAGGATGAACGGATCTGGATCATCACGGGGTCCCGGCCATCCTGGGTCAACTGCATCTCCATGGTGCGACGAACCGGCTGCTGGAGGGTTCAGAGGCTCCACCGGCTCATCCTCACCATAGGTACCTGGAGGAAGTGAGTCTGGGTGTGAAACATCCAAGTTCACCAATGGTTCCCTTTCAGCATCCTCATCCGCCCAACGGGCTTGCGCGCCCCTTTTGGGAGATTCGGAGTCAGAGGATTCTCATTGGGGAAACATCATCCGGGTGGTTTTGGGTCAGGGCCCTGTGCTCTGCCACTGGCTGGTCGCCACGGGGTCTTCAAAATAACGATCCAAGAACCTCTCCATCGAGCCACAAGTCGTCCCGTGAATGGTAGATAAGCCAATTTCCTCGGTCACCACTCTCATGACCGGTTTGTAATCCATGTGGTGGCGGCGGGTGGTGAAATGCATTTCCACCGGAACACGATCCATGGCAGCCCCACCACCAACATCATAGGATTCACGTTGCAATGGAATGCAACCTGTTGATACGGTTCAGTGGGTCGCCCTCAAGGTAGCCTGTTCGACCTGCTCCTGCAACCCGAGGAAAGCAACACTCTGGCTGAGACAAGGTCGGGATAAGGCAACCAATGGGTCCAAGTCCCATTCAGACTCCTCTGGAACAGCTGGGTCGGTGGGAGAATAGACGGGACCCTCTTTGGGCGCCTCCGTCCTAATCTCATATTCAGAGTTGAATGGACCCCTGAACCCCAGCTTCTCAGGATCCGTGGAGGGGAGTCCACGGCGAGACATCAGGTAACCTTGTACAGCAGTCAAAAGTTACACTGAAAAAGTGAGACCTCGCATAATGTAACGAACCGGCAAAGTCCAGGCCAAAGTAACTGTTCTCAGTTCTTTATTGTGCTGGCAATCATAGTCGAATACACGCAATGCGAGGTCTGAGAGCCTCAGACCTTTGATTTTAGATTTTACACAGTGGCACATCACATTCCCGCCAAACCAGAATAAACAAATCCAATACTCAAAGCAATACAGAATAAACAAAGCATAGTTTCACACAGATAATCTACAAGCAAAAATCCCCATCCGAGGCAGAAAGCCAGAAGCAGCCGGCAGCTACCTCTCAAGGACAGAACACACACTCACTACATCCTGACATATATCTCCATCTTGAAACACATAAAAGGGGCCATGAATAAAATAAAATGCAAGGGCCATAATTACTTGGTATGGAATAGAAATTTGTTGACCTCTAAATGATTATGTATATTAGGAATCAAACATCATTTCCATGAAAAAGCTTACACTGGCTCATTTTGTAACAAGTGCAAAATAAATCTATCATACCAGGGACGTAGGTATCATTTTTTTATGGGGGGAGGTTCGGGGGCAGGCCCACACCCCCACCCACCCTTAGGGCATGGCCATGCCTCTCCAAGCCCTGCCCCCAGCCTAGGGCTTATAAAAGCAGCTCTCCGAGACCGGGATGGCAGACTCCCCTGCCCTGCCCTCCCCTGCCCCCCCACCAGCTGGGCTCCCAACCGACAGTTCCTTCTACCCTCCCCTCTGGGCAGAGGCTTAGAGGGAAAATGGAGCCTGGTGCAAAATCTGAGTTTTGCGCTCCCCCCCCATACTATGAAAATACTATGCCCGTGGTGGCGAACCTTTGGCACTCCAGCTGTTATGGACTACAATTCCCATCAGCCCCTGCTAGCATGGCCAATTGGCCATTCTGGCAGGGGATGATGGGAATTGTAGTCCATAACAGCTGGAGTGCCAAAGGTTCGTCACCACTGTGCTATGCCATTAAAGGCTTTGCATTTGTAACATGAATTTTGAAGAGTCAGTTCATCATATCCTACACCAGTGGTGGTGAACCTTTGGCACTCCAGCTGTTATGGACTACAATTCCCATCAGCCCCTGCCAGAATGGCCAATTGGCCATGCTAGCAGGGGCTGATGGGAATTGTAGTCCATAACATCTGGAGTGCCAAAGGTTCGCCACCACGGGCATAGTATTTTCATCTCCCTACCAGATCTCAGGGAAGATGGCATGATGTTACATCTCACCAAGGAGATTGCACATCAGAGTTTGTGTTCAGGAAGTAAATATATTGCCAAGATACAAAGATGAGCTGTAATACAGGAACAAGTTTTACCATGTTAATGTGCTATGTAGCCTTATACATTTCAGCTGATCTTGTTTGTTAATGGATTTAAGGCACAGGTGTCAAACTTGTGGCCCTCCAGATGTTATGGACTACAGTTCCCATGCTGGCAGGGGCTGATGAGAATTTTAGTCCATAACATCTGGAGTGCCAAAGGTTCGCCACCACGGTCCTACACCATTGTCCTTCATATAATGCAGCCAGGGGGAAGTTCCTGGCACCTCTGTTGATTGCTGTCTCAAGGATAATTTCAAATGATTTTTTAAAATATAGATCCCTATTTTGTTATATGCTCTTTTATAAATTGGTATTTTTAAAGTATTATTGTTGTTATCTGAATGCCATTAAAGGTTTCAGTTCAGTTCAGTACAGCTCAATTGAAAGGACAAGCTGCTATATATAAGAATTAATTGTAAACAATTATAGAGGTGAGAAAGAGTTGGAAAAAAATATGGTAAACACTACACAACCTGTTATGACAAAGAGTTGCAAAAACAGGCAAAGTCCACATTTTAATTTAAACCATAAGGCTCTAGGGTGGAACCAATCAGGGCTTGTAGATATTTTTTTGGCCAAATGGTGTCTGGGCTAAAATCACAGTGTCGTCAAGATATATGAGTAGAGGAATTGGGTGGCATCTCAATTTAGGTGGATGGTCATCAATAATTTCAATATAGGGAGCAAGATTGTTGACATACAAGTTAAATAAGGGGGTGGGGTAAGGACGCAGACTTGTCTCATGCCTTTTTTATTTGAATCTTTAACGTTAGGTCACCATTGATGATATACTTAATTTGACAAGTCATGATAGAGTATAGCATAAGAAGACAAGGATCTATTCCAAGTGTGTTTATTCTATAGGGCGTCTTTCAGAATCAAATGGCGCTTTAAAATCTAGAAATGCCTCGTACAGTTTTTTTCTTTCAATTTTTGTATATGTTTCGGCTAGTGATGTTAGTATTAAACAGTTGTTTTCTCTGGTCAGATCATATTTGCTCAGTACCCAAAATACAGTAACTTCAGGCAGGTTTCCGGGAATGGTAACATATTTTTTTTCTAAATAAATAAACTGCATTCTTATTTATCATTTCATTTTTAATCTCTTGCTTCACTGTGAAAAGTGACCTCAAATTCCTGCTCAATCACTTTTTTATCTCAGCCACAGACATCAACTATAACAAAGCTGAGCTAGTGAGCATTGCAAAAGGTGGGGGATTTAGCTTACTTACCATATCCATTGCCAAGTATTTTCAAAATACAAACTGTTCATATCTTTGAAAAACTGTCTAGTGATGAGTCAGCGGTGTGATGTGGGAGCCAAGAAAGCCTGTATCCAAGACAGGCTGTATTCTGGGCTGTATCAATAGGAGTATTGTGTCAAGATGGAGGGTTGTAATTGTAACCCCTGCAGTGGTTAGACCTCATCTGGAATATTGTTTTTTTTTTAATTTTTATTGTATAGTTTGAAATTTCAGTACATTTATACAATATATGCATTCTTGTTGACATATTCCAAACCATACTTTTCCCCCTTTTCCCCCTCCCCGCTCAGTTTCTTTCTCATTTATTTAAATAAGCAGCAATAAGTTTATTCTTTGTACTCTCTTCTCCCATATTTCTTCTTTGACTCCAATGTCTTTCATCCAGTCCATAAATTGTGTCCAGATCTTCAAAATGTCTCTCTGTTTCTCTTGCCAAAAATTATTTCTTGCCGTTATTTCAAAAATGTCCAGTTGTATTTGTTCCCATATATACTCAAGCCATTTCAAAATAGTCCATTTCTTATCTTTCCATCCCAATGCTATTACTGCATGTGCAGCTCTTATCATCCTTTTATACATTAAACCATATTTTAATCTATTTTATTCTCCTCAATTATTCCCGTAAACAGCAAACCTTTGTTTAAAGCTATTTTAATCTTCACAAGTTCCTCTATATACAATAATATTTTTCCCAATTTTTTTACCTCTTTACATTCAATCCACATATGAGTGTAATATGCCCCCAGATCTCCACAGTGCCAACATTTTGGATTAAGTCCTCTAATCATATGAGCTAGTTGTATTGAATTCTGCACCATTTAAGTATTATTTTTCTTTCCATCTCTGCAAACTTTTCTATTTTTATATTATTTATACCTTCCAATATGCATTCTATTTTTTCATCGTCTAACACTTCTTCCTTCTCCCATTTTTGTTTTAAAACTCTTTTCATCATCATTATTATTATTATTTAGATTTTATAGACCGCCTGATCCACAAAGGGCTCTAGGCGGTTCACAATGCAATACAACCCAGTACATTAATTAAAACATCTAAAAACATTTGAAGTTCAGTATGCAGCATTGTATCGGTGGCACCTGGTCTTAAGGCTGGCCTTAAGGCTGGGAGGGTCTGGCAGCGCCCAAGATGAAACCAGCGGGGGCACTGCCAGAGATGACAAAACCATGGCAGGGCCTCACAAGGGGGCAGCCAATCTGCGGCCAGCCTCACCCATTCATGAATTCTTTATCCTCTATCATACAATTGTATATGAAACCTGGGATCTTTGTTTTATCTTTCTCATAGCTTTTCAGGCATTGTGCCATTATACATTCTCCTTTTATTCTTGAAACCTTTATTCTTTCCCAAATCCCTCTTAGCACTAACCAATTCTCTGCGCCTCCTGTTTCTATGAAATTCTGTAACGTCATCAATTCACCTCCTTCCCCTATTAAATTTGCTACTGTGCGTATTCCCTGTTCTGTCAATTTCCTTATCACCTTTACATCTTCTTTTCCTCCCATGCTTGCCAGTGGTGTCGAATCCAGGATGCCAGGCATCCATTTTTTCCTCCATTTCTCCCATATTTCCAACATCACCTTTCTTGGCCCAATTACTCTTTGTTTTTCTTTATACATATCTCATTTGTGAATATTCCATCCCTTCATTTATTTCATTTTCAAATTTAATCCATTTATCTATTTTATTTTCCTTAATTTCCATCAGACTCTTAATCTGAAATGCTTCATAGTTTTCTTGCATCTTCGGAATGCTCCAGCCTAGAAGTTTCTTTGTCATATATATAACTTTATTCAACTCTTACCTCATCTGGAATATTGTGTGAAGTTCTGGGCACCACAATTCAAGAAGGACATTGACAAGCTGGAATGGGTCCAGAGGAGGGCAACCAAAATGGCCAAAGGTCTGGAATCCATGCCCTACGAGGAGAGACTTAGGGAGCTGTGTATGTTTAGTTTGGTGAATAGAAGGTTAAGAGGGGACATGACAGCCATGTTTAGATATTTGAAGGGATATCATATTGATGATAGAGCAAGCTTGTTTTCTGCGGCTCCAGAGACTAGGACCAGGAGTAATGGGTTCAAGATGAAATAAAAGAGATTCCACCTAAACACCAGGAAATGCTTCCTGACAGTAAGGGCTGTTCGACAGTGGAATGTACTACCTCAGAGTGTGGTACAGTCTCCTTCTTTGAAGGTTTTTAAAGAGAGGCTGGATGGCCATCTGTCAGGAGTGCTTTGATTATGTGTTCCTGCATTGCAGGGGGTTGGGCTTGATGGGCCCATATATACTCAAGAGAAATGACCTAAAGCAGAAAGAAGGTTTTATGGAGAACAGCAAAGATCTGGACTTTCCCAAAATCAGCAGTCCTTCATTAGATAAGCATTCATTCAAAGAGGCTCTATTACTTTCTGCTCCTAAGGGCAACACGCTGCTACTCAAGGACGTAGGTAAGGGGGGATTCTCGGGTTCAACCCCCCCCCCAATACATGTCTGAAGCTCTGCCCCCCGTTTGTGGGTTTTGGGGTATTTTTTAATGGGTTTTTTGGTTTTTGACCTGCAGGGGGAGCAGTTTTTAGGCTAGAAACACCAAAACATTAGGGTATCTTCAGAAGACGCTCCTGATGATATCACCCAGGTTTAGTGAGGTTTGGTTCAGGGGGTCCAATGTTATGGACTCCCAAAAGTGGTGCCCCCAACCCCCATTGTTTCCAATGGGAGATAATAGAAGATGGGGGCTACACATTTGAGGGTCCATAACTTTGGACCCCCTGAACCAAACTTCACCTAACCTGGGAGATATCATCAGGAGAGTCTCTTACTGATACCACCCAGGTTTTGTGAAATTTGGTCCAGGGGGTCCAAAGTTATGGACTCGCAAGGGGGGGCATCCCCCATTGTTTCCAAAGGGAGCTAATAGGAGAGGGGGGCTACACTTTTGAGGGTCCATAACTTTGGACCCCCTGAACCAAACTTCACCAAACCTGGGTGGTATCATTAGGAGACTCTCCTAAAGATACCCTGAAAGTTTGGTGCTGCTAGCTTAACAATTGCATCCCTGACAGCAGGCACCCCCCAAATTTCCCCAGATTCTCCTTTTAAATCCACCCCCTTCGGCATGGATTTAAAGAGAGAATCTGAGGTCCCCAGTTTAAAGATTGAAAGTGATGCTGTTTCAGGGTGGGGGATAATCCACCCCAAAACAGCATCACTTTCAATGTTGTTTTAACTGGGGACCCCAGATTCTCCCTTTAAGGTGGATTGAAAAGGAGCATCTGGGCTTCCTAGTTTAATCACCATTGAAAGTGATGCTGTTTGGGAATGGATTCCAGCATCACAGCAGCCGCCCATGGGGGTGGGGGCACGCAAAACTCAGATTTTGCACCAGGCTCCATTTTCCCTAGCTATGCCTCTGCCTAGAGGGGAGGGCAGAAGGGACTGTTAGCTACCGGCTGGTAGCCCAGCCAGTGGGGGAACGGGGCAGGCAGGGCAGGGGAGTCTGCCATCCCTGGCCTTGGAAAGATGCGTTTATAAACACTGAGGCTGGGGGCGGGACTAGGGAGGCATGGCCCCACCCCCAAGTGCCCCCCATAAAAAATCTATACCTATGTCACTGGTAAGAAACATTCTTATGGCCACACCCCTCCTGCACATCAAGGAAGACTTCAAACAGAGAACAGTGTTTGTTGTCAGTGTCCTTTCCTGTTTCTGCTAAAGATCATTATAATTTTCTGCTTCTAACCCAAACTGAAACAAGACTGGTCTTTTCATAGAATGTGTGCACATACGTATATAACATGATTTATAGAGTGAATCTTTCTTCATAGTGTAATGCCATGAGAAAAGTACAATAGATATATTTTAAACATGCTTTCAGCTTATCTACTTCATACTGTTAGCAGGTACTATGCAGGGTCACATTAATTCTTACGGCATAATGCAGTTTATTGTAGATACACTGGTAACAGGAAAAGTAATTGTACATCCACAGCATGCATCTGAAATCACATATTCATTTTGCTCCTGACTGGCACATTTTATCACTGGTAGACTTATCTCATTTTCTACATGAGGCCATGTAGAAAAGATATGAACACTGTACTGCCTGGAGATTGTATTAGCAGCCTAGCAGTTGGCCAACATCTCCAGTTAATATTTAACTGAATACTTTCCATTTTACCAAATTATTTTTGGTTTGTTTTTGTTTTTTTAAAAAACAGTTTTTGGAAATTCATTTTCCATTTCTCAGACCCACCTGAACCATATTCTTCATACATACGTAAAACCTGGGGAAATGTGAGCACAATCCTCCGCACTCAGCCAAACTGAAAAACCATCAAGTCCAGCAGTTGTTTAGCACAACAGCCAGCTCTAGAAATGTGATGGGGAGGCTCATCCCATTGCTCGTCCCAAGCTTTATCCCCATCTGCACAGCAAACATATAAAGGGTTGCATTCATGATAAATGACCCCATTCCTGTTTTCTTGTTCACATGCATCCCTACAGCCATACCAATGCCCCATGATATGACCAGCTGTACCTGTGTAGTTATGCAGCTGGAAGCTGCAAATTTTTTTTAAAAAAGGAAAAGGGGCCTCCCTGCAACAGCCGGGCAATGGCAGGAGAGAGGGAAATAAGATTCCTTCTGCCTGGCCATTCGCTCAGGAGTGGATCCAACCTGGGATTTTTCAAAAGAATTGTTGGTTAAGTGATTTTCAAAAACCCTGGGTTGGGGGAAGTAAAACAGGACAGATACAAAGCAAAGTCTCCCCCCAAAAAACAGGTCACATAGCATCCTACACCTGTGTTTCTTGGCCCGTGCAGAATGGGCCTTTGTGTGTTTAAAGGAGAACTTTATTTTATTTATTTTATTTCATTTCTATCCCACCTTTCTCCTCAGTGGGGAACCGAAGCACCATTCTGTCATGCCTCTGGACTGTTTGATAAGTAGATTTTGTGTTCAAATTATTTCCATTCAGAGTTGATAGAACTAAAGATTAAGAACCCAAACAGCTTCCACTGTACATTTACTCCATTCCTCTTCCCCCCCCCCCAATGTCTCTTGACATCACCTTTTGGCATCACCTGTTCCCAAGTGGGGAACAGCACTCCTCCATTCTCATGGGAAAGCCAGACAACACTTTGAAGTGTAGAAGCCAACAGGTGCTAACAAGCAGATCAGCCCATGCCTGGAAGCGAGACTAAGAAGCAAGCAAGAGATAGTCCCAGACAGAGGATCCCACATCAAACATCCCAGCCAGGAGACATGTCAGAATCAGGCCAGAACAGCACCAGACCATGACACATACATTGTGCTCTCCTCCATTTTACCTTCACAACAACCCTGTGAGTTGTCACCTAGTGTGTTTCTGTGGCAGTGAGGATTCAAACCTGGGTCTCTCAGATCCTAATCCAACATTCTCTAACCACACCACACTTGCTCCTTATTTCCCCCCAAAAAGCCAAAATTGTAACTTTATTCGCTGCATGCTGGACTCTCTTAGTTCTGTTGGGTACGCACTAGGACCCAATGGAACATTCTAAAACAAAGACAGTCCAGCATTTGTTGAATTAAATTAGTTTTGTTTTTGTTCTTCCTTTTGGTGAGACAGAGTATAGAAGATACAGACTGATAGACATGTTCTATATGTGTTTGCTTAGTTGGTTTTAAATCCTATTTGAATCAGTGTGGCATCAGATTAGAACTGGGGCAATCAAGGTTCAAGTTCCCCTTCAGTCACTTCACAGAGAATTTAAAGAATTTAAGCTTGCTTTGCCTGTGTTGCTTCTTGTTTGGTGGTGGTTGTTGTTTTGCACTGTTTTGTTTGGTTGTTGATTCTTGGTGGTTTTGGAAGCAGTGCTGTTCTCCCAACCCTTGTTGAAATGTATTTAGAAGGCTGCCATTTTAGAAATAGTTTTAGACAATAGTTTTAATTGTATATTTATGGTTGTTCACTACTCTGAGCCCATTTGTGGGGAGGCCGGTGTGTAAGCCAAGTATATACAAACAAATACTCTCACACTAGCAGCAGATCCAAGAGAAGCTGCGGAAAGCATGAATAGGTGGTGCCTGGAGTCAATTATGAAATGAATGGATGAAGGCCAACAAAAGGAAAATAAATCCTGACAAAACTGAGGTACTGCTGGCAGAGGGGAAGTCTAAACAAGGTGACAGGTTGTCCTGTATTCTGGAGGAGGTTGCTCTCTCCCTAAAGGAAAAGGTTTGTAGCTTGGAGAGGCAATGGCGGGAGAAGCAGAGGTGGGGGCCTGCTGGAGCTGTTAGCGGGGGGGGGGGGGGGGAGCTGTGGTGCCTCTGAGGGTGAGTTTCTCCTAATTAAGACGAGCGGGATTTCCCTCCCCCCACGAGTATCAAGGCCTTTGTGTTCTAATGTTTTTTTATGTTCTCCCCTTGTGTAGCCTGATTGGGTGGAGCAGCTGCATCAAAATGTTCTAAATAAAATAAATGTACACCTCTCTGAGCTTTTTGGACTAGAGTCAATATTTTAAAAATCTCTCTAATTGCAATAATAATAGCCATCAATACTTCTTGTGATAATAAACTTGCAAGTTAATGATTGCTGAGTGAAGAACTTTTATCTGTGGTTAGTCTACAAATTAACTTCCGTCACATACCTTGGGTTATATTGTGTGAAAAAGGAAAATCTGTCTATCCATGTTGTACACCGCCCAGAGCCCTTTGGGGATTGGGCAGGATAGAAATCCCATCCACCCACCCACCCACCCATCCATCCAGCCATCCATCCATCCATCAATCAATTAATCAGGCAGCCTCTGCAACCAGAACACTGGGGGGGCTTTAAAAATTATAAACTATTTTTGGCATATCTAGAATGTCTCTCCCAGGTATGCCGAAATCCTGTCCTTGTCAGTGGCCAGCTGTTTTTTGACTTTGTGATAGGCATTTAACTAGTAATTTTCCAGTCTAAGGGAACATGCTGGAAGTCTGCAGGGAATTGTAGTTAAGTTGCATAAAAGGAGCCCCCACCCCAGCCTGCCCTAGAACATCACTGCCTCACTGTGAGGCCCATAGAGCCATCTGTTGGGACACAGAAAGCATATCCTTGCTATTTAACGTTTGAGCTGATTTTAAATTCTCCCAGACATGTAGATCTGTTGGCTGAACAAGTAATAAGACATCCCAATCATTTAAGATGGCTGAAACCCATTGTAGGAAGCAGCAGGTACGTAGGTATAGATTTTTAATGGGGGGTTCGAGGGGGGGCATGGCAAGGCCTCCCCAAGCCCCGCCCCTGGCCTCAGTGCTTATAAAAGCAGCTCTCCAAGGCTGGGGACGGCAGAATCCTCTGCCCTGCCCTCCCCTGCCCCCCACCAACTGGGCTCCCAGCTGGCAGCCGGCAGCCCCTTCTGCCCTCCCCTCTAGGCAGAGGCATAGCTAGGGAAAATGGAGCCCGGTGCAAAATCGTAGTTTTGCTCCCCCCACATGGGCGACTGCGGTGATGCTGAAATCCACCCCCAAACAGCATCACTTTCAATAGTGTTTAAACTAGGGAGCCCAAATTCTCCTTTTCAATCCACCTTAAAGGGAGAATCTAGGGTCTCCAGTTAAAACAACATTGAAAGTGATGCTGTTTTGGGGTGGATTATCCCCCACCCTGAAACAGCATCACTTTCAATGTTTAAACTGGGGACCTCAGATTCTCTTTTTAAATCCATGCCGAAGGGGGTGGAAAGGAGAATCTGGGGAAATTTGGGGGGTGCCTGCTGTCAGGGATGCAATTGTTAAGCTAGCAGCACCAAACTTTCAGGGTATCTTTAGGAGAGTCTCCTAATGATACCACCCAGGTTTGGAGAAGTTTGGTTCAGGGAGTCCAAAGTTAGGGACCCTCAAAAGTGTAGCCCCCCTCTCCTATTAGCTCCCTTTAGAAACAATGGGGGATGCCCCCCCCTTGCAAGTCCATAACTTTGGACCCCCTGGACCAAATTTCACAAAACCTGGGTGATATCATCAGGAGCGTCTTCTGAAGATACCCTACAGTTTTGGTGTTTCTAGCCTAAAAACTGCTCCCCCTGCAGGTCAAAAACCGAAAAACACTAACAAATACCCCATAACCCACAAATGGGGGGCGGAGCTTTAGACATGTAATAGGGGGATTGAACCCGAGAATCCCCCCTTACCTACGTCCTTGAGTAGCAGGCTTTTGACCTTAGCAGCAGCAGAAAGTAATAGAGCCTCTTTGAATGAATGCTCATCTGATGAAGGACTGCTGATTTTGGGACATCCAGATCTTTGCTGTTCTCCATAAAACCTTCTTTCTGCTCTAGGTCATTTCTCTTTTCCTTGCGTTATATGGCAGAAGCGCAACAAACAACCTTTTAAAAAGAAGTAATTGGTTTGGACAATTAACAGTACAAAATATTCCTAAAGTCTTTAAGCATTTAGGGGCATTCTTTTAATGTTTGAAAAATATCCCCTGGTCAAGACAGAGTGGCAAGAGATGGAGGGAGGAGAAAAGGATCTGCAGAGGGGGCCCCTCACTGTGTCCCTGTGCTGTTATTAGAGACTTTAAAAAATGTTACCAGATTGACAGCCACAAATGATCTATTGAGCCTGAGATTCCTGATAAAAACGGGAATGCAGTCTATGCTGGGAGACATTCTATTTGTTGCTGTTCCAAGAGGGACTCACGCACTTAATTGTAATTTTTAATAGGGACCATCTGCTGAGGGTTCCCCCCCCCCTTTCCTCCTCCTTTCTCTCTTGCTCTCTTTGTATTTTTTAATGTCAAGATTTAGGGGAAACTTTGCACAGGGTCATGTCACACTCAGGGAAACCTCAGCTCTCCTGGGCAGAAGTGCCTGGCAATGCACCCTTTTCACACAAGTGCAAATTTCAGTCTGGAGTGGATCCAGAAAAGGAGTCCCACTGCAGCCTTGTATGTTTTGCAAATAAGGGAGCCACAACTGCCTGTGAGAATAAGGGCCTGTGTGTGGCCTGTGGATGGTCATAAGAACAAGAGAAGAAGGACTGGGTGATCAGGCAGGAGGAAAAGTGACCCTTTTCAGAAGAGTCTATCTCCCCCCTTTATATCTTCCAGTTTCTCGGGACTGTTTCTTTCAAGCAGAAGCTAAATCTTTTGTACAGTGGTATGAATTACTTTAGATCTCATCCTTAAAAACGAAGAACCTGGCAGCTCCCACTGGGCTAAGTCTGAATTACAAGGAACTGTTTTATCCTTAGTGTAAAAAATGCAAAACCAGAGGCAGTCATGTAACTATTCCAAGGATCTACTTCAGCTGCACAGCAACGAAGATTCATCCCTTCATTTAAGACAGGATAAACGCTCTCCCAAAAAAGCCTAAAAGTTCCATTCTCCACCATTTCGGGGGGGGGGGGGATTGCGCACACCGGGGCCGGCGAGCGCCACGCCAGAGGCGGAAGAAGCCCCCCCCCCCAACCGGGCACCTCTGTTCGGGCCAGTTTAGCCCTCCCCCGCGCCCGCCCCCCCCAAAAGAGCCCCGGGCAGTGTTCTGGGAGGGGGAGTTTCGGGGGTCGGGGCTGGTCGGTCCTCCCTGCAGGGCAGGTGATGCGGCGGCCTCAGCGGAGTCGAGCAGGGCTGCAGGGGTGGGAAGCGAAGCGGGAGGGGGCGGCGGCGGTGGGCGCGGTCACCTGAGATGCCTGCGGGGGGCGGGGGGCGGGGGGCGGGGCGCCGGCAGGCCGGCCGGCCGGGGAAGCTCGGGCGACCCTCTGACCCTCGCCTCTCTCTCTTCTCCCGCGCAGGGCAGCGCCGCTCGGGGGGCCGCCGTGTCCTCGTCGTCGTCGTCGTCGGAGGCTGCCGCGGCCGCGGGGCGGGAGCCGTTCGCGCCCAGCCATGGCAGCGCCTTCCACCTGCCGGACGCCTCGCCGCCCTCGCAGGCCGTCTACTACGCGAGCGCCACGCTGCCGGCGCCCCGGGGGGGCTCGCCCCTCTCCGTGCAGCCGCCGCCGCCGCCGCCGCCGCAGACCGGCTCGCCCACCCAGCTCCAGCGCGCCGCCTGCGAGGCCGCCTACGGGGCCGCGCGCGGGTCCTCGTCGTCGCCCAAACAGCAGCCGCAGTCGCCGTCGGGGGCGCGCCTGGCCAAGTCCTACAGCACCAGCTCGCCCATCAACATCGTGGTGTCGGCCTCTTCCGCCGGCCTGGCGCCCGCCGCCGCCTCCTCGCCCCTCCGCCTGGCCTCGCCGCCGCCGCCCGCCGCCGCCTCGCCCCTCCACCAGCAGCTCAGCGCCGCCGCCGCCGCCTACGCCACCCTCTCGCCCGCCAAGCGCCTGGCCAAGCACCCCCACCACGCCGCCCACGAGCTCTACGCCAGCGCCACCCTGCAGCGCCCCGCCAGCCTCGCCGCAGGTGAGAGCGCCCGGGCCCCTCCCGGCCGGCGGGGAAGCGGGGCTGCCGGGGGGCGGGGGGCGGGGGGAGGGAGGCGGGCGGGCGGGATCCCCCCCCCCCCGCCGCCCAGGACCTTTTGTGGCCGCGAGGGAGGGAGGGAGGGAGGGAGGGAGTCGCTGTCAGGAGAGGAGCCCGCGCGCGGCGGCTGCTGGTGGCCAGTTGGGGTCTCCTGGTGGGCCGGCTGAAGGCAGCAGCCTTGCTGAGGCGGCGCGGGAGGGGCCGGGGAGTCCCGCGGGGGGGGGGGGGCGGGGGGGGAGAAGCGGCTCTGGGGTCTCCGCCTGGTGGCCGGTCCTCTTCGGGCCTGTGTGGGGACAAGAAGTCCAGAGCAGGCGAGGCTGGGCTGGGGCTTGGCGGTGGCTGCACGCCTGTTGCTGTGGCCAGAAGAAAAGGGGTGGCTGCGGCCTGCTCGGGCCTTGGGGGTCGGAGGCCGCCAAGGACGGCCAGTTGGTTCCCCACCGCTTCTTTGTTTTGTAGGGGGGAGCAGGCAGCAGGGCACAGGCCCCACAGCAGCCGGGTGCCTTGGAGCAGTGTGGCATGTGGACCTTGACAGCCACCTGCAATTCAGCTTCATCAGAAATATCTGTTCTTCCTTCAAAAAGTGGATCTTTTCAGGGAAAAAATAATCACATGCAATGGTTGCTTTTAAACACTTGGAGTGTTCTGTTTTGTCTTTGGTCTCCTGAAGAGTTTCTCAGTGATTAATTTGCTCTGAGCAGCGGTTCTCAACCTTCCTAATGCCGCGACCCTTTAATACAGTTCCTCATGTTGTGGTGACCCCCAGCCCTAACATTTATCCATTTTACAGATGGAGAACACTGATGCAGAGAGTCTTAGGCGACCCCCGTGAAAGGGTCATTCGACCCCCGAAGGGGTCCCGGCCCCCAGGTTGAGAACCACTGGGAGGATGTTGTCTGCCAGCTTGTGATGATCACATGTTACTGTGAACCATTTAAACTTCACAGGCCTGACATTTTACATCTGTGGTATCATTCCTTTTCAACCATTTGATTCCAGAAGCATCACTGGTGAGAGAAGTTCCCTCAGTGCATAACCTCACAGATGTGATGTTTTCTCCAATAAGGTGCTGTGATAGAACCATATTGCATAAAAGTAGCCACATAAGTTTCATTTAGCACTTTCAGTGGCTGGAAAATCCTCCTTCCCATTTTGTTCAAATTACATGAACCAGTAAATGTTTGCAAATGGATTGTGCTGTATTTTGATATGGGTCATTCAGACCCCAATGCTTCTACTGAATTCCTATATCATCACCCTGCTGCAAATTCTTTTATCATTGAGGCGCTGCCCTTGCATTATTGTACAGACTACACTAAGAACATAAGAACAAGCCAGCTGGATCAGACCAAAGTCCATCTAGTCCAGCTCTCTCCTACTCGCAGTGGCCCACCAGGTGCCTTTGGGAGCTCACATGTAGGATGTGAACGCAATGGCCTTCTGCGGCTGTTGCTCCCGAGCACCTGGACTGTTAAGGCATTTGCAATCTCAGATCAAAGAGGATCAAGATTGGTAGCCATAAATCGACTTCTCCTCCATAAATCTGTCCAAGCCCCTTTTAAAGCTATCCAGGTTAGTGGCCATCACCACCTCCTGTGGCAGCATATTCCAAACACCAATCACACGTTGCGTGAAGAAGTGTTTCCTTTTATTAGTCCTAATTCTTCCCCCCAGCATTTTCAATGTATGCCCCCTGGTTCCAGTATTGTGAGAAAGAGAGAAAAATTTCTCTCTGTCAACATTTTCTACCCCATGCATAATTTTGTAGACTTCAATCATATCCCCCCTCAGCCGCCTCCTCTCCAAACTAAAGAGTCCCAAACGCTGCAGCCTCTCCTCATAGGGAAGGTGCTCCAGTCCCTCAATCATCCTCGTTGCCCTTCTCTGCACTTTTTCTATCTCCTCAATATCCTTTTTGAGATGCGGCGACCAGAACTGGACACAGTACTCCAAGTGTGGTCGCACCACTGCTTTATATAAGGGCATGACAATCTTTACACTCTTTCCCTTCTGATAGAGGGGGTAGGAGGCTTGGGTCAAATTCTATTCCACTTGATTTGTAAATTTTGCATCCTTAAGAAGGAATGAAATAAGATTATCTTCATTTGAATTACGGTATATTTTCAACCAGTATTGGATCGCGGATAGCCATCCTTTGGACTCTAGTAATTGTTGGCCTATTTCATCACAAAGGGTCATATAGCTTACACATTTAGGGGTGCCTAAAATTTGTCTTAGAAAATTGGCTTACAACCGTTCAACATCCTTATGAAAGGCGTTTACCCAAATTGGGATGCCATAAAGTAATTGTGAAACAACCTTAGCGGCTGTACAATTTTCTTGTATAATATCTTTTTTCTGGTGAGATGTCCATTTGAGGTTAGATTGAAAGTTGGGTCCTAAATATTTAAAGGATCTCACCTGTTCTAAGTAAGTTATGCTGAGTTTTCATGTATAAGATAATCTATTTTTGGAGCATCTCATGATTTTGGATTTTTTAAAAAATGGATTGAAAGAGTATTTTGCTGACAATAATGATGAAAAAATTGTAGATATCAGATAACAACAATCCTTGCGCAAGAGAGGATGGCAGTATCATCAGCGTATAGGAGAAGTTGGGTGATTCCCAAGAATTGGTGGATGGCCATTGACTGTGGCAATTGTATTGGTTGGATCACTTAGAAACAAATTAAATAGATGAGGTGCCAGTACACAGCCTTGTTTGACACCTTTTGTGGTGGGGATTTTTGCTGATAGATTACCATATGTATTGAGTTTTATCTGGTAAGACGTTTTAGAATACAATTTTTGGGATCAATTTCCAGATGGTTCAATTTCCCCCTTAGCAAGAATCTTGATATGCCATCAAAGGTGCCTTTGAGATCCAGGATGGCCATAAAGAGTTATCTCCTACCACCCGGTGTGCATTTTTTGGCTAAAAACTCCAATATTGTGCAGCGCTCAATTGTAGATTGACCTTTTCTGAAGCCAGCCTGTTCAGGGCCAAGAATATGTAGAAATCCAATCTAATAGTTTGGCCTCCAAATGGTGAGCATATAGTTTACCAATAATTGACAGGAGACTAATTGGTTGGTAATTCTCAGGTAAAGTGGGATCTCCTTTCTTGAATACTGGTATAATTATTGAGGTGATCCAAGAATCGGGGAGAACACCAAAGCAGTCAATTAGAGTGAAAAGTGTAGCCAGAGGATGTTCCCACCATTCAGGATGATTTCTTAAGAACTCACCTGGTATATTATCAAGTCCTGAAGCTTTGCCGGGTTTTAATCAATTTATTAATTTAGAAATTTCTTGTATTTCAATATCTGGCCAGTTAGTAAGATTCCTCAGCAGTCTGCAGAGTATCCAATTATTTAAATATTGGGTTGTTGAATAATGTCTGATAGTAGTTGATCCATACCGTTTCTGGAATAATGAAAGAATTGTTATAATTTTCTTGTTTGGAGTAGTTGGAAACAATTGTCCATAATTGTTTAGAGTTCTTGTTTTGGGAGACCTTGTATAGAATATTCCATCTTTTGTCACAGTACTTTCTTTTAGATACAGTTAATTCTGTGTAATCTTTTTTTTGCATTGTAATAGGCAGTCTTGGTGGAATGTTCTGGGTTAATGAGCATATGATGAAATAATTTCCTTAAATTATTTTTAGCAGAATTACACTCTTTGTCAAACTATGTTTTATGCCCAAAGGGTTTGTGTGTGGAAGGCTTCATCGTGTGGTCAGATTTACTTAAATATATTTGAAGTGCATTACATATGGAATCAGCTTTAGAAATCATGGTATTTAGAAGAATAATTTCTTCTGTTGCTAGAAGATATTTCAAATCATGTGCTGTATGATCAGATCAGAAAATTCTTTTTAATAGGGTATTAGCACTGGCATGTTGGTTAACATGGCTGTTTGGGAAGTTGTCTATAGATAAATTGACAGGTAGATGGTCACTTTCGGTTTGGTCCCTGATTCGGAAGGAGATAATATGATTAATGAAAGAAGTTGAACAAATTCATAATCAATCACACTACTTCTACAATGCAAATGAAAAGTGTAATTATTAGGGAATTTCTATAGGTATATAGGTCAATTAAGGATTCTTAGATTAAATGAAACACAAAGTTCAGTTAAAGCTATTACAGTTTTATTGATGAAATTATCTAATAAAATCCTTGTGTCAGATAAGAGAAATGGTAACGAAATATCATTGTCAAATCCCAGTTCTGTTACCAATCTCTGATCGTTTTCTCCAATTCTTGCATTAAAATCTCCTAATATAATTAGAATAGCATTTGGGTACTCCTCTGCCAGGTATAATAGATGTTGGGTGAGACAGAACCAATGTTGCATTAAATCTGAATTTGATTTATGGGGGAGGTAATTATTCAATAAGAGTAATTCACAGGATGTAGTGTGAAATAAGAATGTTTGGACTAAAGGTGGACAAGACTCCAGTTGAGAGATAAATTTAGCTAGATCTGATTTTATTAAAAAGCATAGACCATCTTGATGTCTGCCATATTTTCTAGATCTAGTTCATTGATGGCGAACCTATGGCACGGGTGCCAGAGGTGGCACTCAGAGCCCTCTCTGTGGGCACGCGCACACCGAGTTGGTCATGTGGGGGGACTCACTTCCCCCGTGTAAAGGATTCAATGGTGTTGATGGTGAAGTAACCTTGAGTGCATTCCACAGCCCGGGCGATGGGCCAGATGCATCGGCGGAGACTTTATCTTTGCGCGGGAGATGAAGTCTCCGTTCCCATGGGAATCAGGAAGGGGGGATGGGGTGAATGGTATTATAACCTGTGCTTCTGGCGGGAAGTGTCATTCCTGCCACTGCGTGTACTTGAGCTTTCT
Organism: Sphaerodactylus townsendi; assembly: GCF_021028975.2. Classification (NCBI taxonomy): domain Eukaryota; kingdom Metazoa; phylum Chordata; class Lepidosauria; order Squamata; family Sphaerodactylidae; genus Sphaerodactylus; species Sphaerodactylus townsendi. The sequence goes on along the minus strand of NC_059433.1, from coordinate 1,962,122 downwards.
AAGATGTCTTAATAAATGGACTTTCATTACCAAAGCCTTTTATTTCATGCCTATGGAATTCTTACATTGTGGCAGGAATCATAATTCATCTATATTCTGTGCAGTGGACCTCTTATTCTGCATGGAGAGGTTGAATGTTAATAAGGAGGCTGCGCGTAGCTCCTGCAAAGAGGGCCCGACCTTCCCTTCTGGATCTAGAGAAACCGGCAGGAGAACGGGCCTCGCTGGTGGTTCTTTCCCCGCCCCTCGTGACAGCACCCAGTCTTCCCTTTACTCCGTTGGAACGAGGGACGGATCACCTAATTCCATGGGACTTCCATGAGTCGCTTGGGGCTGTCCATGGATCGAGCGCCTGTGGAACGGATCTCACCCGTTCTCGCGGTGGATTACAAACCTCAGATGCAACCTGTCATGGAGGAGACGGGCTGACCACCTTTCATAGCGGCAACCCAGGAATCCATTGAACGACATTCCTGACCTCGGTATTTTGCGATGCTCCCAAGGAACCACCGTGGTACAGCACTGGGGCCCGGCCCAAAGGACACCGGACTCAACCTGGAATTGGGAGGTATCCGCATCGCTTCCCCCAATCGGACTCCCCTCATCCCGGGGTCCGGGCGACCGCACCTGAGGTGCCTCGGGAGCCACCGGTGGCTACGGGCGTTGGCCGGTGTCTCCGGGAGGGCTCGCTCTGATGACGAAGAGTCTGAAGAAAGCCTGCATTCCCAGCCGGACCGGCTTCTCTCCCATCGAGAAGACTGGGATGAGGGAAGTAGGGTTTACTTCGAGATGCCTGCTGCATGGAACCGAACGCCAGCTATGGGAGAGGAGGAACGGCACAGTTGCAGCAAGAGCGCCAAACCCCGCAGAGGGACCGGGAACAGCAACGCCAAAGAAGTTCAGCTTCGAAAGCTGGGATCATAAGCAAAGACGCTACTTCCAACGGGTAATACTTCCAGAATCTGTCAGTCCATGATAAAGTCCTGGAACAGTCCAGGACTGGATTTTACAACGGTAACGCTTGAAGCTGCCTGTGGCTCTCGCGACGCCAAAGTGAACTCACTGAAGCCCTTAAACGGGACGAATCCGCTTAAATTAGGGCTTAGAAAAGCTGCTTGGTATCGCGCACCAAGATGCATTGGTAACGCAAGGAGAGAGGAGCTGGCTGCTTTGGAGAGGAACTAAGGAGGCAGCAGACCAGAAGGGGCCGCAAGTTGGAACCCCATGCTGTTACTGATCATGCTGCGGTGCCAGGGGGGGCCAATGCACCTGGTCCTGCCACCAAAATAGCTGCACCGGCCAGCGCCCGACCTGCAGCCTGGCCTGTATTAACAGCCGCCTGCCCAACCTGCTCAGCTAGCTTAAACCACTTCCCAGCAGGCGCCAAGAGCCGCCGAACGGGTACTGCCCTCTCGATACCAGCCCGTTTTGATGGGACCGCTTCCAAACTTCCCTACTTCATCTCTTGCAACTCAATGCCCACTTGGAAGACTAAGTGATGATCTCTACCCGGTCTGAACGCTAAAAATAATGGGACATCGGCTCAGTCCTAGATGGAAGCGTGCAGCCGACTGGTTCACAGGATCGTTTTGGATTTTGCAGGATGAGGACTCTCGTGACAGTGCCCGTGATTCCTCCAAGCTTTGAGAGCGCTTCAAGATCCAGGCGCCGAGAATGAAGCTATCCGGCATCCATCAAAACCATCCAGCAAGGAGCAACCGCCTGCTTTGCAGAATTTGTCCGCGGAATTTCGCGGCGGCGGTTGCTCGAAACTTTCCTCCTGAGTGGCCTGAACGCATGAGATCGCGAGAACACTTCCTCGGATGCTGTGGATAGCAAGCCACGCGGAAACTGTGCTTTTAATCCGGTTCCCTCGCATTCATTGCAGATTGGATCCAGTTGGGGTCCCGCGGGCGCCTCGCTGGAATACGCTTCACAAGGAAGGTCACGACGCCTCGAAAACCACTCACCGCGCTTTCACCAAGTCAAGCTCCAGCGCTTCACCGAAACCACCCTCTGAACGCCGTCGGCCGACTTTGAGCCCAGCTGCTACCACCGGAACTTCCTATCTCTAAAGCACCCTCAAACCCAGATCTCCCGCTTGTGTAGTTCCACGTGGACGCCTCGGACAAAAGCACTCGAGGGGAGCCCTGTTGCAGAAAAAAATAAAGATGGTAGACTGGTTCCGCGGTGCTTATTTGATGTCTAAAAATTCTCTGGTGCCAACTCAACTGGACTGTGGGAGACAAGGAGACAAGGCTGACTATCAAAGCAGCACTCTCCCACTTGGCCACTGGCTGAGGGGCTAAGCATCCTTTCAAGTTTGGTCGATCATAAAAGCCTGGCTGCTCTTTCCACCCCCCCCCCCCAAGATGTCTCAAGTAAAACAACTTCGTTGGGCCGCATTTCTTTCGCGAACTTTCTCATTTGTTATCCATTTTTCCTGGGAAAACCAACAAACTGGCTGGACGCTGGGCCTCACCAGCCTACACCGGGAGGGGGGGGGGTGGAGCTGCCTTGCGAGGTGCATTCCACGCTACCGCTCTTTCCCCTCCCAGTTGGGGCTGGCTGTCACCGATCTCAAGCGTCCGCCTCCCTCACCCCGTGCTCAGTCTCGTCTCTCGCCTTCCTCGCGATGGAATTGGAGGAGGCCGAGAGGGCTGCATGAAGCCCCCGTACGCCGAAGGGGACTCCCAATTGGCGCTTTGAGAATGGAGTTTGGCGGAGGGGGGAATGTTGGTCACGCGTCTCCCCCCCCTCCGCAGTAGCAAGTTCTTGAAGTTTGCCAATGCGATGCCCGCTCGGCTGGACATCTTTGGCTTTTTGAAAACTCTGCACTTAGCCCGCCGGCAGTTCTGGTGGCATCTGCACGCAGCATTATCCGAGGCTTTACATTAAAGGCTGCTCGGTTTGTGCAGAAGTCAAGACCATCCTGGAAAGCCCTGCATGGACTGTTGAAACCTCTCCGGTAGCTCTCGCTCTTGGGAAGTCATCTCCATGGATTTTACATTACAGATTTGCCCGAAAAGTCATGGTAACACGGTTTTATAAGTGGTGGTAGACTTATTCTCTAAAGCAAGCCCATTTTGATTCCATGTGCTTCCATCCCCTCTGCTCCTAAGTTGGCACGCTGTTTATTCAACATGTTTACCGGCCTCCATTCCGCCCCGTTAAGCAGGAGTTCGACCCGCTGACCCCAATTCATCTCAAAGTTCTGGAAAGCGCTTTTGGGATTGTTGAGACGCACTACATCGCCGCCTCTACCACGCTCTTCAAAGTGACGGCGTAGATCGGAGAACGTATCAGAACCCTAGAGCATTTACTTGTTACACCAACTACCACTCAAGACACTATTGGTGCGAAGATTCCGCTTATGAGTAATTTCTACAATAATGCGGGTTCATAGTAGTACAAAGAAAACCCCTTGAAATTGTGTCTGGTCAGCCCCTTCCCGCCACAAGTACTACAACTATTCAAGTAGCAAGCAATTGGACCCCAGAATTTAACAATGGATTATCCCTAGTTTAGGGATGGAAGTCGGGTCCAGACCGTACTTACAGCAAGCAAAGGACTCCTTAAAACTGCAAGCGGATAAACACCGCCAGGACTTCCCTCTCGCGTGCAGGCTCCTGGGTGTATTTATCTACAAAAAATCTCAGAGACGCGTTATAAATTTTTCCAAACTTGGCAAGAAGATTTCAGGGACCTTTTCAAATTAATATCAGTGATTACCGATGTCACTGCCCGCCAGATTTGCCTAACTCTCTTAGTAACATCCATCCTGTCTTCCATTCCAGTTTCGTTTCAAGGAGGCTCCCCGCTTCCGATGCCTGGTAACGACTACCGGAGAGGCTCCCTCCGACGCTATTGGTTGATGGCCACAAGCACTACTCTTAAATTGACGCTTATCCTGGACTCTCGCTTTAATCGCGAACTGCAATATGTTAGTTTCTTGGGTGGGATATTCCTCTGGGTATAATCAATGGGCTTATTCCGAAACATTGAAGCCCCTAATTCTTATTTCTGCTTTCCAATCGCTTCCTCGCATAAAACCTGGGGGGGGAAGGGTCTTCTTTAAGGGGAGGCAGGAGTGTAAAGGATCCAATGGTGTTGATGGTGAAGTAACCTTGAGTGCATTCCACAGCGTCTCGGCGATGTATTAGGATGTGCATCGGGCGGAGGACTTTATCTTGCGCTGGAGATGAAGTCTCCGGCTCCCATAAGAGGAATCTGGTGGGGACAGGGTGAATGGTATTATAACCTGTGCTTCTGGCGGGAAGTGTCATTCCTGCCACTGCGTGTACTTGAGCTTTCTAAGATGTCTTAATAAATGGACTTTCATTACCAAAGCCTTTTATTTCTGCGTCTATGGAATTCCTTACACCCCCCCACACACACACATCTAGGCTGGCCTGGGCTGCTGGGCCTGATGTGAGCGCACCACGGCAACAGGGAGTACTCGGCTGGCGGAGTGCAGGGCAGAGCAGCGGGTGCACACAGGACCTGTTGGAAGCTGGAGCAGGCTGGCTGCTGCTGCTGCTACTCGAAAAAGGTAAAAGGCAGATCCGAATGGATCCATCCCATGTACACTGGGGAAACGCTGAGACCCAAGTTTTTTGCCAATCGCCTGGGCAGATCAACCTAGGGAGGAGGAGCCAAGATGCATTTAGGATTTTTTTAAAAAGCACACCAAGGTCTTTGCTAGAATTGCTTTTTTTTGTTCCTGTTGCATTTTTGTGGGAAGTCAAGTGCTGTGAAGGAAAGATGACATGTGAAGGAAAAACCACAGATCAGATGGCTGCTCCTCCAATTTAGCTTTCCTGAAGTTATCCCACCCCTCACACAGCATTCTTGCTTACGATTGCTTTCCTTGACTGCCTTTTTACTTCTATTTTGTTTTGGGGGGGGGGGTTAGGGTTGTGGTGGGGGGTTAGGGTTTCAGAAAGCGAATGTTTTACTTCCCTCTCCCCCCACACGCCTCCCCCTTTTCCCACCAGGCCCCCAGTGTGAGAATAGTGTGATTATTTCAGGGAGATTATTAGCATTAAACCTAAGACCTAGTTTTGGGGAAGCAGTGTAGGAAACCCTGTTAAGTGCTGTTAAACACCACTGATTTTCATGGAAAGAACGAAAGTGTGATCCTTTATCTGGGAGTAAGCTTGGTTGCTGGCAATAGGGCTTGCTTCTGAGTAAACCCTCCTAGGGTCATGATTCACCCGTTCAAAGCTTTGTATGGTTGCTTCACCAAGCTTACTCCCGAGTAACGTGCGCCTCAGAGCCAACCATTTTTTCTAAACAATAACCTCAGTATTCAGGTTAAATTGCCGTGTTGGCACTTTGCGATAAATAAGTGGGTTTTGGGTTGCAGTTTGGGCATTCGGTCTCGAAAAGGTTCTCCATCACTGATCTAGTTGCTAGTTCACAAAAGGAAATATATCCTGGCACGGTAATATTAAGTGGAGTCTACGTTTCTTGAATGGCTATGCAGTCAAATTTAGTCAAGAATTTCATAAAATCTAGGTCTCCTGATTTATTATACCATCCAAATTAGTTGGATTTTAAAATTATCAAAAGCTATTCAATCTATACTATTAATCTGATCGAGAGTTCCCAGGCTGTCATTAAAAATACTTCCATTTATTTTGAGGTTGGATTAGCTGTTAAAATGGGTTTCCTACAGTAACTATAGGTATCTGAGAGTTTGGAGTTTGTCTGGGATTACCATCAGGAGCCGTTTGTGATTGCTGATTAGGATAACATAAAATACATTGTGAAGCTGGATGAGGATGGTAAATTTGGGAATATTCACTTAATTCTTGTTCCTGAGATTTTTCATTGTTCCACACATGTGAATTAGTTAAAGGGCTCTGTAATAAATTAGTTTCTGTTAAGTCTTCAAGCAAGTTCATAATTTGAGGTTCCTCAGCAGACATGTCCTCAGTTCATATTGAAGCTTTTGTCAGAACATGTGTTTAGATGGACAAAATCTAGATGACAGGTGGACCCTCCTTCCAGCAGGTGCCGTGTGCATAATTAGGGCTGTGTGCACAACTGTGTACCGTGTGCAAAGACAGATAAGACATGGGCACCTGATTGGCACCTCAATTGTATATAGTAAGCACAGACAACAGAGTGATGTGTGCCTGGAAACACCTGTGGTCTGGCGGAGCACTTTGACAGTAGTTAGCAATAAACAGAACTGCACTGGTGACTGTGTGTCTTTCGGTTCTTGTTTGCATTGCATCCTGCAAGGTGGTCTACTCACGAGTAAGCCGCTGCTTCAACAGCTTTTTGCAGATGGGTTAAACCTGCATCGTCGTGCAACTTGTCATACAGTCGAGCAGCCTTCTATGTAATTGGTGCATAGATATTCTGTGATATCCTGTTACTAAATAGGAGAGGTTCTTTCTCAGATACCTCTGCACCCTTATAGTTGCATGTTTATAACAGTAGTCAACTTCTTTGCACTCCTGAATATCCACTGGGCTAGCTGAGTTGAAGAAGTAGATTTGGAGACTGGTAGCATTACACGGGAGTTCTCCCTAGATGAGGTCTTTCTGACATTGAGTTTAATAAGAGTGTTTACAAGAGTTCTTAAAACATCTACGTGGATATACACCATTGTCTATGAGGTATGCCTTGTGTTCCAGTATAAAGGTATTTGTAAATCTCAACCTGATTCTAGAGCAGGGGTAGGGAACCTGCGGCTCTCCAGATGTTCAGGAACTACAATTCCCATCAGCCCCTACCAGCATGGCCAATTGGCCATCCTGGTAGGGGCTGATGGGAATTGTAGTTCCTGAACATCTGGAGAGCCGCAGGTTCCCTACCCCTGTTCTAGAGGAACAGTGGGATTTATGGAGCTGTTCAACAGAGAAAATTTTACATTATTTTTAAGGTTCTGCTTTAAATATAATTTTGTTCTATATCTAGAATACCAATGAAATATTCTCCCATGAAAAGGTGATATATATAAAGCAGTGATGGCGAACCTATGGCACAGGTGCCAGAAGTGGCACTCGGAGCCCTTTCTGTGGGCACACGCACACAGCGTTCGTCATGTGGGGGCAGAAAATCACACACACACACATCTAGGCTTGCCTGGGCCACTGAGCATGATGTGCGTGCACCGCAGTGAGCAGGAAGCACTTGGCTGGCGGGACTGGTGTCTGTGCTCCGGGTGGCTGCTGCCCGAGGTGGGGGGGGGGGCAGAGGAGGCAGAGATGCTAGAGAGGCACAGAGCAGTGCATGCGGGACTTGCTGGAGGCTAGAGCAGGCTGGTCCCTGCTCGAGCGGGTGGGGCGGAGGAAGAGGGAGCCAACTGGTTTTTGATAAACTAAAACCTCAGCATTCAGGTTAAATTGCCGGGTTGGCACTTTGTGATAAATAAGTGGGGTTTGGGTTGCAATTTGGGCACTCGGTCTCGAAAAGGGTTTCCACCGCTGATTTAAAACAATCTGGTCTTGAAGCAATTCTAGTTTCCAATTATATGTTCTCACATTTGGGGAAATTAGTCTCTATGTAGGAGTACTCATGCTCTGTGATGGTAGTCCATTTAGTATATGATTTCTATCAGATGTTTGGATGGGCTGCTCGCATTGTAGTTGTTGTCAGGCTTGCGCCATACTTGGTCAGGCATCTCGCAAATCCACATCAAGGCCACAGGTGGGCTTGCCATTATCATTGCCCAAGCCTGGGAAGATTTTCTTTTGCCTGCAATGTAACTAGTGAATAGCGCTCCTCCTTATCTGCAGTTTCCCAAAGGAGGGAAGCGCCTGTCTCACAACAGTGTCTCTGTTCTCACCATCTTTATTATTCTGATGTTTTGGGAATGTGAGGGAGGGGGGATCATGGAATGAGCATTGTTGCAACTTACAGGTATATACAGGGGGCAAAGTGCCAGCTGTGGCTTTCTGAACTTCAGGCTGACTGTTCCAATAAAGCTCTTGAAACTTTCCTGAGTCTTGTTTGCTGACTGGAGTAGCAGACCCTTACATTAAGCCAAAGCTTCTGGATCCCCAATTCTATGCCCAGACCTACTCATAGGATGGCTGGGTTGAAGGGGAACTGCACTACCTCCAACGATGGGGGCGATCAAGGTACAGGTGGCCATCTACCCCCTTTGCTAGGGGACATATTCACCCTGGCCCCGGATTGTGGTCTAGGAACCCCAGCTGGGGGCCTTGGCTGGGGCCGGCTTGCCCGATCTCTGGGGGCTTGGGATTTGTGGCTGGGAGCAGCAGCCCCTTGACAGTGGGACCAAGAGTGCAAGGGGACCCTTGCTGCCTGTGACCATTGAGAGGCCCGTCCATTCGAGCGTGGCCCAGAACTAGAGGATGGACGATGGTGCCGTGAAGCTGAGGCTCTTTAAAAGGAAAAGGAAGACCTCCAGCAGAAGTGTGACCAGATGTGGCTGGAGATGCAGGCTATGCAATGCCAGGTGACTGACCTAATGGCTCCTCTGCCAGGCCAAGCATCACTGCCTGGCCAAGTCCTTGCTCAAGCAGGTGCCGTAGGTACAGGCACTGCAGGTGCAGTGCCCTCTGGAGGGGGAACGGCCCCGGTGGGACCAGCACTTCCAGCCCCAAGAGACTGAGGAGGAGAAGGGAACTGAAAGCTACGTTCGACAGGCACCCCAAGAACCTGCCCTACTTCCTCATGTAAGTGGGAGCCTACATGTGCTTGATGAACGATGAATATGCCAATTGTGCTGAACGTGTGTATGAAATCAGAGCTATCCTTGAGGGAAAAGCAGCCGCCTGGCTGGTGGGCCTCTTTGAGGAAGACTCCCCTGATCTTCGTGATTTTGACTGTTTCATTAAGAACATAAAAACATAAGAACAAGCCTGATGGATCAAACCAGAGTCCATCTAGTCCAGCACTCTGCAACTCGCAGTGGCCCACTAGGTGCCTTTGGGAGTTCATATGCAGGATGTGAAAGCAATGGCCTTCTGCTGCTGCTGTTCCCGAGCACCTGGCATAACAATCTTTGCATTATCAGTGCACCACTTCTGAGTACGAATTGCAGATGGCCAGGAACACCTCACCGCTTTTAACATGGTCTTATGGCAGTGATGGCGAACCTTTTCGAGACCGAGTGCCCAAATTGCAGCCCAAACCCCACTTATTTATCGCAAAGGGCCAACCCGGCAAATTTAACCTGAATGGTGAGGTTTTAGTTTGAGAAAAAACCAGGTTGGCTCCCTCCTTCCTCCGCCCCACCCGGCTCGAGCAGGGCCAGCCTGCTCCTAGCCTTCCCAGCAAGTCCTTCCACGTGCACCACTCTGTGCCCTCCTCTAGCATCTCTGCCTCCCTCTGTTGCCCCCCCCCTCAGGGAGGCAGCCACCTGGAGCTCACAGGCACCAGGTCTTACTCCAGCCCGAAGTCCCTCCCCTGCTCACTCCGCGGTGCATTGCACGTCATGCTCAGTGGCCCAGGCCAGCCTAGATGGGTGTGTGTGTGTATGTGATTTTCTGCCCCCCACATGATGAACTCTGTGTGCGCGTGCCCACAGAGAGGGCTCCGAGTGCCACCTCTGGCACCCGTGCCATAGGTTCGCCAACACTGTCTTATGGCAATTTGATTACCTTGTAATGCCCTTTGGGCTCAGTGGGGCCCTGGGGGTCTTTATGAACTTGATTAATGAATTGATATGGTACGAGCAATGAAATGATTTCTGTAAACCTGAGTTCTATAAACCATGCCCTATGAGAAGAGACCTAGGTTTTAGTCTGGAGAAGAGAAGGTTAAAATGAGGGGAAAACCTGTTGCGCACCCAATAAAGACCAATTATCACGTAGTGTGACTAAGTATTTGTTATTCTGTGAGATTAGACTTATTTGACTGCTAAGTTCTACAATACGATATTTCGCAATGCTAAGATTCTCTATATCAGGGGTCGGGAACCCGCGGCTCGCGAGCCGCATGCTGGCAAATCTTCCGGCCAGCTGTTCCTGCTAGGCTCCATGAGCCGAGCCGCGGGACCCCTCTTCACCCGCCCTGCAAGGAGCAGGGCGGGCGCTTCCTACTCGGGCCTCGGGCGGGAGGGCCAGGAGCCCGAGCCGCCCGCCAACCCTCTTCGCCCGCCCTGCTCCTTGCAGGCGTGGCGCTTCACTCGCCCGGCGGCCAGCCAGGCGAGCCGCCGGGACCCTCTTCGGGCCTTCGCGCACTCTGCAAGAAGAGCAGGGCGGGCGCTTCACTTACGCCTCGGCAGGCGAGCCAGGCCGAGCAGCCGGACCCTCTTTGCCCGCCCTGCAAGAAGCGCAGGGCTGAGCGCGACTTGCCCGGTGACGGCCGGCCAGGCCGAGCCGCCGGGACCCTCTTCGCCTCGCCCTGCTCCTTGCATGGCCGGGCGCTTCCTCGCCCGGCGGCCGGCCAGAAGCCCGGAGCCGCCGGGATTCGCCCGCCCCTGCAAGGAGCAGGGCGGGCAGCTTCACTCACCCGGGCGGCCGGCCAGCGCTTCCAGAACGCCGGGACCCTCTTCGCCCGCCCTGCAAGGAGCAGGGCAGGCGCTTAACTTGCCCGGCGGCCGACCAGGCCGAGCCGCCGGGCCCATCTACGCCTGCCCTGCAGGCGGGGGGGGGTGAGCGGGCGGTGGGGGCGCGAGCGAGCAAGTGGGCGGGGGAGCGGGGGAGGGTGAGCCAAATGGCTCTTTGAGGGGAAAAGGTTCCCGACCCCTGGGCTAAAGCCACTGGGCTGATTTAGGATTAGAAACCGTCGCTTTCAGCACACAGTGCAGAGGAGGAGGACGAATGCACTAGGTCGAAATTCTTTGGCGGTGTGAACAACTACGGAAACAAACCTAAAAATGTCTCTGCAGCCCCGATGAATGCTACCCGGAAGTACATTACATTTACTTCCCCACCCGCACAGATTGCGCTCTGCTCTTTCTTCTCGTCGCCTCTGGAGAAGGAATCCTGTCCACGAGGTTGAAGTGGAGGGCCCTTCAGCCACTTGAAGATGCCAGTGGAGGGCTCTCATTGGCTGCGTTGCCCGCTGCGCTGAGTGCTAACATTTCCTTGACCCGCCTTTTTGTTCATTTCACTGGCGCGCCCTAGTCGCGGAGCAGGTGCAGAAGGCGTTTTTTTTCACTAGCAAATAATTGAATAATTAATTGTGGCCTCCCTGGGACTTATAATGGAGTTGGGTGTCGCCATCTATTGTCAACATTTGCATTTTTAAAGTTTTGTGCGATTTTATGTTATGTTTTTATTATTGTTGTTGTATTATTTTATTATTGTTGTTCACTGCCCTGAGCCCTGCGGGGGAGGGTGCTTTATAAATTTTTTAAAAATGAATAAGAGGAGGATTCCCCCGTCTCCTCCATTATCAGAATTTATACCAAGCAAAGGAAGAAGGCATCGAGTGCTGACAGACTACTGTATCAAGGGGGGGGGGGGGGGTTGCAGTATGAACTACAAACAAATTTTTGGGAGAACTGCATAAATATCAGCTTCAACTCAATCATAAAATTCCTCCTAGAAGTTGAGAGAGTGACCTTAGGGAAATTCGCCCCTCAGGGGAAAATGAACTTCTTTGCTTATATTATAAACAAGTTGTCCTACGTGGCAATATTTTTGACAATAGAGAATGTTTATGTATAAAATCATAATAGATAAGGCTCCAGGCTAACTACTCCCAGGACCTAGGAGATAAGATAATGTTTCACATTTTGTAACCTGTGGAGGCTGTCTGCCAAGGTCAGAGAAACCACAGAGGGACACAAGAATAAGTGTCAGCAGATGGAGGCAACTGCTTCACTCGCCAGGCCGAGCCGCCAGGACCCTCTTCGCCCGCCCGGAGGCTGGCCAGGCCGAGCCGCTGGGACCCTCTTCGCCCGCCCTGCAGGTGGGGGGGGGTGAGCGGGCGGTGGGGGCGCGAGCGAGCAAGTGGGCGGGGGAGCGGGGGAGGGTGAGCCAAATGGCTCTTGGAGGGGAAAAGGTTCCCGACCCCTGCTCTATATACAATATTATCAATATACATATATATCATGTTGAAGAGGGAGCAAGCTTGTATTCTGCTTCTCCAGAAACTGGGACAAGGAGTAATGGATTCAAGGTGCAGGAAAAGAAATTCCACCTAAACATTAGGAAGAACTTTCTGATGGTCAGGGCTGTTGGGCAGCATAATATACTGCCTTGGAGTGTGGTGGAGTCTCCTCCTTTGGAGGTTTGTAAGCAGAGGCTGGATGGCCAACTGTCAGGGGTGTCTTGATTGTGTTCCTTGATGGCCCTTGGGTCTTTTCCAACTCTATGATTCTTTGATCCTGTGAGTCTGGTTATTGGAAGGAGATTGATGGGCACATCAGATAGTGGATATGAGAACATTGATTGGGCCATTTCCTTTGTAGTTTTTTTGGTAATAATCTGCTAGCAACACTATTGAAAAGACAACTGCTGTTGCATCAGGCGCTGCACCCTAGGACCTAGGGTATTAAAGGTATTTGCGTAGAATGTGTGCAGTTCCTAAAAGTGCTGCTTTCTGCAGCATGTGGACTGATGTTCTGTCCAAGTTCAAGCTTTTCAGGTGCTTTTCAAGGTTTCTTGGGATTCCTCCTAGAGCACCAACTACTATTGGGATTACTGTTGTTCTTTTTTGCCACAATCATTCAACTTCAATTTGTAGGTCTATGTGTTTCGTGATCTTTTCCAGCTCTTTGTCCTCTACACTGCTGTCAACCGGCACTGCAACATCTATGATCCAAACATGTTTTTTCTCTACCACTGTTATGTCTGGGGTGTTATGTGCCAGGTGTTTATCTGTATTCTAATGTCCCAGAGTATTTTTGCTTCTTCATTTTCTGTGGTCTTCTCTGGCTTGTGCTCGTACCAGGTCTTGCTACAGGGCAGGCCGTACTTTTTGCAAAGGTTCCAGTGCACCATTGCTGCTAGCCCATTGTGACATTCGAGATAGTCAGTTTGGGCTATTTTCTTGTAACAGCAGATTATGTGCTCCACAGTTTCATCACTCTCTTTGCAGAGACAGCACTTTGGGTCATTGTAGGACTTTTCAATTCATGTGTCTTTATTGCGTTTGTTTGTAATCAATTGTTTGACTTAGCCCTCTGGGGGAGGGTAGTCTACAAGATCAATAAATACATAATAAATAATAAAAATAAATAAAATTATAATAAATAATGCTTGCTCCTGGGCAGCAAAAATCAGGCCTTCAGTTTACTTCTGTAGAGTTTCCCTTCTGAGCCACTCCCATGTTTTCTTTCTGTCGACCTTCCCTTCAATGTTCTTAAAGTACTGCCCATGGAGTGGCTTGTTTAGCCACTGCTCCTTTCGTGTTGTAAACTGTTAGAGTTTACAGAGTTAGACTCTATACTCTTCTTTTGATTATTTGGCTTTCAGCATCTCAGCCTTGTGGACTTCTTTCAATGCTGGCTTTTGACTTTCTTGGATGTATTCTTTCAGACCTTTCTTCCTCTACTGAATGCTTGACTTGAAGCAGCCCTCTTCCTCCTTCTGACCTTGCTAGGTAGAATCTGTCTACATCACTTCTTTGGTGCAGTGCTCGATTTATTGTCATAATTTTCCTTGTTTTTCTGTCCAGGGTGTCCAATTCGGCTTGTGTCCAGTTAATTATGCCAGCAGTGTAGCGTACTACAGGCACCGTCCAAGTATTAATTGCCTTTATTGTATTTCCTCCATTTAGCTTTGATTTCAATTTTTTTTCTTACCCTTCTAAGATAGTCCTTCCTAATTGTGCCTTTGACTTCTGCATGCTTGATGTTCTCTGCTTGCAGTATCCCCAAGTATTTGTAGCTTTCATTCACTGGTAAGCTCTTTTTTTCCCTATGGCATTTGGCATATTCACGCCTTTGCATATTGCGAGTTTACCTTAATTGAGTTCCAAAGTTGCACACTTGTCGAGTCCAAAATCCATTGCAATGTCAGTGCTAAAGACTCTCACTGTGTTCAGTAGTAACTCAATCTCTGCTTTAGATTTTCCATAAAGCTTTAGGTCATCCATGTATAGAAGGTGTGGAATTTTTGGTGAGTTCCTTCCTATCTGATATCCTTGACCTGTTTTCTTCAGAATTACAGAGAGCGGAATCATTGCAATGATGAAGAGTAGTGGGGACAGGGAGTCTCCTTGGAATATTCCTCTTTGGATGTTGACTTCCCCTATTCCTGCTCCATTGACTATTAATTCTGTTTTCCTAGTGTGCATTGCATTCTTGACCCATTTCTTGATGTTTTCACTGACTCCAATCATCTCCAGGCAATGTAGAATCCAGCTGTGTGGCAGTGAGTCGAATTTTTTTGTAATCAGTCAAAGCTACATGCAAGTTCTTTCCTTCCAGGTGGTCTTGTATTGCATCAGCTAATATGCCAGTAAGCAGCTTAAAAGTTGTTGGTAGGCAAGTGAGTGGCCTGTAATTGCTAGGGATTGCTTCCTTTTCTTGGTCTTTCATTATCAGAAATGTTTTCCCTCTTGTCATCCATTCTTTTGGCCTGTTTGTAGCACTTGATTCAACTGTTGGGTGGTTTTTTTCATGCAAGTTGGTCAGTTTCTTCAGCCAAAATCCATGTAGTTCATCACTGCCTGGGGCAGTCCAGTTCTTCATCTTTTTTGCTTGTTTTCCAACCATTTTAGTTGTTATTACCAGGTTGTCCATGTTGTTGCTGCTCAGTTCAGCCTCCACATCTTTGGCCCAATTTGCATTTTGGTTGTAGTTCTTTGAGTGTCCCAAATGTTTCTCCAGATCATTTGTTCTCTGTCTGGCTCTTCTGTGTTTTGTATCACATCTCCACTTACACTCTGGTAGAATAGTTTCTGGTTGGAGTAGAAAAGTTGATTCTGCTTGAATTGAGCAACCCTTGCTTCGAATCTTGCAATCTTCTTTGAAACTGCCACTAGTCGTTGTTTGACTACCTCCATTGCCTCATTTGTTCAGGTGGTACCTCTTAACTACCGGTAGGTCTGCCTTGATTTTGTCATTTTTCAGCTTGTTCTTCATGCTTTTCAGTTTGCTGGCATCCGATCATTGTTTGCTGATTTTCTTTCCAGTCTGATTTTCTACTTTGGAGTACCCATTTTCGGCCTTCTTTCTGGGTGATGAATCTTTACCCTTAGCTCTTTAGTAATCACTACTGCTGTTCTGTACATAAGCTGGTTTGTTTCATTCAGTGATGTTGCCTGGATTCCAGAAAAGACCTTGTTCACATCCTTCAGTGAATGGAGCAGATCCTTCCTTGGAACAATCTTCAATGGCGGCAATCTTGCACGTTCATTTGCATTGTTCATGTGCTCCAGGATCTTCTGCAACAGTTCTTCTTGCTTTTCTGTCAGTTGGGAACTTTTGAGTTATTTGGGTGGGCTCCTTTGGAGGCGTGATTATTGTTGTTGTTTTTCCTCTACATTTTCCATTACATTTGTACATCTTCTGTCTCTTGCAGTCCTTGAATTGTTGCCAATTTTGTTGAATTTCTTTGAGTGTTGCTTGGTATGTTTTTAATACCATTGTCTTGTGCTTTCTGCTGGATTTTTGCTAGTTCTAGTGCACTAAAAACCTTGTTACTTTCAATATATCTTCTTTGATCAGCAAGTCTTTGCTCAGTAATTTCTGTGTTTGGGTGAATTTCTTTCCAAACTTGGTACATTCGTTTGAGGTATCCTTTTTTGATGGGCTTGATTTGTAGTAGGAAGCCGTAATTTCTCTGTTCTCTGCACATGAGTATTTTCGACGTTTGTTCAGTACTTCCAGTAGCCCTGCAGTCTCCAGCCCTGGTTGCTCATCTGAAGATCCTGAGTCCTGTAGCCCATTGTCCGCCAAGTGCCCAGGTACTCCAGCACTAGACGCGGTCCTTGTTGACCCGGGCGACGACTGATCCGGTATAAAGTTTCTTTTTCTCATCTTCACCATGGTTTTGGGTTTTGGGCACATTTAGTCTGGCTCCTCATCAGAGGCCTCTCTGGTTTGAGTGGCCCTCCAGCTCAGCCCTCTGACTCATCGGAGCCCACAAGCCCCACCACTACATCCAACCCTTTGGGGGATTAATAATAATAATAATAATAATAACAACAACAACAACAACAACAACAACAACAACAACAACAACAATAATAATAATAATAATAATAATAATAATACAAAAACAGTAATACACAGCAAACAAGATCACTATGCTGGATTTTGTGTTAAATCACACGTCGGACACTTCCCAAGGATCTAGGATTGTGTGATGAATCGATGAATAATGCATACAGACCCGAGTAGGGTGACCTTTTGCAACTGACATATAGTGATTTTGTCAGCGCTGATTGTTTTTAAGTGCAGAACAAGGTCTTTAGGCACTTCACCCAGTGTCCCAATCACCACTGGAACCACCTTTACTGGTTTGTGCCGGAGTCTTTGTTGTTCAATCCTCAAGTCCTCGTATCGTGTAAGTTTTTCCAGTTGCTTCTCATCAATTCTACTGTCACCACGTATTGGAACATCGACTGTCCACACTTCCTTTTTTTTCTCACAACCATGAGGTCAGGAGAATTGTGTTCCAAAACTGTCAGTCTGAATTTGGAAGTTCCAGAGTAGTTTTACGAGTTCATTTTCAGTGACCTTTTCAGGTTTGTAATTCTACCAGTTCTTTGTCAAAGACAGATGGTAGTTGTGGCACAAATTCCAGTGAGTCATCTGAGCAACAGTATTATGCCTCTGCTTTTAAAAGTCTGTCTGCACGATCTTCTTGCAGCAGCTAAGTATGTGATCTATTGTTTCATTTGCTTCCTTGCAGAGTCTGCACTTGGGATCTGTAGTCGACTTTTCAATTCTGGCTTTGATGGCATTTGTTCAAATTGCTTGTTCTTGGGCTGCAAGAATCAAGCTCTCAGTCTCCTTTTTCAAAGTTCCATTTGTGAGCCAGAACCAGATTTTTTCCTTGTCAATTTTGCCCTCAATTTTTTCCATGCAGTGCCTTCTTTTGCCAGTTTTTTCTTCTGCTTTGCACTGTATTTTTACGGTACTCACTCTTTGTCGTTTGCACTTTGAACAGTTTCCTGCTGTTGACTTCCATCAATGTTGGTTCTTTACTGTCTTTCACATGATCTGCCAGTGCATGTTTCTCTTCTTCCACCATTTGCTTCACTTGCAGAAGCCCTCTACCGCCTGATTTTCTGGGTAGGTAAAGTCTGTCAACATCACTACGCGGGTTTTCTTCATCAGTTTTCTTGTTTTTCTGTCCAGATCGTCCAGCTCTGCTTGCGTCCAGTTCACAATTCCAGCAGTGTATCTGATGATAGATATGGCCCAGGTGTTGATAGCCTTGATCGTATTCTTGCCATTTAATTTGCTCTTCAAAATTTTCCTGACTCTTTGGGCATATTTTCTGCTGACCACATTTTTCACATGTCATTCTTGATATTTTCCAGCTGCAGTATGCCCAGGTATTTATAGGCTTCAGGTTGATTTCACTTTATGGTTTGCCCATTCAGCATCTCTATACCCTTATTGTCAGTAATTTTCCGTTTCTTCAATGCCACTGTGGCACATTTGTCCAAGCCGAACTCCATACTGATGTCATTGCTGAAGATTTTGACTGTGTTGGTCAGTGACTGGATTTCAGTTTCTGATTTTCCATAAAGCTTTAGATCATCCATGTACAGCAAGTGGGAAATTTTTGGTGAATTTCTTGCAGTTTGATAGCCCAGGTTTGTTTTTTGTGGTATTGCTGACAGTGGGATCATTGCAATGATGAACAACAGTGGTGACAGTGAGTAACCCGGGAAAATTCCTCTCTTGATGTTGACAGTTCTGTAGCTTTGTTTGCCCACAAACAACTCAGTTTTCCAGTGTTTCATTGCATTTTCCGTAAACTTGCTAATATTTTCACAAACCCCGATGACATCCAGACATTTGATGATCCAACTGGATGGCAGTGAATCGAATGCTTTTTTGTAATCAATCCAAGTTGTATATAGGTTTGTTTTGTGGCTTTTGCAGTTCTCCAGTATCATTTTGTCAATCAGAAGCTGATCTTTGGTGCCCCTACTTCTTCTTTTATTGCCTTTTTGTTCTACTGGCAAGATATTATTTGACTCCAAGCAATCTTAAATTTGATCAGCTATTATGCCTGTCAGAAGTAGGCAAACACGTTATTGGCCTCTAGTTTCCTGGTATTGTCCCTTTTGCTGAATCTTTCTGTATCAAATATGTTTTCCCAGTTACTATACATTCACTGATGTTTCCAGTTTGCAGCATTTCATTGAATTGTTCGGCCATTTTTGAGTTCAGGCTGGTCAGATATTTGAGCCAAAATCCATGCAACTGATCATTGCCAGCTGATGTCCAGTTCTTGACTTTCTTCACTCTTTTACTGATGATTTCTGTTGTTATTTCCAA
Source organism: Sphaerodactylus townsendi (assembly GCF_021028975.2). NCBI lineage: Eukaryota > Metazoa > Chordata > Lepidosauria > Squamata > Sphaerodactylidae > Sphaerodactylus > Sphaerodactylus townsendi. Next base: position 1,943,776 of record NC_059433.1, on the reverse strand, counting down.
GTTTCTCGTGTTGTTTGAAAATTTCTTTTTGAAGTCTTTTATCCACCCAGCATTTTTGTTGTAGTCTTTTTCTGTTTCCCACAAATCTTTCCAGAATGTATTTGTAGCTGTTTTTCCTGGTTTTTCATTCTTCACAGCCACCTTCTGATTCAGACTCTGGTAGAACCGCCTTTGATGAGATTTGAAAAGTTGATTTTGTTTGTGCTGTATGACTCTAGCTTCATATCACTCAGTTTTCCTGGATGTGGCTGTGATTTGTTGTTTCACAATTTCAAGTGCTTCTTCAATTTTTCTTGTGTTTAGCTAGTATTTTTTAATCAGGTTATTCTTATTTTGACATTCTTCAGTTTTTGTTCCTTGATGTTCTTCAGATAGCTTGCATCTGATCGTAGGCTCTTGATTTTTAACTCCAACCTGATTTTCCATTTTCGTTTTCCAGTCATTTTTCTTGCGGGCTTCAGTTGTTTTATCCCCAATTCTTGTGTTACAATCACTGCTGTACTGTAGGCAAGCTGATTAGTTTCTTCCATTGATATCTGGTCAGTTGCAAGTGCAGCATTCACATCTTCCATTGGGGTGCCAGATGTTTTCTTGGCACTGTTTTCAATGTTGGCAATCTTTGTCTTTCTTCCTTTGATACAGCATAGGTCAAAATTTTCTCTTTAAGTTCTTGTTGCCTTGTGGTCAATGTGCCAGGTGTATGAACAATAGCCACAGGTTCTTCATGCAGAATTCCTGCATTTTCCTCTGGCTCAAAATGTTCAGCGGACTCAGATGTTGTTAGAGCTTCTACAACTATCTCCACAGTTGCCTGTTTTTCTGTTTCATTATTTTTCCTTATTTCTTCAAGTTTGACTTCACTGAACATTATATTCCTGGTTATGAATCGCCTCTGGTCAGCAAGTCTCAGTTCAGTTACAGTTACAGTTGAATCAGGATATTCGAGTTTCCACAGCTGATACATCTGTTTTTAGAAGCCATATTTTTGGTGTTCCTATTTATGGTAGCAGTTCATGACAGTTCGATTCTCTGACATTGAAAATGTATGCTGCATTTGTGGTTGTTTTGCTTCCAGTTGCCCTGCAGGCCCATGTCCTGGTTGCTTGCAAGATATCTTCCCCCCTAGGTCAGGTAGCACTTCCTGATGTCTATCTGGAATTTCTAAGTCCTCCAAGTCTATGATACCTGGTTGGAGAAGGGGAGGAGGAAAAAGAAAAGGGGGAGGAGCCATTTCTCCACATCATAAAAGAACTATAAAAGGGGAATAGGCACAGGGGAACAATAAAATTGGTAAATTGAAGGTTACAGCTATCAAATCATTAAGCCTGCTTTACTGCACAGACCAACCTCCAAGGTCCTTCTAGTCATTTCTCAGAAAGAGGGAGGTGTGGGTGTTTGTGTTAAAAATCTGGCTTCACTGAAATATTATTCTTAGATCTGAATTTATCAGATTGTGCATATCAGGGTAATGCAGTGGCAAAGCTGCAACAGGGTGGGGGCACCGCACTTCGAGCGTGCACCATTGGCATCACATGGGGGTGGAAAATCGCCTCCCAGGGGCGGGGTGGGGGACAGGCGAATCTGGGTGGCGGGCATGCGCGGTGTAAGGGTCTGTTACTCCAGTCAATGATTGAGACTCATGGAGGTATCAAGAGCTTTTATTGAATCGTGTCAGTACCTCAGGTCTAAGAAGCCAGATCTGGGGGCTCTGTCTCCTGTCCCTGGTATATATCAGAAAACGTTTGATCGTTCAGCACCTCCCCTCCCCCCTTTCCCAAAACAATTTGCAACACACAAGGTAGAGTCAGAGAGAGCATTGTTATGGAATCAGAGCCCGCGAAAGACTCCCCCTTGGTCCCAGGAAATGGGAGATAAGGGGAATGTGTGCCTCAATTACTAGTTACAAAGCGACACAATAGAAGAGCCATCCAAACCCCAAGTGTTGATAATGAGCGAGGTGTGGCCTTGGGCAGAGAGCAGAAAATGCCAGACCCAGTAGAGCCAGGCCGGTCTCTGGTATGCCAGGCCCAGTGGGAGCTAGGCCTGACACACAGGCAGGTTGTGCCCCTGGCACAGTTCGCTCTCCCTCTATCCCTGGGGTAATGTCCACAGCATGTGTATCTTTAAGCCATGGCTGCCTTCTTGTGGAGCATTTCTACTTATATTTTATCTACCCTTTGCTTGTAACTCTTCCCAGATGCCTTTTGGGGACCTGGTTTTCTAAGGACAACTTTGCTGTTTTTGTTGTGTCAATGTCCCGCCCCCCGCCCCCCACCCCACCTAAAATGTCTGCCCTTGTGTTGCAGCTGGATCCCGGGCTTCTTACACCAGCCAGCACAGCCACCTGGGCTCTGAGCTGAGGGCGCTGCAGTCCCCTGAGCACCACATCGATCCTATTTATGAAGACAGAGTCTATCAGAAGCCCCCTATGAGGAGTCTCAGCCAGAGTCAGGGGGATCCTCTTCAACCAGCACATACAGGCACCTACCGTACTAGCACAGGTTGGTGGAAATAACCTCCAAGTTCTTTTCATTGCCAGGGCAGGTACTTTGTTTTAAGTCCCGCATTTCTGTATTTTGTTGGATCTGTTACTTCATTGAATTCATAGTTAGTTGATTGTGCAAACTACTGTGTGCAGCAAATGTTCCAAAAGAGTTTGTGCATTTTCATTTATTTTACTTCAGTTAATTTTACTTTTAATTTTTTTTTGCTTGAACAAAATGTACAATGGTTCTCTGAAGAGGTATTTTTACTAAAGGGCGATATTTTCTGATGGGTTTCACTGTCATTTACCATAGGATGGTTTATGCTGAGCCAAAAGGATATCCAACATGAGCTCTTTCTGTCCCTCATATATGTATACACATGTTCATTCATTCATGAATTCTCTTTTGTCACTCCATGTAAAACAATATTGTTAAATGGTAGCATTTCAGCCAAGCTGTCTGTACCATTGATCCATCCATAATATAACAATGCATGACTTCACCCATCAGCTGTGTTGTTGTGCAAGTCTTAGTTGTGGCGCTCTGTATTTGTTACCCTGCATACAGCAATGAAATCAGTTGTGGCACTTATACATGAAGGAGTCTGCATTCACTAAGCTCAAAGCCCAAATAGATTCTGAATAGACATAGAATATGAAAACTAGGCATTATTACATTTATTGTGTATCATTCGTGCCTATGAAATGTTTTCCCTTGCAGTGTTGATCTTGTATAGAGAGCATTGTGGATTTTTATCAAATGCAAAAGTGATCATTTGTATTTCCTGAAAATTGGTTTTGTTCTGCTCCAGAATAAAAAAATTGTACATGCAGTTTTAGTCATAAGATTTCTTGTTTTTAACATTTTGATGAATAATTGTTTTCTGTGGATTCAGAAGTCAGAGCCATCCAAAGAAGAATCTTACCATTTAATTTGACTCAAAAATACCAAATCCTTCATTGACAGTCAACAAAAAATCACTGAGGAGCCTGTCTCTGTCAGACATAAAAGGCAGCAGGCTGGTTGGAAAGGAGTCGTGCTTATATCCATGGCAAACAAATGTAACAATAGTAATTAACACTGTAAAATGGATGAGGACATAGCAAGAGGAATGAGGATGATTTTGTGTTTTCAGCAGCAAACTTGATTGACTGAGACCAAATTTATATAATGTGTCAGGATACACAAAAGGTGGGGAGACACCAAGTCTGGGAAACCCAAAATGAGTATGTTCCGTTTACTACTAGTGTGGTGTAAGGTTCAGAGAGTTGAACTTTCCTTGTGGAGACTTGGGTTTGTGTCCCTCCTGAGAACATGAACCTCACAGAATGAGCTTGAGCCTGTCATTCTCTCTAGACCGAAACTGCCTCATAACGTTGTTCTGACGATCCAGTGAATCACCCCAATCAATAGGTGTTCTTCTCAACCCCATTGGCTGATTCTGTGCAAATGAACTGCAATGTATGCCTTAGGAACAGCAATTTAAGCAGCAGCCCTAACCTCACTGCAAATATGCAGAATTTTGTAGAGGAAGGAATGAAGAAATGCAACAGTCATTCAATAATTATCACTATTGTTACCCAAAATGGTGGGACGCAAGGACCCTTTTTGGTCGGGGAAATTAGCTACAGAGTGTAAAGGATTCAATGGTGTTGATGAGCGGGTCAGCCGCCTGGCCTTGACTACATTCCACAGCCCGGGCGATGGGCCGGGGCCCATGGAGACCTGTATTCTCTGGGCGAGGGAGATGAGACTCCTGCTCCCATGGGGAACTGAGGGGGGATGGGATGGACAGGAGGCAACCTGTGCTTCTGGCAGGAGATCTTATCCCTGCCACTGCGCAAAATGCGGAGCTTTCTAGGATGTCTGGAATAACAAAACGGCCCTTTACACCCAAAAAGCCTTTTATTTCTGCTTCTATGGAATTCCTACATTGTGGCAGGAATCTATCGTTCATCTATCTTCCTAGTGCAGTGGACCTCTGGTGTCTCGGCATGGAGAGGTTGAATGTTCCTGTGGGAAGGTCTCGTAGCCCCCCCAAAGAGGGTCTTGTGCCTCCCTCTGGGATTTAGAGGAACCGCGAGAGCTGGGTCTCACAGGACTCTTTTCCTCGCCCTCGCATCAGCACGAAGTCTTCCTTACCCGCTGGAACGAGGGACGGTGAAGACGCACTAGCATGGGGACTCTTTACATGAGGTCGCTTTGGGGGCGCTTGGGTCTATGGATCGAAGCGCCTGTGGATCGGGTAGGTTTCTACCCGCTGCATGGATTAAGCAAACCTCAGATGCAACTCTGTCAACGGAGGACGGGCCGTAAATTTGACCACTCTTTCATAGCGTAACACAGGAGTCCATTGAACGCATTCCTGGACTCGCATTTTGGTGATGCTCCCAAAGATCCATCGCGGCATAGCACTGGGGCCCGCCCTCAAGACCACCAGAAAGTGAAACTGGGACTATGGCTCAGGGATTGGGAGGGGTATCCGTACTCGGCCTTCCGGATCGACTCCCCAGATCCCGACCAGCTGCTGCACCTGAGATGCCCCGCTGAGCCACCGGGTGGGCACCACGACGGCCCCATGCTCAGATGAAGAGAGGAGTCCGGAGAAAGTTCTCTGGCACTCCTCAGCTCGATCTATTCCCTCTCCCATCGAAAAGAGAGCTGGGATGAGGAAGTGGGCTGACTGCGCAGATGCCTTCCAAGAAGCATGTGGGCCCGTGCGGAACGCCAGCTATGGGAAGAGGAACGAGAACAGCTGCAGCAAGAGCTTGAAAACCTGCAAAGAGACCGGGAACAAGCAGCGCAAAGAAGTCCAACTCAATTGGACCGCCAAAGATGCGCTTCGCAACGGCAATATGCGAGAATCTATCCGGTCCATGATAAAGTCCTGGACCACTCCAAACTGGACTTACAGCTGCCAACGCCGAAAGCCTGCTTCAGGCCTTGGCGCGTATCGCTAAAGTGAACTTCTGCATTGCAGCTGTTCAACGAGACGAACTGGCTAAATTGGAACGAGAAAGCAGCTTTTGGCATAAGCATTCAGGACGCATTGGACTCGCTAAGGAGAGAGCTGGCTGCCTTGGAGAGGGAAACTGAAGAAAGCAGCAGAACAGGACAACCCAAGTTGGAGTTCACGCTTGCTCACGGGTACAGCCGGGCGCCAGAGGGGCTTACTGCTGTTGGTCCTGCCACCTTTCCAAGGACCGGGTTCCCACCAGAACGCCAGCCGCACCGGGCGCTTGGTACCTCCAACATTTCCACCGCATTCCCGGCCCCTGGGCGCGATCACCGCTGCCTCAACCTGCTCAATCCTGGCGCAGAACCGGGCCAAGCGGCTTTCAAGGGCCGTCAGGAGAGGGGATATTACAGACCTCCAATACCTGCCTGCTTCGATGGGACCGCCTAAACTTCCTCTACTTCATCTTGCAACCTCGATGCCCACATGGAGGACTATGACGACGAGTACCGGGTCTGAGCCGGGGTAAAATACCGGGACATCGCTCAGTCCTGGATGCAAGGCAGCAGCCGAACTGGTTTGTGACTCTTTGAACTCCGGGTAAGATGAAGATACTCGCGACGGTGCCCGCTCCTCCAAGCCTTAAGGGCTCGCTTTCCAAGATCCGGTGCTGAAAATGAAGCTATCCGCACTATCAAATCTATTCCAGCAAGGCAACCGCCGCTTGCAGAATTTGCCCGCGGACTTCAGCGGGCGGCTGCCCAACTCTCCTGAGTGGCCTGAGCGCATGAAATGTGAATACTTCGGATGCTGTTGACGCAAGCTGCGCGGAACGGTGTTTTTAATTCGATCCCCCGCGACTATTGCTGATTGGATCGAATTAGATCCCAGGTGGCGCCTCCTCGCTTGAGTACGCTGCGCCGGAGGTCAGCCCACCAAACCCGCATCAAGTGACCACTGCTGCTTCTCCAGCCTTCTACCAGACCACTCTCCGAAAGGCCGCCGACTGGGATTGTGTCTTTACCGCGGAGGACCAGGTCATCATCTACGCCAACTGCCCGAAAAGCAGAAGCCAACCACCCGCCGCACCCCATCTGCTGCCACCACGCGAACCGGCCTCAACAGGCTCGCCTAAGGCAGTTAATGGCTACACCCAGAGGAGGGGAAGCAGCTGTTTGCCTTTCTTCAGCCCCCCCCCATGGACATGGGTTCACTCCAGACGCCGGGTGAGTGAAGGCAGCCCCATTACAATCCAAGCCGCTTGGCCAACCCTCATACATACCTGTATTATAGCCTTAGCCCTTGTGGGATTCTGGCTGCTCCCATTGCTTAATGCGACTTCAGGTGGCGGAGGAGCTAGGTCTAGACCAAGTCCCCTGGCTAAGCCTTCCATACCATTCACCCAAATGGACGGGTAGTCCCTCGAGCCAAGGACCGCCCAGTTCAAAACGCAACCGGTTCTCACTACCGCACCATTGGGAGAAAAATTAGTTTTATTCTGGCGCCAGTGGCCAAACACTCCATAGTTCTGGGCATGCCATGGTTGTTGTTGCATTGAACCAAAAATTCATTTGAAAGAAAGGATCTTAGAATTCACTGACCCTCCCTGCGTGAACACATGAATTGGGGAAAACTCGCTTCCTCCTGACACACCCCCCCCTGGCTTTCATCAGCGACAATGCTCCGATTCTACCGGGCATTCCAATCGGCTTACCAAGATTTAGCCAGAGACATTTCAGAGCAAGAATGCGATCAGTTGCACACCCCATAGAGACATTACACCGACTGCAAAATCGTGAATATTGTTAGGGCTAACTGCCTAAAGGTAGAATTCACCGCATGAGTCCTAATGAGGGAGAAGGGAACTTCGTGTCTTAGACAAGAACCTCGCCGCTGGTTCATATCATGGGCGCGGGCTACCAAACACACACATGCTGCTCCTGTATTGTTTTGTAAAAAAGAAAAGATGGGTCTCTACGGCTCTGCACAGATTACTGAGGACTCAACGCAGTCTCCCCTTGTCCAATAAATACCCCTTTGCCATTAATCAGTGATCTTTAGGACGATTGGGCAAGGGACGATCTTTACTGGGTTGGACTTGGAGAGAAGCTACTACAGAGTCAGGAATCTGCTGAAGGCTATGAACACTTGACTGCATTTTAATACAAAGTTTTGACAGTTTGATTCTTAATAACGCCATTCGATATTACATGTTGATATTGCGTATTTTATCAACGAAATTACTTCATGATTTTGATTGTACAAGGGAGGCGGCAGTACTTAGGATGACGAATTTTATTCACAAACCATGGAGGAGCATGAAGCCCTTGGTTCGTGGAAGTACTAAAACGTTTGCTCACCAACTCCTCTCTGCCAAACTTTCCAAATGCTGTTTCCACCAAACCTCTATTGACTATTTAAGCTACCGATCTCACTCAGGGCTCAAAAATGGATCCTGTTAAGATTGATGCAGTCCTCCAATGGCCTGCTCCCTACCAGCCTAAAAAAGAACTCCAATCTTTCTTAGGTTTTGCTAATTTCTATCGTGACTTTATATACCCCAATTCGCTGAACTGGGACTCCTCCCACTCACAGACCTCTACGCACTATGGGTAAAGATCCACTGGACTGCTGCCCGGCCCCTTTCCTGGTCTGGAAGAATGTCAGACAGCCTTTCAGCTTTTAAAATCTGCTTTTACTACCAATGGACCTATCCTGAACACCCTGACCCAGATCTCCCCGCTTGTGGTCTAATGGATGCCTCGACAAAGTGCTTTGGGGTGCAGCCCTGTTGCAGAGAAATAAAGATGATAGGCTGGTTCCGCTGTGCTTATTTATCAAAGAAAATTCTCCGTGCTGAGCTCAACTGGACTCAGTAGGGGATAAAGAGACTGGGCGGCCATCAAAGTAGCACTTCCACTTTACGCCATCTTCGGCTGAGAGGGGGCTAAACACCCCTTCAAGTTTGGTCGGATCACAAGAACTTTCACTCTCTCCACTTCAAGATGTCCGGGCAACTTCGGCAATCGCATTTTCTCGCTTCTTCACGGGTCCATTTTTTCCCCGAAAAAACCAATAAACTGGCTGATGCGCTCTCACTCCTCGGAGGGGTGGAGCTGCCTTACCGGGACATTCCATGACTGTCTTCCTCCCAATTGGGGCTGGCTGTCACCCGATCTCAGACATCCACTCTCCTCCGCCTATCTTCAGCTCGCTGGTTCCTCTCCTTTCCTAATGTGGAACTCGAGGAGGCGGGCTGCGCGAAGCCCGGGAGGAAGCGTGACTCCCACCATGCTTTGGAGAATGGCTGCTTACGCTGGGGAGTAAGCTGGTACCGCTGCCACCGTCCTCGCAGAAGCAGGCTCTCCCAGGCCTCGTCATAGTGATGCCCATCGGGCTGGACATCTTTGGCTTTCTAAAACTCTGCATCTTGGCCCGTCCACCGTTCTGTGGCGCACATGCCAGCGACATTGATGCGATATTAAAAGGTTGCTCCATTTGTGCAGAAGCTAAGAACGCTGCTCCAGGAAAAAAACCCCATGGTCTGTTGAAACCTTCTCCCGTGGCCTCCTACGCTCTGGAAGTCATCTCCCCATGGATTTTATTACAGATTTGCCGTTGTGAAAGTCATGGCAACACGGGTCTTGTGGGTGGTGGTGGACTTATTTTCTAAACAAGCCCATTTCATCCCATGTGCTTCCATCATCCCTCCGGGCCTCCTAAATTAGCTGGGCCTGTTCATTCAGTATGTTTACCGCTCTACACTACCATATATGGTCTCCTCATCCATGCCCGCAATTCATTTTCAAAGTTCTGGAAAGTTTTTCTAGGGTTGTTAGGGGTCAGCCATGGGTTGCCACTTCACCACGCCTTCAAAGTGACGGTGAGTCAGAGAGAACGTAACAGAACCCTAGAGCAGTATTTACGCTTGTTACACCAACTACCACCAGCACAATTGGTGCGAAGCTAACTCCGCTTGCAGAATACTTCTATAATAATGCGGTTCATAGTAGTACAAAAGACCCTTCAAATTGTAAGCGTCCGGGTCGCCTTCCTTCCACAAGCAAATGCTAAATCCAATTCAAGGAAGCATTGGATCCCCCCGGAGTTTCCAGCAGTGGGATTCTTCGGATCTCTGGCCGAGGGGTGGAAATGGTCCAGGACTGCCTTACAACAAGCTAAAGACCTTCAAAAGCTGTGGTATGGATAAGCACCGGCCGATTTCCGCTGCAGTGGGCTTCGGGGTATTTGTTCACCAAAAATCTCAGAGATCGCATAAATTTTCAAAACTAGGCAAAAGATTCGTGGGACCTTTTTTTTCTTGTGATTACTAAAGTGATTAATGATGTCAATTGCCCGATTGATTTGCTCTAATTTTTTTTTTTTTTTTTTTTTTTTTTTTTTTTTTTTAGGTAATATCCATCCTGTCTTCCATTCCAGTTTACCTAAGGAGGCTCCCTGCTCTCGGGATGTTTCGGTACTCCACTCATTGAGAGACCCCACCGACTATTATTGATGGGCCACAAGCATTAATGGAAATTGACGCTTTCATCCTGGACTCTCGCTTTTAATCGCAAACGCTTTAACAATATTTAGTCTCTTGGGTGGGGGTATTCTCTGGGCATAATCAATGGGTTTATTCCGGTAAAATATTGACGCCTACCTCATTTCCGCTTCCAATCGCCGCCTTTCCGCGACAAAACCTGGGGAGGAGGCCCCGGCGGGAGGCAGAGTGTAAAGGATTCAATGGTGTTGATGAGCTGGGTCAGCCGGGCCTGGCCTTTGACTACATTCCACAGCCCTGGCGAGCAATAGTCAAGCCCGGCGTGAGACCCTATCTCGCTTATGGAGGGAGATGAGACCTCCGTTCCCATGGGAATCCGGGAGGGGGGATGGGATGGACAGAGTTATAACCTGTGCTTCTGGCGGGAGATCTTATTCCTGCCACTGCGTGTACGTGAGCTTTCTAGGATGTCTGAATAAACAGTCTTTTACACCCAAAAAGCCTTTTATTTCTGCTTCTATGGAATTCCTTACACAGAGCACAAGGTTGCTTGAGGAGCGTTGGGTAACTTGATCGTGACAGACAGACAGACAGACAGACAGACAGACAGACAGACAGACAGACAGACTATGTATACAGGCTTCAACTCACCGTAAGAAACCAGCAGAGAAAATAAGATTTCCTTTCTCCCTCCCTCCCTCCCTCCCTCCCTCCCTCCCTCCCTCCCTCCCTTCCTTCCTTCCTTCCTTCCTTCCTTCCTTCCTTCCTTCCTTCCTTCCTTCCTTCCTTCCTTCCTTCCTTCCTTCCTTCCTTCCTTCCTTCCTTCCTTCCTTCCTTCCTTCCTTCCTTCCTTCCTTCCATGGTTTTTATTGGGAAAATAACAAATGGAATAAAACAAAATCTCTTTCTCAATCACTCAGTTACTGGGGTAAAAAAACACACATACAAGGGTTCCTAGGATATAATTTAGAGGTGAAAGATACTGTATTTTCTGGTGTATAAGACAACTTTTTAACCCAGGAAAATCTTATCGAAAGTCAGCGGTCGTCTTATAAGCCGGGTGCTGAAATGCGTTGCTGTGAAACCGAGCCGCATATGGTGGGGGGAGCTCAAAAACGGTCGTGGCCGCATCCCCGCCATATACGGCGACCGTTTGCAGCCTCCTCCCTCCCTGTGTCATCCCGCCCACTCTGGCCGGTGACCGGCACAAGCTGAGCAGCTTGCAGGTCAGAGTCACTCTTCCCCGCCTGCCACGTGCAAGCGCAAGGAACAGAATGGACTACCACTCTCCCTCTCCCCCAAGCGTGCGGTGAGCGAGCGAGCAAGGCCAACGGCAATGGCCACCCTATGGCACATCGGCCGGACAGAGGAGCGGCGGCCCTGGAGCCCAGGCTGCACGTGCCGCTGGTGCAGTCCCCATGGCCGCGGGGCTGCAACTTGTGGGAGAGCCCCGGCACAGAGTTCCTTTCTGCGTTCACTGCAGACGGACCGCCGCCCGGTGGCTTCTCTCCTCCAGCAGGGACTCCGTCCAGAGGTGCATAATGCAAGCGGGGTGGAGGTGGGGGGAGAAGCATGGGAGCGGGGTGCTGGCATTCCAGTCACGTTCCATTCAGACATAACCTGAACTTCAAATGGCCACTCCGGGCCCGCCTCCCATGCTTCTCCCTCCACCCTGCTTGCATTTTGCACCTCCAACTCTGGACGGAGTCCCAGCTGGAGGAGAGCGGCCACCGGGCAGCTCGGCTCCCGGGGGTGGGGCTCTGTCTTCACCGGGCGCAGAAAGGAACTCCGCGCTAAGGCTCTCCCCGGAGCGGGCTTACTCGGGAGTAAGCCCCCAATGAAGTACAAGGAAGGGCTTTGGAAAGTTTTGTTTCGTGCAGCGGCGCGATGGCAATGCACGCTGGGTAGTCTGCATTCGCACAGTGTTGCAATTTGCGACAGTTTCATTGAAAGGACAGGGTTTGATCTTTTTCAGCCTCCGGTCGCAAAAGTTCCCCAAAGTGTCTTTCAACAGACATTTGCAACCTCTGCAGCTGTTACAGTGATAAGCAAGCTTGACTTGTTGCTAGCTGCCCTGCAGTATAGGTGGTTTTTATTCCATGCCTTAAAACTGTCTTCAAGAGGGTGTTTTGTTGGCGTTCTCTGGTTCTATTACTCCCAACCCTCTGAAGTAGTTTAATGTCTTGGTCATGGTGGGGGAGGGTGGCCGCCCATGGGAGGGCACCAAACTCAGCTTTTGCCCAGGGCTCAGGTTTGCCTAGGTACGCCTCTGGGCCAAGGCCACCCGGGGTGCCGCGGCCGCTGCTCTGTCCCACCCCCGCAACAATCGGCGTTTTATAGCTTTTTAGATAGAGAAGGTGGGATCTACATTCACACTTGTTAGTGTAATGGTTAATGCATTATTGACCAAAACTCCTCCCTCTTCTAAAAATGTCTTTAAATAAATTGTATAATTTATTATGTTATTCTATCATTTTTATGCCAGAAAAAAACAATATGTATATTCTTTTAGCTGAAAATGTGGTATTTAATTTTTATTCAAATATTTCTGACAGCTGCACTAAAGGGAGGGGACGTCAGCAGTTTATATCAATATTAAAAGGATTAGGAGAAAAACTTTCCAGTATCCAGAGTGAAATACATGTAGTGAAAGGATTTTAAAATGTATCTCCTAATTATTTATAGGAAATAATATTTTAATTTTTATTTGGTGTGCATTGGAAGAGGGGTAGTTTTATACAGCGAGTATATCCCAAACTCTATATTTTAACTGGAAAAGTTGGGAGTCGTCTCATACTCCCAGTCATCTTGTATGCCGGCAAATACGGTAGGTTTTGGATATAGAGAGTGAAGGGATGAGATATCAAAAACCGCCCTGAGCCCCTTGGGGGAGGGTGGTACATAAATTGAACAAATAAATAAATAAGATTATATTACCAGTCTTGTAGGTGATGTCCAGGAAACAGAGACCTAATGCAGTGGTGGCGAACCTTTGGCACTCCAGATGTTATGGACTACAATTCCCATCAACCCCTGCCAGCATGTTCAATTGGCCATGCTGGAGGGGGCTGATGGGAATTGTAGTCCATAACATCTGGAGTGCCAAAGGTTCGCCATCACTGACCTAATGGCTAGGCTCTGGATGATCTGCACAGATGGAACAAAAATTACAGACCACCATGGTGGCATGATAATATTGAACAACTGACTGCGGTCTGAGACATGCTTTTCATAGGGAGAAGCATATCTTGGGGCCAAGGAAATCCTTGAACAAAGGATTCTTCCTACTGTTCCAGGTGAGTTGATGGTCTTGAGTATCAGACCATTCAGCTGATTGCCGACCCATTATCTTGATGGGTTTCTCCGGCTGTGGGACAATAAGGTAACAACCCTTAATGGGTCTTGCAACATATGTAATCACAAGGGGATGAGTCAGATGGAGACTCTTGAGTAGATTAAGGAAGGTAGACAAAAAGAACTGGTCTTGCCCAGGTGTGGTATTTTCCATATTCAAATGTTATTTCCTGAGTATGGGCCAGGCATAAAATTTTGGGTGTGGGGGGGGGGGGATTCCTTGAGTCATTCTTGCTAGACGCAGTCCCAATATGAAGTTTCTGAAACAGACTCTTGCGTTTCAGGGCACTGCTATGCCAGGTCTTACAGGGCAGCATTCCGGGAGAAAGACCATCCTCTCACCTTCCGCACTGCTACAGGCCTTAGTTGGCTACACTATATACACAACATACTTAGTTTTTAAAATATCCCAAACAATGCTTTATAAACCAGCCCGTCTACCAAAGACAGCTGAGAAATTCTCAGCTCTTTCAGGACTTTCTTACTGACCTCACAAGGTGTCTGTTTTGGAGAAGAGAAGGTAACTGTAACTTCGATACTTTTTAAAGAAAAAGTGGGGTATAAAAACCAGCTGCTTCTTCTAGTGAGTATCACCACAAAATGGTGGGACTGAATAGTTACTAAATAGCTGCTATGAGGCAGGGCAGTCATAAAAAGATGGAAGTTTTCAAGACAAGTGTCATCCTATGGAGAGGGGGGCTACATGTTTCTGAATGGATGACCCAAAGGTCTCATCGTCTGGTTTCCTTATCACCAACAGTCCAATTAAGTTCAGCACCCGAAAACTTGCACGAAAGATGTGCACAGGGGTGGAGGCGACCATCCGAACCACGCTGAAGCAGGGCAGCTCCCAAAGCCTTGTCCGAAGCATCAACATGAACCACAAATGGCAAGAAAGGGTCAGGGTAGGCAAGAACAGGTTCAGAAGTGAGGGCAGCTTTCAGAGAATCAAAAGCAGACTGGCAAGCAGAGCTCCAAATCAATGGAGCACCAGGACGAGAAGCTGCAGGGCCTTTCTCCTTGGTACATAAAAGATCAGTCAATGGGAGAGCCAAGGAGGAAAAGTGAGAGATACAGTCACGGTAAAAATTAGCAAAGCCCAGGAAAGATTGGAGCTGCTTATGGGTACGAGGTGGGGGCCATGCCTGTACATCAGCCATCTTAGCAGGGTCCATTTCCAAACCAGTGGCAGAAATACGGTAGCCCAAAAAATCCAACTGAGGCTTGTGAAATTCACACTTAGAGAGTTTGACAAACAGGGAATTCGCCAGTAACTGGGATAACACTTTGTGGACCAAAGCAATATGCGATTCTTCGTCACGGGAGTAAATTAGAACATAATCCAAATACACAACAACTCCCTTAAATAACAAGTCATCCCAAATCCCATTGATCAGACTCTGAAACACGGTGGGGGCTCTGGAGAGCCCAAAAGGCATAATTAAGTATTCATATTGTCCATAGCGAGAATTAAAGGCAGTTAAATGTTCATGGCCCTCAGCCATACGCACCTGGTAATAGGCTTCACGTAAGTCCAACTTGATAAAAATACGTCTCGAGCCAAGATTCGCCAATAAATCCTTGATCAGGGGCAACGGGTATTTGTTAGAGGCCAAAACAGCGTTCAAACCCCTGTAGTCAGTACAAAGCCGCAAGGAACCGTCCTCCTTTTTTACAAACAGAACTGGGGCTTCAAAACCGCTGCGCGCCCTCCAAATGAACCCGCACGCCAAATTCTTATCCAGGAACGCCCACAACTCGGTATCCTCAGCAGGACTCATGGGATAAAGCTGCCCCTTGGGCAGTTTAGCTCCTGGGACCAGTTTAATTTTACAGTCAGTATCACGATGGGGTGGCAAGGAATCAGTCTCTTCGAACACTTCCCATAAGTCCCGGTACAGTGAGGGAATGTCAGGGTTAACAGAAGGTTGGGACAGAGCGTGAGTGAGTCCCTCAGGCGGATGCAGCAAGTGTTTGGGGGGATCAGGGCTCATGTGGTCTCCACAAGGAGGATTGGTAAAAGTCAAAACACGTTGAGACCATTTCACTGACGGGTCATGATCCACAAGCCAAGACAGTCCCAATATCATGGGGTACTTCCATCAAACAGGGATGTATTAAATAGTGAGAGCAGCCAGTATCTACTAGGGCTTGGACCACTAACTAGCATCCAGGCCCGTTGGTCAGAACAAGGGGTAGAATGATAGCTTCACTCACCCATTCCGGCTTGGGAGGCTCCCAAGGAATCAGCTGTTCTCCATCGGCATGGGGAGCTGCTGCACGGGCACCTCCTTTCGGCGTTGTTTTGGTCGGCTGGGCCGACTTGGCTACTGGGGTGGAAGTGGCTGGAGCAGGGGTGTGCTTAGCAGGACAATACGCAGCAATATGGCCCTCCCCGCCGCAATACAGGCAAAGATTCAGGCAGCGGCGGGCATTTTCTTCCAGTGAGATCTGGCGTTTAGAAGAAGCAGGACGTGTAGGCTTGGAACTCGGGGCACCCCCCCCCCCCAACGCGGCTGGGCAAGTGGGGATCGTCCGGCTGGAACTCCCAACGTGGCCACTTCATGCATTCTGGCCGCCGCAGTACCTGCGAGCACGAACCACTCCATCAGGGTCTGCGGGCTCTCACAAACAAGAGACCAGTTTAACAAGTCCGGGTGTAGGGCTTTCTTGAAGGCAAACACTTTCACAGGGTCATCCCAATCCTGGATCTTACTGGCCACGGTACGAAAGTTTTCCACAAACTCAGCGAAAGGGGTTTTGCCCTGTCGCATCGCCATGAGTTCCTGTTTAGCTTGCTCGCCCACAAATGGACTCTCGAAGCGGCATCAAAGGGCCATCGTGAAGTCTTGGAAGTTGCATAGCTCAGCCGCTTGACGTTGAAACAGGTTCATGTACCAATTGGCTGCAGGACCATCTAGCTTAGATCCTACTTCTCACACACGCTCAAAATCGTTCAGGTACTTCCGCCCATATTGCAACATTAAAATATTGAACTGGGATATGGTCTCTTTTTGTTTTAAAGAAGAATGTTTTGGGATTAGATTTCATGGAAGGTTTAGTTTTAAATATTATTCCCCTCCAACAACCCATTCACTTCTCCCAAATGGATGGGAGCCCGTTTTTGGGGGCGGGGGAGGGCAGTGGCCATGTTCAAGATGGAAAAAGTTTTACTCCAAAGTCCTCAACACTGGGAGCAACGCAGTTTTATCGTGGTTCCCATAGCTAAACACCCTGTAGTGTTGGGCATGTCCTGGCTGCAAGACCACAATCCCACCATCAAATGGGTGGATCGCATCATGTGGTTTACAGTACCCCCCTGCAGTGACCATATACTGTCTAAACCTGCAGAGCCTGTGCTCCCTTCACCTGTCTCCAATGCCCAGGGGATTGTTGGATCTGGCATTCCTGAGCTGTACCAAGACTTGCGTGGTATATTTGAGGAGACCGAATGTAACTTGTTGCCCCCGTATAGATCAACTGACTGTAAAATTGAACTGATGCCTGGGACCAAACTCCCCAAAGGCAGATTGTATCCAATTAGTTGTTTGGAGGATGTTGCCTTGCGGAAGTTCTTAGATAAGAATTTGGCGGCCAATTCATCCGGAAAGCAACCAAAAGTACTTTTGCGGCTCCGGTTTTATTTGTCAAGAAACAGGATGGCTCCCTTCATTTATGCACGGATTATTGGGGTTTAAATACTGGTTCTGCCTCCAACAAATACCCTCTACCACTCATCAAGGATCTCCTGGCTTCTCTGGGGGAGGGCAAGATTTTTACGAAGTTGGGTTTAAGAGAAGCCTATTATAGAGTTCATATTGCTGAAGGCTTTGAATATTTGACTGCTTTTAACACCCTTTTTGGCTACTTTGAGTACCAAGTAATGCCCATCGGTTTATCCGGAGTCCCCAGAGTGTACATGAGCCTCCTAAATGAGGTCTTGCAGGAGTTTTTGCTCAAAGGTGCCGTGGTGTATTTGGATAATGTCCTCATTTATTTTGCCAATGAGCAAGATCATATTGCACTTGTCTGCAATGTCTTACAGAAATTGCTGGACAATTCTCTCTATGTGAAGCTATCTAAATGTGACTTCCACAAAGAAAAATTAGACTTTTTGGGCTACCGCATTTCGGCAGGGGGCTTAGAAATGGATTCTACCAAGGTGGCGACTGTAGTTGATTGGCCGCCCCCAACCACCCATAAGCAACTTCAATCCTTTCTTGTCTTTTGCCAACTTTTACCAGGACTTTATTTCTGACTTTGCATTGTTAGCCCTACCCCTTACTGAACTCTTAAAAATGAAGGGGAAGGATCCTGATGCAACTCTACCAAATGCTTACTTACAATGGTTCCCCACCTGCCAAAAGGCATTTGATGCACTCAAATGAGCATTTACCACTGAACCTGTCTTGCAGCATGCTGACCCCTCCCGACCTTTTATTGTACATGTCGATGCCTCCAATTCTGCTCTTGGCGCTGCATTGCTCCAAAGGGATGACCAGGGCTGTGTACACCCATGCGCCTATTTGTCTAAAAAATTATCGGGTGCAGAACTCAACTGGACTGTTGGTGATAAAGAAACTGGGGTGATTAAATTGGCTTTAGCTACCTGGGAGCATTGGCTTGAAGGGGCTGCCTATCCCTTTGAGGTCTGGACTAAAAATCTAGCGGCCCTCTGTACACCGAGCCAAACAGCTGCGGTGGGTGGATTTTTCTCACTGTTCACTTTTTCCCAGGAGCGTCCAACAAGCTTGCTGATGCATTATCTTGCCTTCCTGCAGTTGATGGAGGTGTGGATTTACGGGAGGAGACTTGGACGGTACTTAGGCTGTCCCAACTGGGTGTGGCTGTAACTTCCTCACAGACATGCCTCCAGCACGGCCCCTCCAGTTCATCACTACCCGCACCCCCCTCCTCTCTTCCTTTCTTGACGCTGGCAAATTTACTGTTGCACCGGAAGAGAGTAGGGCTTCTCTGCAGTTGAAAGATGGCTTGTAGCATAAAGGCGATTGTTTGTTTGTGCCCCCCTTTACACAAAACAATAATGCAGCAGGGTCATGATTCTAAATCTGCTGGTCATTTCGGCTTTTTGAAAACCCTTTATCTATTTCGCCTGCAGTTCTGGTGGCGGACCATGCGTAATGATATTGAAGCTTACGTTCGGGGCTGCCCAGTTGGTGCTGCCATGAAATCAGCTCCTGGTAAACCACATGGACTGTTGTAACCCATCCCTGCACCTATGGCGTGTTATTTCCATGGACTTTATTACCAATTTGCCTAAAAGCCATGGAGAAACTGTGCTTTGGATGGTAGTGGATTTGTTTTCTAAGCAAGCTCACTTTATTCCAGCTTAGAATAACCAGTTTACTTCGGGAGTTTCCCCACTTTCCTCGCCGATCCCCCCCCCCTATGCTGTCGCCAAGGCTGCCAAGCTCCTCAGTGCTTGCAGCATCCCTGGCACAGCTCATGCTCGGAAGCGTTTCTTACCCACGACCCCGCCGCCTGTGCGCGGGTCACTGTTGCAAAAGGCGCCATTTGCAAGAACGCCAGGGATGCCGCGCGCTGAGGGGGCGCAACAGCGGCAGCGTCGGGGCGGCTGCACTGTCACCACCCCTCTCGTGGGAAATGCCAGGGGACCCCGCGCTACTCTCCTCAAGTAGCACGGGGCTTAAGGTAAGTGGGGAAAGGCCCTTCCTCTTCTATATCTCTCTCTTGTATATCTTGAATAACCATTTTGGGATTGTATTGCCTCTTATACTTTTTCTTTTTTCATATACAGAAACAAATTGCTGACCTAGTTTCTTATTAATTAAGTAATCTTCATCTTCTTTTCCTAATATGTTTTTGGAAGACAAATCAAATTGTAATTATTTTTCTTAAGATATTGAAAAGTTTTTTTTCTTTTTTGAACCATTAATATTCCACATTAACACTTTCAACTCCATTTTTCACAATATATAATTTTTCCTAATTTATAACATAACCTGATCCTTACATAAATTCTCCTTCTTCCAGTAAGTCTTTCTTGATCTTCCTCAAAAGTCATTTGCTTGCTGTATAGTAATTAGTCAGTATCTTCTTGCCTTAAAGGTTGCTGTAACAGTATGATCCTTCTCCAAGTACTGTTGGGATCAAGGTCTGATAATTAACTCTGTAAAGTCAAAGATACTGGGTTGTTTTTTTTACAAAAAGTGAGACAATCTAAAATATAAATGAATTTTAAAGGATAATGAACTAGAGCAGGTTAGGTCTTTTAAATATCTGGGAATAATTTTTGGGAGCAAATTTAACTTGGACACCTCAGTGTAAGACTGTGATGACATCAGCTTTTTTGTACGATAAGATAGACAGTAACGTCTGGCAGCGATTACGTCTTTCAGCACTAAGGTATTGCTTCAACTACTATATTAGCAGAAATCTGGATACATAATATAGATTGGCTGCTAATACAACTATTGCATCAAATCCGAGAGATTCCTAAATATGTAGCTGACTCTGCCCTTAAACTGGAACTTGGCCAGCATTCTGTCCAATCTAGGGCTGGGATACTGGCATTGAATCTGAAACTTAGAGTAATGTTGACTGAGGATTATATTTTATTATACTATATGAAACAAGATAATTTATACAGTTGATAGAATCAGGCTATAAACAGAAAAAATGACTATTGTACAATGCCTAAAGAAAGTAGTTTCTGCATTAGGGTGGCCCCTAGCCTTTGAGAGTTTCAAGCAATTGATTATGAATTGATATCAATATTATGATCTGCTAGGCTCGGCATGTTTGTTCTACTCTTCATATGGGAATCCCACCACTCTTTGCAATCCCAAAATGCTTGTTTAACCTTTCAGTTTCAAGATATAGGTGGGCAGTTAATTGTAAAGCATGTTCAATTTGAATGTCCATGGTATAAGGAGGCTAGAGATAAATGGATCAGACCACTGATGTACCCGTGAAACCAGCTTCTCCTAGATATTTTAATTACGAACATTTTAATCGATTCTAGGCCAGAAAATATTATTTTCTCAGCTAAATTCCTTGTTCAGGCCATGAGAGTTTGGGCAACTTGTGACAAGATATCTTCTCTAATATGGTACAGCCTATCTTCTCTGGCTTGATTTCTTCCTTTCTTCCTTTTATTCTTAGTTGGGATTGACTGAGACTACTCAAGTCCGAAGGAAGGAAGGAAGGAAGGAAGGAAGGAAGGAAGGAAGGAAGGAAGGAAGGAAGGAAGGAAGGAAGGAAGGAAGGAAGGAAGGAAGGAAGGAAGGAAGGAAGGAAGGAAGGAAGGAAGGAAGGAAGGAAGGAAGGAAGGAAGGAAGGAAGGAAAGAAGGAAGGAAGGAAGGAAGGAAGGAAGGAAGGAAGGAAGGAAGGAAGGAAGGAAGGTGTTAGCAATAGAAGGAAGAAAGAAAGAAAGAAAGAAAGAAAGAAAGAAAGAAAGAAAGAAAGAAAGAAAGAAAGAAAGAAAGAAAGAAAGAAAGAAAGAAAGAAAGAAAGCAGGCAGAGGATAGGAAGGAAGGAAGGAAGGAAGGAAGGAAGGAAGGAAGGAAGGAAGGAAGGAAGGAAGGAAGGAAGGAAGGAAGGAAGGAAGGAAGGAAGGAAGGAAGGAAGGAAGCTTGTAGAAGGTAGTTCATTGTTGTTTCTGCTAGAACAGTAAAAAAAAAAACCCTCTCAATCTCATGTGTCCCACCACTCATTAGGGATACTGATACAAAAGGTAGATTTCAGGAGAAAGAGCTACTTACTGGGTTAATGTGATCCATAGGATAGTGTTTTATGTGACCTAAGCAGAAAGGAAAGAATCTGAATTGTTAGTCTAATTCAGCGGTCCCCAATCTTTTCAAGTCCATTTTAGGACTTGAAGCTGACAACCAAAGGAAACTGAACCAACTATAGATCAGGGAGTAAGGTTGTGCATAACTTTAATAGTAACTCTTCAAAATTTCAGGTAGAATCTCTGTTTATCAATCTGACTTTTTAATATGACAGCATGCAGTAATGAGAATTATTATGCTGTGGTGGCAGCAACTTCTTAAAGATCCAATCAGAAGCTGTACTGGGCAGAAGTCCCACCTGACCCTGCCCGCTTTCTAAAAAATTTTCCCAGGACATTCAAATTGAACATGTTGGTGAGAACCATGGACTAAGGGAACCATGGGCCAAGGGAATAGGATTAAGGCAGTAAATTGGAGTCATGAACCCAGACAAGGATTAAAGCCTGAGGCAGAAAACAGGTCCCAGCCCGTCATGAAGTAGACTTCCGCACCCTCACTCAAGATATGCACTGTGCTGGGCAGAGGTTGCCCTCAGGAAGAGTGAGTGACAGTGGGAGTGTCAGAGGAACCGCATGCACTCTCTCTCTCTCTCTCTCTCTCTCTCTCTCTTACAGCATGCTTAGATTTTGTTTTAGAATTGGTCTTCCAGAACATTTTTTTTCTGTGTGAGAGTTAGTAGGTCTATTAGGTCTAGATGACCCTTTGGTCCTTCATTAAATCCATAGAATCTATAGCTGTTTAATCTCTTCAGTTTAGTCTGTTGTTGGCCACGCTGATTCTGTAGCTGAAATTATAGCATGATTGAACATGCCTTAGCTATTGGGAGCTGTGGTCTACAGGGAAATAATGGTCAGCTCTGATTTTTTACTGGTCATGAGTCAATGTAAAACAATTTAGAACATATTTTCAAATGTTACATTTCTCATATTTTACCAATTCATGCATAAACAGAGATTTACTCCTATGCAGAGGACGTCAAGCTGACTACTTGAGCCTGCAGAACCTCCTTTAAGAATCCCCATGATGCTTCGATTTTTGCTGCACGTAGTTTATTCATAATAAAGAAACGAATAGAACAGGTAAATGTATTAAGTGTTGAGGATAATTTTTCATACATGGTTTTGCAGTGTAATCATTGGTGTACTGTGGAGTTTCTTCAAAGTTTGAAGGTTTCAGAATGTGAATGTGGCTTATGGGTCACATCCATGTTTATGTTCATATAGATTGCAATGCAAGATTTTTATTTGAAATGTGTTGCCTGGCTACACTATTCCAAAAACTGAGAGATCTTTAAAAAATCAAATTGTTCAAGAAGTCAAATTGTTCACTTCCGGTTGGGATATGGCTACCTTCGGACGCTTCTAGCTTCGGTCCGTGAAGCATCTGTGAATTCCAGCATTCCCCCCTTAGCAGGGGGTGAATATCCTCCCTTGCAAGGAAGGGAAGAGTCGAGAGAAAAAACGGAGGTGAATTTCTTGGCTGACCGTGAAGGGTTGACTGAGAAGCCCATCGTTCTAACAACGACGGAATTACACTGAAGGTTTTCCTATTAGAAGGAGCCATACCCAGCAGCAAAACTATTGATTTGAGAACTCTAAGAAAGTAAAGCACTCTACAATACTAAGAAGTAATCAACAATTAACCTTTTTGTAAGAAACTGAAAAACAGGAAAGCTGGGAAGTAAGCAAAAGAAGAACTCCGGGTGAGGAGTTACCGGAGAAGGAGAGAAGGAGGCGCGCAGTTCGCCCCGACTTGAATCCCGTGAGTAAGATCATTTGGAGGAGGCTTGGTGGCAGACGGGCGAGTTGGAGCCAATATTGACAGTGGGAGAATAGCATACAGCATTTAATACTTACAAATAATAAAGGTTGGAAAGGTGAAACTTCCCCTTTAAGAAGCCTGAGAACAGTGGAAGAGAAAGTCCGGTGCAGAGGTCAATGAGACTCTGAGTACCGTGAGATTACAGACACTTTATAAACGGAAAGGGGGGGGGGGAAACAATAACAAACGCAAGGGACTGATTAGATCCTTCTTCCCCCAGAATGTGGATTGTGCTGAAAGCGACAATAGTCTGACAACAATTACATAAGAAAGGGAAGAAGTTGGCAGGAACGGAACGGAAAAAGGATCACTCAGGTGAAACATCCTTTGGATATAACAGCAGAGGTAATGACAACACAAGTGAAAACGCGGCAAACCCAATTAGGTGAATTGAAAGGACTTAAAAACGGCTTAACTGACCCTAAAACCCCAGAAAAAATGTCAGACTTAAATGCCAAGCTAGAAAAGCTGTTAGAGATAACTTCCAACTCTCAAAAAGAATCTGCAATTTTTCAGCAAGAAACAACTGGGAGATTAATGAGGATGGAGGGTGAAATCCAGAGTATGAAAAAAGAACTGACACGGATTAAAAAAATTGAAGACTCCCTGGAATTAATTAAGGAAGACCTTAAAGGGAAAGAAACCAGATTGACTGAGGCAGAAGATGCTATAGAGAACCTTAGAGAACACAACTTAAGACAAGACGATGTACTTGCAGTCTTAGAATACACACTGAAAGAGAAAATGCTAAGAATAAGAGGAGTGCCAGAAATAGATAAGGAAGTCACATTAAGCAGAATAATGCCACTACTGCAAGAAGTCTGGGGGTTGGACAGAGAGGAAATACTGAAAGAAGTAGATCAAATCTACAGAGTAAACACCAGATCCTCAAGAAACAAAAGCCACCCCAGGGATATTGTGTTCAGTTGTGTAAGGAGAGACCTGAGAGAAGAACTGTTGCGGGCAAATTCAAAGAAAAATTACCATCTGGACGGCAACAAAATTATTATAATGAAGGAACTACCGGTCTCAATACAACAACGACGCAAGGACTATCGTAAACTAACTATCTTTCTGCAGGAAATGAAGATAAAATACAGATGTGGATAATCCCTGAAGGACTATCCTTCCTTTGGAAGGACAAGAGGGCCAATATTCGATGCACAACAAGCCCAAGAATTTCTAACCAAGGAAGGAAGCCTCGCCATTGAAAGCAGTGCAAGAAGAGGGAAGGGTTAAGAAGGGGAAACAGGTGGGTAGGGAGGAGAAGGGAAATGCCGTCGCGTGCCATTAATGTGTAATGTTAATGGCCTTAACCATCCGGGCAAGAGGAAAAAGGTTTTCGCCCACTTTATGAAGGAAGCCCCACATATTCTTTGCTTGCAGGAAACACATATAAGATCAGGAGACGAACGCCTGCTAGAAAATAAAAAATTGGGGGAATGTTTCCATACTAACTACCATAAAAAAAGAGGGGGGTGGCCCTTTATATCCATTCAAAATGGAACCCCATAGAAAAAATAAAAGATAAAGCAGGAAGATTCTTGGGAGTGGAAATAAATATAGGGAAAGTACGTACCATGGTGGTAGGAATATATGCGCCCAATAAAGATAAAGCAAATTTCTATCAAGAAGTGAGAAAGAACTTAACAGCATTCCAGGCCACAAATTGGATAGTAATGGGTGATTTTAATGGGGTAGTCGACACTGATTTAGATAAGCATAATTTAAACAAAAGCAAACAGAAACTACAGAAAAAGGGAATTAAAAATGGGAGGCTACCGAAATCCTTCTTCGCATTGATGAATGATTTAAGAATACATGACATTTGGAGATTGAAAGAAGGAAGAGCAAAAGAATTTACCTTCTACTCAAACAGATTTCATTCCCACACCAGAATAGATATGGTGTGGGCTTCAAAAAATTTAGGTGCCTACACAAACAAAATAATAATCAAACCCAGAGTGGTTTCAGATCACAACCCTATTTTCTGGATATTAACAATAGGGGAAACAAACTATCACTGGAAGATGAAAGACTGGGTTTTGAGACATACACAAAGTATACCCATTTTAAAAAAAAATCTCATGGACTATTGGGAAATTAATTCGGGCACAATTAGAGAAGAAAAAATACTTTGGGACGCACACAAGGCGGTAATGAGGGGCCATATTAGGAGTCAAGAAATTAGACTTAAAAAACTTAGAAGGGAAAAACAACAAAGTTTAGAACAAAAATTAAAAGCATTAGAACTCGAATTACTTAAACGAAATGGCAATAAAAAAATCCTGCAACAAATCAAAATAATAAAAGATCAAATAGAAGCCTTAGCAACCCACCAAATAGTCAAAAATATGGTGTATCTGAAACAAAAATATTACGCTCTAGATAATAAAGTCGGTAGTTGGTTGGCAAATAAACTGAGAAAACAAAGAGCAAAACGTATGATACACCAAATCCAGGAAGGCAATAAATTACTTACAGATCAAAATGAAATTAGGACAGCCTTTGAAAACTATTACTCAAGGCTATATAAATGTGATGAAATAGATAAAATAAGGATAACCGACTATATAGAAAAACAAAACATACAAGCTCTAAAACAAGAACAACTATCAGAGCTAAACAGACCAATAACCAAAGAGGAGATAGAGATAACTATTACAAATCTGAAAAATAAATCCCCAGGGATAGATGGAATGACAGTTTGCTACTATAAGACCTTTAAGCAAGAATTAATACAACATCTAGAGAGAATATACAATGGCATATTGAAAGGGGAGGGAATACCCCCCTCGTGGAAACAAGCTCTCATAACATTAATCCCGAAAAAAGAACAAACCACTTTGGATGTAAAAGATTACCGCCCAATCTCCTTGTTAAATGTAGACTACAAGATCTTCACGAGTATATTGGCTAAAAGACTAAAAAAGACCTTAAACACATATATACAAGAGGAACAAACTGGTTTCCTACCGGGACGTCAGATCAGTCATAATGTAAGGAAAGTAATAAATATAATAGAATACTTGAATGACAGACCGGATTTGCCTACAGTAATGATCTTTTTAGACGCTGAAAAGGCCTTTGACCGGATTAACTGGGAGTTTATGTTCAAAGTGATGTTACAAATGGGAATTAAAAATGAGTTTTATAATGCGATTAAAACAATTTACAGCGAACAAGAAGCAGTTATCAATCTTAATGGAGAATACTCAAATAAAATCCAAATTGAGAAGGGAACGAGACAATTGTCCCATATCTTTTGTATTATTTATAAATACACTTGAAATTTCTATAAAGAACGTATTACATCAACAATTCTACGAAGGAATAAAAAATCAAAATCATTCATATAAAATAATTAGCCTCAAAGAGATGATATTGTATTATTTATAGATGACCCGATATACAAAGCTCAAAAAAGTATTTGATATAATAAAAGATTTTGGAAAATTCGGTCAGGGTTTAAATTAAATTTACAAAAAACCAAAATGCTGGCATTTAATTTAACAAAGACCGAAAAACAGAAGATCCAGGAAACGATAAATATTAAAATCGAAAAAAATCAATTATTTAGGCATCACACTAGAAGAAAATAATAAAAACTTAATTAAAAATAATTATGACCAAAATTGGCTAAAAATTAAAAATAAACTAACGGAATGGACAGGGAAACAAACATCATTATTAGGACGAATAAGTATTGTTAAAATGTGTATTCTCCCTAAATTCATATTCCTTTTCATGAATATACCCCTAATAACATCGAAAAAAACAATTTTGAAAGCTGGCGGAGAATTAAGTAAATTTATATGGAAGGCAAAAAAAGCCACGAAGTTCGATATAAAAAATATCTATCCAACCCAAAACAAGGAGGGTCTGGGGGTACCAGACCTATCGCCTTTACCATGATTCTGCAGCATTAGGCTGGGTTACAAAGAATGGTATTGTTAAAAATTATAGCCATTAGATCTTGAAGGATATAATCTTCCTAAAGGATGGCACCTATACCTATGGCCAAATAAAGACAAACAACAAACACCAGGCAAGATTTTTAAAATCATTTTATTACGCAGGCACTATTAAAAATATGGAATAAGTATAGAAATATATTTTATAACGGAACTCTTGTGGATCTCAAGACTGGAAGCCCTGCTAAGCATGGCGAAAAGATCAGCAGTACATCAATGGTCTCGATATTTAGATGTACTTTTATGGAACCAGGAAGTACCTATATTAAAAAATAGAGAACAAATAATATGGAATGGACAAACATGCCACTGGTAATAATGCATCGCCAAATAGAAAGTGCAACTTTAAGACAGATAAATCTAATTAAAGACTCACGGAAAATAGAATTGATAACGATTAACAAGAACGGAAATAAAAAAAATGTGAGTACCATATACAAAATAATTTCTACCACAGAATACAGAAACAGGAAGAGATAAAACATAACATGGTACAGTAAGGGAAAATGGAAAGTAATCTCTCTTGAACAATGGACACGGACACTACAAATATATATACAAATTCACACCTAGCTCGCACTTTAAAATAGTATCAAGATAAAGAGTTGATAGGACGATCTCACCCCAATATTGAATAATAAAATAAACCAAAGCATTCCACCAAAATGCTGGAAATGTGGGGAACAAAACAGGGTGACGCTCTATCATTTATGGTGGACGTGTTCAAAGTCAAAAAAAAATACTGGGAGGAGATACATAACTTAATAATTAAAATAATAAAAAATAAAATATAAAAAAATTGATATTACTTACCTATTAGGTCTCGACATGTTGGAAATAAAACTTCCAAATCACTGTAAACACCTATTGGTTTCACATGATCTCTGCAGCCTGACTGCAATGGCACAGATGTGGAGAACCTAAAAAACTCATTAAATGGACCAATGGATACATAAGATGCAAACAATTGTACATTATATGGACCAAATATCATTTCAATTAAAAAAATGGTAATTTAGAACAGTATAAACTGATATGGCAACCATGGTCAGACTATATTTTAGAAACTTACGATATGACAATATATCCAGCTTGATATTAATGATTTAAGATAGGAGATTTAATAAAAAGTTAACTTTTTGTTTTAACTATAGAAATGTTATATATAAGGAATGTAGAGTGGAAGTCCGGGGTGGGGGTGGGGTGGGGATACAGAGGGGTGGGTGGAGGGTCTACATAGGACAAGAATAGCAATGCAATGTATTAGAGGAGGATATTATTAAATAGACGAAATATTAGGATAATTTTGCATGGATTATATGGAATTTATGGAACATTTGAGTTAATTCTTTCAATATTCATGCTTTGATTTTTGTTATCCTCTAACTCTTGTACAATAAAAAAAAAAAAAAAGATTGGTAAAAAAAAAAAAAGAAGTCAAATTGTTCAGGAAGTCACAGGTTGAGTCCATCATGCGTCTTATTGTTCGTTCTCAATTCCTGCATGCACTGTGGGTAGTTCGGAGGTTGATGGCAGTGTGTGGGGAAGGGTTTCTCTTGTCTCAAATGGTCTCCAGGTGGTACCATTGGCCCAGTGGAGACATCCACAAATATACATGTGGGTTGAGAGCCGATACCCAACCTGGGTATTCTGTAGTGTATGGGCACCTTTCCCACTCTATTCACTATTGGATTGTAATTAGCATTTAGGAACATGAGAGTTCAGTTTTTGGATCGGTTTATGCATCTTATAGGGAGTCAAGTAAGGTTTCTTCATTTTCAACTGTACATTTTTGTTTGCTGCTTGCCACTTTATATTTGAAATTCTTTGTTATGTCTGATGATTTGAAAAGTATATTTTCTTGGTTTGAAAAAGCACAAGTAAAACCAACTGTTAAACTGTAAATACACATAAAATTTCAGCTTTGAAAGGACTGTGTTTTGCAACCTAGAATAGTTGCACATTAGGACAAGGAAACTGAGAAACAAATCATTAAAAATAATCATCAAGAATTCCAGGGACTTTACACACAGTCTGAGCCAGAATATTTAACTATTAAGACTCCAATATATGGTGATAAGTCATTAGCAGAAAAACTTCAGTTTCAAATCTCATTTATCTGAATACTAAAACCGTAATATATACAAATACCAGCTGAGTGGTCCTAAGAATACTTCGTGAGAAGTACCTTGTGCAGAATTCATTGGGGCTTACTGTCAAATAAGCATAGAATTGTACCCATTTTTGATTATTCATATATAATTATTATGATGAAAAGGTCCTGTTTTATTTTAAACCTTGGTTTCGCCCTGTGTGGGAGAAGATGGAATGCCTCTTCCAAAGGTGACACCTGCCGTCCAGGGATTTTGGAAAATCTTGATTAAATTTAAAAAAAAAACCCCAACAACAACTTTGTTGCCTGATTAGCTGGGACCTTCCTTTTTAGTCAGCGAAAAGAATTTTCAATCAACCTAACTAAATTGACTGAAAATGTAACCTTAGTTTCAGTCAAGTGTCTTTTTTAAAATACTGTTGTCATTGTCATCAAATAAGAAGAAAATATACTTTGTTATGCTTATTATAACGATCTGGCCCTGTTCCAGCCCTGCCAGGATGTGGGTGTAGAAGGGAGGCTCCTCTGACTGGGGCCACTGTCTCTTGCTTGCTTTTTAGTTTCATTTTTAGGCACTGGGTAATCAGTCCGCTAGGCACCTGCTGGCTTTTGTGCTTCAAAGCATTGGGAAGTCTGGGTTCTTTTGCTTTGCTGAAGGTTGTTCATTTACCTTCCAATGAGATTGGAGGGGTGCTGTTTCCCCCTTGGGACCTGGTGCCAAATGGTGATGTTAAGTGACATTGAATTGGCGCGGGGAGGATGAAGTGGGGATATAAAGGAGGCTGTTTTG
Source organism: Sphaerodactylus townsendi (assembly GCF_021028975.2). Lineage (NCBI taxonomy): Eukaryota > Metazoa > Chordata > Lepidosauria > Squamata > Sphaerodactylidae > Sphaerodactylus > Sphaerodactylus townsendi. The sequence goes on along the minus strand of NC_059433.1, from coordinate 1,914,002 downwards.
GTGCTTAATGTTTAATTCTGTCATTGGAAATTTGAATGCTTACTTCTGATTCTGTTTTCAATAAAAGAACTCATTTGAACATGGTCCCATTACTAAACAGTCCAGGGGCACAACCGTTTGGCAGAACCGGGGTCTGGTATTGGAGGCCAAAAGTGAGGCCCCAAGGAGGGAAATGGGCAAGATGCAGGGAGGCCTTAGAGAGACGACAAGGCAACTAAGAGGCTCTTCAAACCCCCCCTTCAGTACCAGGCCCCGACAGAGTGGGAGGGCAACTGCCAGTACTGCAGGTTCCTGGATCTCTCCTGGGAGTGCTCCTGTGTTGCCTGACCCTGCACCCTCCATGGGGCCAGTGAAGCCACTGGGGGTTCCACACCCAAAGACAGGCCCCTTGGTGGTGGGCAGAGTTGAAGGCATCCTTCAATGGATCCACTGAGGATCATTCTTTATGATCCAAGTGGGGCTTACATGTGCAGTTGGCCAACTTCGTTTGTATCTGAGGAGACCTGTTGTGCACTATATGGGTGCACTGCTGGAAGGGGAGGCAGCTGCTTGGCTTCTGGGTCTGTTCAAAGTGGGTGCACTCGAACTGGGGAACTTTGACCAGTTTATGCTTGCCTTGCACCATGGATTTGAAGATCCAATACAAGAAGAGAAAGTCCTCACACAACTGCAAGCGCCTAAAGCAATGGACCTGATCTGTCATTGAGTACGCCTTTTCAGCACCTTGGCAAAAGGAAAACTTACTCAAATTGGATTTGAGTAAGGCTTATTGCAGGGTTTAGATCCTTGGGCAGACGAATGCATGAACAGGTTTTAATTCTCAATTAGGACAGTATGAATATCTTGTTATGCACTTCAGGCTGAGTGGTGCTCCAGGAGTATTTATGAATCTGATCAAAGAGGTGTGGAACAAGCATTTGTATAAAGGAGTTGTGGTTTACTTAAATAATGAGTTGATTTGCATGGAGACCTAGAAGAGCCCATGCAGTTGGTGCAGTCGGTATTAATCAAGTTGAGAGACAACTCCCTGTATGTGAAGCTCATCAAGTGAGAGTTCCACAAGGACAAGCTGGACTTCTTGGGCTACCAAATATTGGCAGCTGTTATTGAAATGAGCCAAGGCAAGGCATGAGGCGTGCTAGGCTTGGAGGCTCCTGAAGAGCAGATGGAGACAGCCCCTGGCTTTCTTAGGAGTTAGCAATTTTTATCAAGATTTCATTTCCCCGTGTGTACAGATTGGTCTCCTTGTGACTGATTTACTCAAAACCAAAGGGAAAGTGCCAAAGCACGGGGGGGGGGGGGCAACTGGATTGGACACCCGAGTGTCTGCAGGATTTTGAGAACCTGCTGGCTTTATGCTTCCAAAAGCGTTGGGGAGTAGGTGTTATTACTCTTTAGTGAAGGCTGTGCCTTCATCTTTCCATGAGAATGGAGGGGTGCTATACCCCTTGGGAACTGGTGCTAAAAGATGATGTCAAGCGCTGTAGAAGGAGCGGGGAGATGGAGTGAGGGTATATTGGAAGCTGTTTTGATGTTTACTCTTTAGTTCTTCAATAGAAGCCTAAATGCTTAATCTTGATGCCGTTTTCAATAAAGGAAATTGTTTCAAAACAAAGTTGCATTATTAAACAGTTCAAGGGCACAACCCTTAAGTCATCATGTAGCAGAAATATATCTGCTTAAAAATATTAAATGTCCATTAAGTTAATTAAAGCTAATAAATCTCTCTCATACTCCTTTGACGGGTATAGACAATATGAGCATCACCCCATCTTCTTAGCCATCTTGTTCTCCTCAGCTGTGGGTCTGAGATAATTTAAGAGGTAGACTGAAATTACACAAATAGCTTTAAAGGCCAAGCAAAAATCTCATCAAGGGAGAGAGATATAAAGCAGAGATGGGATTCAGGAGGTTCTAGAGGGTTCTGTCCTTAGTTTGGGGAACCCTTTGTTAATCCCACCTCTTGCACTCAACTTAAACAAGATTGGCACATTTTCTTCTTTGAATCGTTGGCTGTTTGTGGCTTTAGGCTACTTTGCAACAGAGTGTCTTTGGAAATGGGGGAGGGGCAGACAGCAGAACAGGAGCAGGGCGAGTGGGTCTGTGCGTGCACAAACAGGGGAAGGGAGGTATGTTTTGTGATGAAGTGGTCGTGCGCATGCATGGGCTTAGGAAGAATACGTGATTTTCAAATCGTGCGGGGGCTTATGAAGAACACACGAGTTTCCCTCACCCACCGGCTGCTAGGTAGGGAGTCGGCAGTGGCCCCTCTCCGCTGCCTGGGAGCCGGGAGGCGGTGGCAGCCCTGGTCACGTGGGGTGCTGATTTTGCGCCCCCACATGACCAGATGGCATGCGCCCGGGGAATCCCACCACTGGATATAAGGTGATGTTTTGTAACTGAAACCTTACAGGAGAAACAGTTATAGACAGAACACCTCTGTCTAGTTTTTGTTTGTTTTAGGTTTCCCAAAATGGAAAATTCCACAACTTGAAAAATATTGAGGAACATTCAGCTCATTGAGGGCAAAGTCAAAACAATGCGTCAAAAAGAGGAGTGAAATGGATAAGGCAAACTCTAAAAAAGGTTAAGATTGGCGCTTATGGTCCTTTTTGAGACAAAAATTGCGATAGTTCAGTATGAAACATCTATACACGTGTTACAGTGAACATATATTTTGCATGCATATGCATGTGTTTGTTTATAAGAAAGAGTCAACACACATTCACTTGAAAAATTGAAATGAGAACCAGTTTCCTGGATATATGTGGGCTTTAAATTTCATGTACCGCTGTTGAGTGTAAGGTAAGAATTACTCACTGCACATACAAAAACAGTGTATATATACCTGATTGCATGCACATGGACAGCATATAGTGTACGTACACTATAAAGTGTGCAGGGATAAAGTATATCAGAATGAAGTATTAAGGACAGTTCATTCAGGTATTCATTCAGCATTTATGATAGGCTGTTGTTTTTATTAAAGATGTTTATGAATATGTACATTAGGCTGACATGGAAGATGATTATACAAACAAGTTACTACCATAATTCCCCCCCCCCCAAATTTTAAATACAATTCTCTAATTCCCACAAAGGGCAGTGGAAATTTCACAGGTGTGATCTCTGCTGCAGCTGTTCTTTTTAGTCCATTTAATTAAAATGTAATGTTGTCCTTTTATTAAAATGTGACTTAAAACACAGGTGTGGTTTTGAATCCATGTACGTTCCTGCAGACATAAGCCTGCTTGAATTTGGTGAACAGAACAGTATACATGTCTGGATTCTCTGTTTTTGTGTGGAATGAATTCACAGTCCATGATTCCACCCGCTGTTTGTGGAATGAGGAGAGCCAGCACCAGTGGCTGGGATAATCAAGGGCCAAAATAAGGATCTGCAGTGTCAAAGGGCAAAATTCCCTCAGTAGGTCATCACAGTATGTGCCACAGATGGAATGCAGAAGAGCCAAGCCTCCCCTCTCCGTGTATCCTTGTATTCCAGGTGAGGCCACTTTGTCTCCACACCCTGAGCTGGCAAGCTGAATACTCCAACACTCCTCCTTGTCAAGCATCTTGTGGTGGTTGAGCAGCTGTGCCATGTCATTTCTCCCTAGCTGTGATGTCTTTCGATCAAAGAGAGTGAAACCCTTCAAAGGGTATCTATCCCATCATGAAGGCACCAACTTTCAGGTCTCAGGTCTTTTATCCTTCAACTGATGAAGAAGAGTTTGGATTTATATCCCTCTTTCTTGCCTGCAAGGAGACTCAAAGGGGCTTACAATCTCCTTTCCCTTCCCCCCTCACAACAAACACCATGTGAGGTAGGTGGGTCTGAGAGAGCTCTGAAGAACTGTGACTAGTCCAAGGTCACCCAGCTGAGTTGGAGTGCACAAGCTAATCTAGTTCCCCAGATAAGCCTCCACAGCTCAAGTTGCAGAGTGGAGAATCAGATTAGAGTGCACCTGTTCTTAACCACTACACTATGCTGGCTCCCTAACCACTACAACACACTGGCTGATATTTCAGCATGCTCAACGAAGCTTTATAAGCCAGTTTTTTCCCAACACTAATATTGCCCTGGGGGAGGGGAATCTGCTTGCTGCTTGGTCTCTAACTAGCCCACCTGCACTTCAAGGCCCTGAATGAAACATAGCAATGTGCATGTGATAAGTGATAGTGTCTACAAAGAGCTAGAGGGCAAAGCACATAAATCCCAGGTTAGGAACAGAGACATGGTATACAGATGTCTGTATGCTAATAGTAGAAGCCTTCGACCAAAATTGGGGGAGCTGGAGTACAGACTTTTGAGGAAGACATTGATATAGTGGGCATCACAGAGACATGGTGGAATGAGGAGAACCAGTGGGATGCTGTTATCCAGGCTACAAGCTCTATATGAAGGATAGGACAGGGTGTATTGGGGGTGATGTTGCCCTCTACGTCAAAGAGAGCATAGTGTCACATTAAATAGACAATGAAAGGGGAGCTGATTTCCCCACAGAAGCACTGTGGATATCAATACCAGGTGTGAAGGATAGTCTAATATTAGGAATATATTATCGTCCCCCTGACCAAAGTGCACAAGAGGATTCTGAGATGGAAAAAGAAATTAGAGAGGCCAACAAAAACAAAAACGTAGTGGTAATGGGAGATTTCAACTATCCCCACATAAACTGGAAAAATTCATGTTCATAGTGAGCGGAGAGCATTCCTGAATATGCTAAATGACTGTGGCTTAGAGCAGGCGGTTGTGGAACCAACCAGGGGAGAGGCGATCCTAGATCTAATTCTATGTGGGACCCAGGATCTGGTACAGGAAGTTAGTGTTGTTGAGCCGATAGGGAACAGTGACCACAGTGCTGTCAGATTCAGTATCTCTGCATGCGAGCAAGTGACAACTACTAATGTAGTTACATTTGCCTTCAGAAGGGGACATTTCTCAAAGATGGGGGGGGGGATAGTGTGCAGGAAACTGAAAGGGAAAATCAAGAGAGTCAAAACTGTCCAAGATGCTTGGAGGTTATTTAAAAACACAGTAATAAAAGCTCAGCTGGAATGTGTTCTGTGGGTTAGGAAAGGCAGCATCCAGTCCAAAAGAAATACGCCATGGTTAATGTAACAGAGGTGCTTATGTTCCTGGCGAGGGAGAGATATTATCCCACCACCAGCCACCAATTGTAATGGGACGGGTGGCCTACAATCAAGGTTCCCACTAAACTGACCAGTGGGGTCTCCTTTGCCTCCCAAAATATTCCAGGCTAGTGTTCAGGGATCTTCTTTTTACTCTGCTGACACGATTAAAGAGAAGGAACTAGGAATCCCAGAACTGCTGCTAGCTGCCAAATATAATAAAGGATCCCACCTCACATTTGTTCTTGGTCTGAGGGGAATGTCCTTCAGAGTCCCATATACCAAAAATGGAGGGAACTCAAAATGGTTGGGATTCTAGCCACACAAACAGGCACTCTTCAAGCGCTCACACACAAACGCAGACTGGCACGAGGGTAACTTGAACACAACAAATTAAATTTATTTTAAAAACAAAAGAAAAGCTTCTTGAACTGGCTCAGAGAGGTAGTAACGCTTGATGGTTTCAGAGAGTTTCTTTTCACTTAAAATTGCAGAGCTTCAGATGTTACTTAGATTTCACACACAGAGGAACACACGCAGGTGTCTCTTCAGGAATGATTTTGCTTTAGATCTACTAACTTTCTTCACAGACAGACACTAGTCCTTTCTGATCCACAACCCACTGAATACACACACCCACACAGTCTATGCCCAGTGAGATTCTGGCATACAAACCTCCCTCTCTCACACTAATCCCAAACTGGCCTCACTGCCCCTGGAACGGGCTTTCCCAAGACTGGTGTTACATGGGGGTAAGGCAGATGCTAGGTCTGGACAGTATTCACCGTCAAGCCACTGACTGACACATCACTTTGCACCAAACTCAGGGCCTCCTTTGTCTGACAAGCCTCCTCAGCTTGTAGAGTGACTGGACTTCTGTCAGCTAACTCGGCTGAGACAGAATCCTTCAGCTTCAGACCTGACAGACCGCTCTCTGCCAAACTCTGGCTCTTCCTGAATCTCTCTCCCAATCTTGACTTCTTCTGATCTCTGTATCAGAATCTCTTCAGAAAGAGTGTATCTTGACTAAACCCTGACAGGCACTGCACTATCTATATATACTTCTCGCACTTTGGCTCCCCCTATCCTTGGCTATAGGCAACTGTGCCTTTGCTCGACCAATCAAATGGTGTCCTTAATATAGTGGAGCCTGCTGCCTTAACTCTGGCTGTTACTAAGGGCTTTTTATTAGGCCTTTTACACACGCCAGCCCTTTAGTGTGGGGCAAGTCCGTTACAGTTAACAAGGGAGGTTGAGGAAATTATCAGAAAAAAGATGTCTTTTAGAAAATGGAAGTCCAGCTCAACTGATGAAGAATACGAGAAGAAACACAAATGGTGGCAAAAGAGAAACAAGTTAGCTATAAGGCAGGCAAAAAAGGATTATGAGTAACACATGTCTGCAAACATCAAGACCAGCAACAAACAGTTCTTCAAGTACATCAAAAGTAGGAAGTCAGCTAGGGAAGCGGTAGGCCTGTTAGATGACAGAGAAACAAAAGGTGTGCTAAAGGATGACAGGGAGATTGCAGAGAAGTACATCAAAGTACATCAAAAGTAGGAAGCCAGCTAGGGAAGTGGTAGGCCGGATAGATGACGAAGGAACAAAAGGTGTGCTAAAGGATGACAGGGAGATTGCAGAGACGCTGAATGAATTCAAGAGGATGTGAGGAAAATTCCTGCACCTGAACCAAGCTTCTTAGGAGGCGAATCCAAGGAACTAGTGAAGATAGTGGTAGACAAGGAAGAAGCTCTGGCAGCCATTGATAAACTAAATGCTGCCAAATCCCCTGGCCCAGATTGCATTCATCCAAGAGTTCTTAAAGAGCTCAAGCATGAAATTGCTGATCTTTTCACTGCATTGAACTGGAGTATGTTAGTTTTATAAAATGAACTTAACTATAGCTGGCACTTCTAGACATATTTGCCTAGGGCAAAGACAAATTTGTTCGGTGTTGCCTGATGTTCGGTGTTGCCTTATGATAGAAGGGTCAGGATACTGGAAAAAAATTGTGAGGGAGACACAAACTTTTTTTCCCTCCCTGTGGCTTCATAATGTCCAGAAATTTTACATATTTATTCCAAACATAATATGAAGCCTGGCTTATTGTAGCTGTGATTAGTTGGTAAACCCAGTACTGAATCCTGGCTCAGCTTGGCCAATTCTTGCCTTCCTCCCTGCCCTAGACCCAGTTGCTACCCGAGGCAGCCTTGCAGTGCCCAGTTGATGACCATGCCTGGTTGCATCCTCAGCACGCTTTCTGTTTGTGGATGGAGACAGAAGGGCAAGGCAGTCTCTACAACAAGCTCTGTTAATGTCAGTGTTCCACCCACCCAGAAATGCAACCAAATTCAGCCTCCTACCTGCTGAGTTTCTTTTCCATGCTGTGCATGACACTTATCGCAGATACTATATTCCCTCCTCTCAACACCTAATTATCAGCAGAGTTTAAAGTGGATCTACTCTGGTAAGATGAAAAGGTCTAGTCTCCTTCCACTCACTACAGCCTCCTACCATTCTGGAAAAGAATACTCTCCACACAAGATGTTCTTTCCATAGGAAGGTTTTTACTTTAGCAGTTGCAAAGTTACACAAGTCTATGCTATACAAGACTATAAGACTATACAGAACTCTTCAGCAAGAACAAAGTTGAACACACACTGAACTTAACTCAGAGTCTATCACTATCTCAACTTAGCATAGCATATACAATACATACATCCAACAGGATACTTTTCCCCGCCCAGGCAACAGCCTCTCATTGGTCTAGAGTCACAGTTGAATTCACCAATCATGTTAAAGGTCAATTGTCGCTTCACCCTACACTGACTGTCTCTGGCCTTTTCTGTAAACTTCTGCTAACTTGAAGACGACCCTTTTGTGAACGTTACTCTTTTTTTATCATGACACTAACGTCTCACTGGTCTTCCCCCAGAAGTTTTTTGCTTCCTGCCAATGCTTTGCCAACTACGTGCCTGAATTGTTCACAGACCAAATCCAAAACACCTCCAAAGTCCCATGGAAAAGCCTGTTTGTCCCACACCAGGGACGTAGGTAATGGGGGGGGGTCCTCGGGTTCAAACCCCTCCCATTACATGTCCGGCTTGCTTGAAACAATGCATGGAATGGAATAGCCGGAAAGCCCTCAGTCACCGAACCCACCCCATAAAAAATCTATACCTACATCTCTGCCACAGTTGTTTCTGCTCATACAGTAAGCACATATCCTTATATACAGTTCTCTTAAGGGAATAGTCACATTATACCAATTTCCGCCTTCCTTAACCCATAACATAATCCCTTGTCCAAACTGATGGTTGTCTCAGTCTCCCTCTTCTCTCAACAGCTACAGCACCAATGGAGTTAGTAGCACTTTAAGGAACAAAACATTCAAGAACTAAGCTGTAAGAGAGCTGCATATACTAACTTAGATAAGTTGGATGTAAAGGGGAGAAAAGACTGCTGTAGGAAACACTGAGGCAGATTTGATTAAAAACTTGGTAATGGAACTAAGCATGCCTCATTTAATTGGACTCAGTGAGGGAAGAACTGGTAAACAATATTCATTCAAAAGCCTTAAATAATGAAAATCACACAACTGGAAGATATCAAATCATATTCCATTCAAATGCCCTACTCTAACTAAAGGAAAATCTTCCGCACATATGAATAAAAAGTGTACTTAAATTTTAGGCTAAATCATTAAGGATTTTTTTCTTTATGGGCAGTGATGAAGAATTGTGGCAGGAAAGTAGGCAGAACTAAATGTGTGGCAGATGCATGGTGCCCCTGGAGGAATCACCCTTTTCTCAGGTGGCTGATAACCAGCAGAGAATATTTTTCATGTGCCTCTGAAAGAAAAGCAACTTATAAATGTCTGGTAACGCTCTAGAGCCTATTTTAAATGCCTGATAAAGGTTGTTGTTGTTGAAAAGCAACTTCCCACTCACCAGACCCATGGACACGATGGAGTTCTAAGCTGATGCCCATGCTACAGTTTCGTATAGTTCTTGTGTGGGCAAGTCACAGCGAGGGTGTTTCAAAGAAGGAATGAATCCAGGTGGGCCTATTCTGAGGATTTTCCTGCATGTCTTTGAAAATACACGGATTTCCATTTTTATATGTTTTTTCCATACTTTCAGGTTTGTTGCAAATGTTCATAGAATCCTAGAATCTTAGAGTTGGAAGAGACCACAAGGCCCATCAAGTCCAACCCCCTGCCATGCAGGAATACACAATCAAAGCACTCCTGACCGATGGCCATCCAGCCTCTGTTTAAAAACCTCCAAAGAAGCAGACTCCACCACTCTCCAAGGCAGTGAATTCTACTATTTGAAAGCTTACTGTTAGAAAGTTTTTTCTGAAATTTAGGTGGAATCTCTTTTCCTTCACCTTGAATCCCTGACTCCTTGTCCCAATCTCTGGAGCAGCAGAAAACAAGCTTGCTCCCTCACCAACATGACATCCCTTCAAATATTGAAACATGACTATGTTGTCATGTCTTAACCTTTTCTTCTCCAGACTAAACGTACCTAGCTCCCTATGTCTTGTAGGGCATGGATTCCAGACCTTTTATCATTTTGATTTCCCTCCTCCGGACCCATTCCAGCTTGTCAATATCCTTCTTGAATTGTGGTACCCAGAACTGGTCACAGTATTGCAGGTGAGGTCTAACCAATGCAGAACAGAGTGGTACTATGACCTCCCTCGATCTAGACAGTATACTCCTATTGATGCAGCCCAGAACTGGCTGTCTTGCATTGCGTTGGCTTTCTTGGCTGCCACATCACACTGCTGATTTTGGAAGATCTGAGGACAGGCGGGGGGAACTTCCCCTCATCCCCAAAGTGTCTCAAAATGTCTCAGTGGAGATCTTGATATCTCTTTTTCATTAATGTTTGTGAAATTTGCTGATGTTGGGGGTAATTTTTCTTTCATGGTGCCCAACTGTATTTCCTGGTTATTCATGTTTATGCAATCCATAAATCTCATTCAAGTCAATCTGGTTAACTGTTCAACATGTGATGCTGCAGCAACTTTGTTTATTTTTAGGATCTCCACTTTTCACATACATTAATAGCAAAAACATACTGTGGACTCCAGGATGTTTGTGACTTTTTTTTTTTTTATAGCCCTTTTCTTCCAGAAATGTTGGTCATTTTTTGAATATATTGAATTTATAAAGTTATATAAGTTAAGTTAATTTATAAAGTATACATCTTAGTGTATGTATTATTTAATCTTTTAGATGGAGAGACTGGTTATTATGAAATATACACTGTGAACGAAGACTGCATACCTGCTTTGTACTTTCATGCATGCGGCTACTAACTTGATATCATTGCATTCTATTTTGAATGTCTACTGACCAATAGGATTTCAGTACTGCACCGTCATGTCCATTGCCATAAATAACAAGTACATTCTGTAGTTCAGTTCTGCTGTTCCATATACATGAAAATGGCAATTGCATGAAGAAAATGAACATTGAACCCAACCTGGAAAGAGTAAAATAATTTTCTTACCTTGCATTGTGAAGAATACTGCACATGTGCTTATATTCAAATTGGCATGTTGTTTTAAAGGTCACAGGGGATATTTAGAGAACACGTGATTCATTTGACTAATTGGTTTTCACCAAGCACTTCAAATAATTACAACAGTATAACAGTAATCCAGTCCAGATGGATGAATGGGTAAATCTCTCAATTTTATGTTTCAGAGAGGAATCTATGCACCATTATAAAATGCCTTGATGAGTACACAGATGCTGAGCATTGAATATAAGCAGTAACTCAGAACAGGTCTACTCAGAAATCACTTCAATTTATTTAACAGGACTTGTTCCCAAGAAAGTGTTCTTAGCGATGTGAACTAAGTTCCTTACAGCCCAATCCAAAGAGGGCAAGCAGTAGCGTGGTGGCCAGGGACAGAGCCACTACACTGCCTCCAAAGAGGCAACTAGCGACATGGACCCCCTCCTCCCCGGGGAAAGCCCATAGTGAAGAATGATTTACACCACCTTTTTTGTTGGCATAGGTCTGTGCCACTGGAGTGGGGGGCGTTCTAGGGTCAAAGGTCCTCTGTGAGCCAACTGAAGTTGACTCTGCCCCTGGGAATGCCCTTCTCCTTATGGATGCAGGCATTTGTTGCAGTGTGCAAATGCTGCAGGGGCCAGCTTCCAGATTTGTGTCCTGCAGTGGCCAGCTGCCCTTGGTGCTGGCATCTGTGCCAGTTTGCATGGTGCTGATGGTATAGATGTTGGCTCAACCGTTCAATTGCTTCCAATGCAGCTTCAGTTGTACAGATTGTACAGTTAGGGCACATGTTTCATTATTGCTTAATTATTCACTTGTGCAATGTAAAGGGAAATAGTTCCGCAATGTGTGCCACACTCATAGTCATCAAGTTGTAGAGGGATTCTCCCTGTAACTTTAAAAAAGAGTCCCATTATCCATATTGCATGGCATAAAGTGAAATAAATTTAGTAAGAGGAAAAAAGGAAGTTGAAGAGAACTTTGGTCTCTTTCCAAAACTGAAAAAGCGGTGTGGGGAGGGCACTATCTGGAGAAAGGAAATTGCTGGCTTGGGGAAGGAATTCTTGCAGCTTCCCACATCTGCTCCTTCTCACATTCAGATCTCCCATCATTTTTCTCCCAACCGCGGGAAACACAAATGTGGGGATCCTCTGCTAGTGAAAAGCAGCAGAGGAAGGAGGGTGCAAAGAAGATGGGCCTCGTCCCAAGCCACCTTGTCTCCCCTCCAATCATTTTGCTACCTTTCCACTGCATTTTAGACAATTAACAATGACCCAGTTCCAGTCCTGTGTTGCCAACGGTCTCATTTAATGCTGAAAAAAATGAATTCCAGTGAGTTCAGAAAAGAAAAAAGAAATCAAGAACTATTTATCTGACTATTCACATGAAAGCTTAAGCGAGATCTGTCCCTTTCCTTTTTTGGTTTTTCATGTAGTTGACCCAATCAGAAAAGAATGGGATAATACATAAATGGGATGGATAACAAAGGAAGGAAGAGTAGCCAGTCTACTTTTTTGGCTAGATTTCATTCATTTTTACTCAGAACTAGGCTAGACTATTGCAATTCGCTGTCTGCTGGCCTACCTTTGAAGTTGTTCCGGAAGTTGATGCTTGTATAGCTTGCAGCCGCTAGGCTTCTAGCCGGGACCATATAACTCCTGTCCTGAAAGACCTGCATTGGCTGCCTGTCAACTCCCAGATCATCTTCAAAGTCTTGGTATTAACCTTTAAGGCCATTAGCGGTCTTGGACCTGCATATCTGTGGGACCGCCTCTCTCCCTATTGCCCTCAAGCGGAGGGGAATCTGTTGGTGGTCCCAGGCCCCAGAGATGTTCAGCTGGCAACAACACGGGCTCGGGCTTTTACGGCCCTGGCCTTGGCTTGGTGGAACACACTCCCTGGTGATATCCAGGCCCTGTGGAGTCTGTCTCAGTTCCGCAGGGCCTGCAAAACAGTTGTTCAGCCAGGTCTTTTCTGCCGGGCCAGCTGGGAGTCTCTTCTTCTAAATCATGTCCGGTTCCATCTGGCTACACATCTGTTTTTATGTCCCCAGATAGATTTTATGCCATCTGTTTGTAATCTTGGGTGCTGTGTGGTTTCTGTGCTGTATGGGCGTGTTCTAGCAGCATTCTCTCCTGACGTTTCGCCTGCATCTGTGGCTGGCATCTTCAGAGGATCTGATAGAAGATGCCAGCCACAGATGCAGGTGAAACATCAGGAGAGAATGCTGCTGGAACACGGCCATACAGCGCCCAAGTGATTCCGGCCGTGAAAGCCTTCGACAATGTTTGTAATCTGTTTTTAAAGTTTATAATGCTATATTTTTCTACTTATTTATTGTATTGAATTGTTTTATTGCTTTTAGTGTCAGCTGCCCTGAGTCCTCTGGGAGAATTGGTAGGGTATAAATGCAATAATAAATAAATAAAAGTAAGTGCCATTTAGTTCAACAGGATTTACTCCCAAGTGAGTATTCCTGTGGAATGGATGGCAGCATGTTAAAGTTCTTCCTCAGGATCTAAGCTGTATTGAATGGGAGTCTACCAAGGAAGACTCTGCCAAGGAAGGGGATGGCAAACCACCTCTGCTTAATCATTTGTTTTGAAAACCTCTTGCTGGGGTTGCCAAAGTCAGCTGTGATTTGATGGCACTGTGTACACCCACACACACACACGCGTATGCAATTGCATGATTATCATCTCTTTCAGTTACTATTTCAAAAATGATTTAAATAAAACTACACCAAAGCACAGTTGAATGCTTATATGTTGTTTCCTGAGATTATATTTTAAAACTCATTGAGGATCAGTTCACTTTTTGAGCTTTTCCAGTTTATGCTGGCTTTTCCCCCTACTGCATTATGGACAGTCTCCATGATCAAATATTCCAAATGCCACCACAGATGCTTCAAGCCAAATGCTATCCCAGGGGTGACATCCATATTGAGGTAGTCTGATCACCTTATGAACCACAAATCATTGTGTGGATTTGTCCCTGCTTTTTTTGGGGGGGGGGGAAGAGGGGGTTAACTTGATATTGATCTCCTCAAGCAGTTTTGCTTGGAAGTTAATTTAAAAGCCTGAGCATTATGAAGAACCTTACCCATAATTTACAAAAGAAGGCTTTAGAAATCTGGAATGATTTATTTATTTATTTATTTATTTATTAATCTTATATACCGCCCAACCCCCGAAGGGCTCTGGGCGGTGAACAACAGTAAATTACATATAGGTTTTAAAAAGCAGCAGTTAAAAGCAGCAGATAATAACAACAATGCCCGCAATAGTACCAATTAAATGCTCCCAGAAGGGGAGGAAAAAAGTGGGGCCCATAGGTGGTAATGGCCCGAAAAGCAGGAGGGTGGAGGGGGCACTCATCAGCGGCTGGACACTCCAAAAGCCCGGCGGAACAACTCCGTCTTGCAGGCCCTGCGGAACTCACCAAGATCCCGCAGGGCCCGGACAGCTGGAGGAAGAGTGTTCCACCAGGCAGGGGCCAGGGCTGTAAAAGTCCTGGCCCGTGTGGAGGCCAGCCGCGTCATTGAGGGGCCAGGGACTACCAGCAGATTGGCCTCTGCTGAACGCAGAGGCCTAGTAGGGACATATGGGGTAATGCGGTCCCGAAGGTATGAGGGTCCCAGGCCGCGTAAGGCCTTAAAGGTAAGTACCCATACCTTGAAGATGATCCGGAATTCAACCGGGAGCCAATGCAGGCGACGCAATATTGGTTGAATATGGTACCGGAGGCGCCCCCCGTGAGCAAGCGGGCCGCCGCATTTTGGACCAGTTGTAATCTCTGGATCAGCCGCAAGGGTAGGCCCGCGTAGAGCGAGTTACAATAGTCCAACCTGGAGGTGACCGTTGCATGGATCACCGTGGCCAGGTCCGTGTGGGAGAGGAAGGGAACCAGCCGCCGGGCCTGTCGAAGATGGAAAAATGCAACCCGGGTTATATGGGCCACCTGGGTCTCCATTGAAAGAGACAAATCCAGGTGGACCCCCAGGCTGCGGACCGAATGATATTGCTGTTGTTAATACCCCAGCTTGGATGGCTTTTTATTTCTTCTGCATACATCATTCTAAGTGTGATAATGAGCATTTGAAGACTTGATACATGGACAAAAGGGAATTTTATGCAATGTGTATCTGTTGAAATAATTTTTTCTTTAGGATGCTCTAGAAAGGAGCTACTGCAGCATATATATACACATAATTTCATCCAAAAAAAAGTTTTTTCTCTTATGGTGCCCTTCAAAAATAGTGCCGCAGTTATGGGGGATTTTGTTTGAGTGTTGCTTATATCACATTTATCTGTGGCAAATATTTTGAATATAGTATAATCAATTAGAAGAGTACTCCAGAAGAAAATATGATAATATATTTTAAATTTTCATCTGTGTATTTCATTGTGGTTTCAGGTATGACAATGTTCTTTTTCCCCCCTCATTCTTTTCAAACCCCTGTTTATATGTGTTGTATTTTTTTTCCTCTGCCTAGACCTGGTGAACCATTTCTGTGAACAGGTCCTCAATTTTTTACTTTGTCCCTACTTTCCTGTCGTAGCCCCATCTTCCCCTGGTGTCGACTCCGTACCCTTACAGCGCACAGGCAGTCAGCACGGCACACAGAACGCAACTGCGACCTTCCAGAGGGCCAGCTATGCAGCAGGCCCAGCCTCCAATTACGCAGACCCCTACCGACAGCTGCAGTATTGTCCTTCTGTTGAATCACCATACAGCAAATCTGGGCCAGCCATCCCACCTGAGGGAACCTTGGCTAGGTCACCTTCCATTGATAGCATTCAGAAAGATCCAAGGTGGGTGAAACGTTACTTCTATCTATGGTTACAAGCTCATAAGAGAGATTTACAGTTGAAGCCAGCTTCATATTTTACAGCTATGGTATGTTGTTTAATAAGCCAAACCAGTTGGACAGGCAGGTTTAATTTGAGTGTTCTTTCTTTACTATTTTACCCATACGATTGTCTTTTTAAAATGAGAAAGTACCATAAAAACATATGAAGCCTCTGCTAGAGTGTTTGAATTGTTTGGGACAAGTTTCCCGCCAACAAGGGACAAAAATAATTGTGTGTCTGGGAAGATGAGTAACTGTTTGTAAACTGTCACTGATTCTGATAGCTCAGAGCTGCAGATCAAGAGAGAGAAATGTGACCGGGTCTCTCATCGTAATGGGCTTTACTAAAGCATTGAGTTAATTTAGTATGTAAAGGGCAAACTAGTTGTAACCTTAGGACATTTCCTATGCGTTTTTGAGAGCCATGGGAGCTCCTGAACTCTATCAGGAGTTGCAGGGTAAGATGTTTAACCATATCTTTCCACGGCATGGTCTTAACTTTGTGTATCTCTTTGCATCTGGCTCCTTCCCCTATGTAGGGGAGCTGTTCAAATGCCACATGTGTTTTTGCATATTTCGCCTGCCAGGCAAATAGCAGCACTGGAAAGAGTTGATGAGTGAGGGAAGGATTAACCACACATCCACTTAGTTATGACCCTGAGCCAACTCAGACCACCCCCCCAGTGGTGGGATTCAAATAATTTAATAACTGGTTGTCTACAATCACCACACCGGTTCTGCCGAAGTGGTGTGAACCTGCTGAATCCCACCACTGTGCCCCACACACGCACGCACGCACGCACGCACGCACGCACGCACACACACACACACACACACCATGGCTGTGATGTATATTTAAAGAGCCAGAGATTCATTCATGGACCTCACAGTGTCTCTTGTGGTTGGCCCCTACTTCTGAAACTGGATTTACTAAAAAAGATGCAGTAAGACTGATTCAAAAAGCTTTTCATTCAAGATTTTCATTATTATTTGGTTAATGGAAATAAAGTTAATTCTCTATTATGTGCTTAAGAGCTTAAACACACATAGCAAATTCAGTAAGCAAGAGACTTGTTCTTTGAGGGTTCGTGCTTTCACTGTCTTTCATGTTTAATGTGGGAAATAATGAGAGGCTGTGTGGCTCCCTGCTCCTTCTGTGTTTGTAAAGGTGAAATGTTGTCCTGCAAAAGAATACACAGGTGTCCATTTAGTGAGTTCCAGATGCAGATTTCTTGACAATATATTTAAGAAGCTTATTTTGGAATTTTCCCTTGGTCTTTTCATATTTCCTTAGGTAAGTTTCCCTGAGTCGGTTGTGTGGATAATAATTTCCTTGTATAGCAATTTCAGTAAAAAGTTGCAGGATCAAATTTATGAGAATTGTGTGGGGCTCCAGAGTGTCTGCACCATGTGCCTCTTCCCACCTGCTTTCCAGCCCATCTTGAAGTGTCTTCCCTTCTCTGCACAGCCCTGGGCCTCCCAGCTCAAAGCATTAATGGCTGATTAGTTAAATACAAGAATGGAGAAAAATGTTCAGAACACAGTTGGGGGGGGCGTATTCAAAAGTAAGCCCTTCCAGTTAAGAAATCCTCTCAGAGGAGGGCTCACGGAGGGAGGCCTGCCTGAAGCTTCAGGATCTTGTAGTTTCCTAACACTGGGCTACACCATCTTTGGGGCATGTTCAAAGTCTTCCTGAGCATGGTTGAATTAATCCTAGGAAGTAAAGATTTTTATCTAACTGATTAACCAAATGAGCTAAAATTTAGTTTCCAGAGTTTTCTTCATAAACAACAATTCTCCTCAAGTCTTCTATTATCCCTAGAGTTGCGCTCTCATGGGAATCCCTGGGAATACTGTGTGGGGTCAAAGCAGGGAGCTATAGGGGGAGAATCAGCCACAATTACCTTCCTTGTCTTCTTCAAGCACATGTGGAAAGGAGGCTGAGATGCATGCCTTGGTTTTTACTATAAGAAAGGGGGGGGAGGGAGAGAGAGAGAGAGAGAGAGAATATATATATATATACACACACACCATCTTTCCCTTGTGGCTCAAGGCTGCTTCAATTGTTCTTTGGGTAACCACCACCAGCCAACTGGAGGAAATTTAAAGATGGGGGGGGGGGGGGGATCACCGCATATGTAAGATATTTGTTGGGTTTCTACCCAGTCTTTAAATTTCCTCCATGCCCAGATGGATTACAGATCCATGTAACTGGCAATGTTTAATTGGATCCCACAGGGGATTTCTGTAAACAGAGGGGAGGGGGGTAGTCAACCAGTGGTGCTTGGACTGGGCAAGGGTTATGGAATAAGGAAATGGCAGTGTCTGGCCTTACTTGCAAGACCATGTGCCAAGTGGTGGCACTCAGCCTGGCCCCATGCAAGGCAAACCTGGTGGCCGCTCCTGGCCTGGCTGAGCTCTATGCAAGATGAGGTGGATGGTGCTTGGTTTTGCCCAGCTGAGCCCTGCACAAAGCGTGACGGATGGCAGCCCCGGCTCAACCCAATTGAGCATCATGCAAGGTGAGGCAGATGGCAGCAACTGGTTCTGCTAAGTCCCACAGAAGGTAAAGGAGGTGCCCAGCCCAGCCTTGAGGGAGGTGCCCAGGTGGCCTGGACAAGGTGTGCAATGAGAATAGGGAGCCAGGGCCTGACCAAGGCAAGGAAAGGGGCACCTGGCCAGTTGGTTTATCATTTCCCTCCTTTGGGGGGCAGGGGCAGGATGGGTTTTTCCCAGGGTTTTTCACTCCTACTCTACCCCTGCTTGCAGGGTTGTACTGAAGATAAAGTGAAGGAGAAAAGAATGAACTAAACTGCTCTGGGTCCCTACTGTAGAGGAAGGTTGGCTAGAAAGAAATTAAAAAAACAGGCCCCTTCTGCACAGCAGATGTATACCAGGTTGCAGTCGTAATAAAGGAACTGGTTTTCCTGTTCACGGTCATCCCATGCAGGCAGCAGTTTGCGGCCGCAGAAACAATCTGGGTTGCTGTTGTGCCTTCACACAGAGACGCGTCTCTTTTTAAAAATTGTCCCGCAACACATGTGTAACTATGCAGGCATGCTGCAATGAACCCCCACAGCCATGCTAATCATCCCACGATTTGACTGGCTGCACCTGCGTAGCTACACAGATGCAACCCGCACCATTTTTTTAAATGACAAGGGGCCTTCCTGAAACGGCTGTGCAATGTCAGGTGGCTTCTCCCTGACCATGGAGGATGGGAGGTAAGGGAGAGAAATAAAGCACCTCCTGCCTGGCCGTTCACTCAAGTGCAGCTCCAACCCAGGATTTTTTCAAAAGGATCGCTTGTTTTAGCGATTTTCAAAAACTTCAGGTTGGGGGAAATAAAATGGGGCAGACTTGTTTTGGGGGCAGGACCTGTGCAAAGTCCCCCCCAAAAAACGGTTTATATAACGTCCTACACCCATGTTTCTTGGCCCGTGCAAAATGGGTCATAGCTGGGATGGGGGGGAGTAAAAGTTAGGTTGGTGGGTGCATGAGAAGGAGAGAAGGATGCCAAGTCAGGTGAGGATATGGGAGATGCCAGGTGAACAGAGAGAGGAAATAGCATGAGGAAGGAGAGATAGGAAAATAGTCCCCAGTGCGCCACTGGCCCTGCCCTGCCAACTTACCCCCTTCAGGTCGATCTTGGCCTTTTGGGAGGGGGGAGGACAGAGGGTGCTGGGGCAGAAGGGCGAAAAACTGAAAAATGCGGAGGAAATCGAAGGTAGGCTGACTGGTGGATGGAAATAGTTGAAAGGCGGGAAATGAGATGCTCCCTGCCAAGTCCTTGATGGTTCCCACTGGTTACATGAAAGCACTCTGAGATTAAAGTACAAAGTGCACAGCATGGATCTTTTTAAAAGATAAATCTGAAGGTTTCTGAGAAGACCTTGTAAGATACCTGTTTTGTGTTTACTGAGATTTGTTGCGAAACAGTATTAGAAAACATTGAGGCCATTCTAAGTGTAAGCCTTAATGCACGTAAACACCCTTTTCTTGTTAATTTTTTAAAGTTCTGTTGCATTGAACAGAAATGAAACCAAGAGAAGGCATTGTGTAAGATCGTCATCCTCAGTGGCTTCCCTCATCTTTCTTTTGCCACTTCTGTGCTCTTGTGCCCACTGTATCCTTGAGAGATTGGTTGATGTGGAAAAAGTAGGCTGGAGAGGCTGCAAAGGCTCACAGGCATCCAGTCACTGAATGCTTAAAGACTTTGGCACTGTGATCTTTGGCCAAGGCAACATCTCTGCATTCTATTTTGTGCCACTGCATTGACTCAGCACATTGTTATTGGTGCAGCAGTTGATAGCAGTGGCATACCGGGGCTAAATTGCACCTGGGGGCATGACTGCCTCACCGTGCCATCCCTGCCCGGCTCCCTGCACCTGCCCCCTGCACCCCACTGACGGGACCCAGGGAGTCAGTAGGGAGGCCGGAGGAGGGGGGATTGGGTGTGTGTGGCTTGGATGGGTGCCGGGCTGGCAGGCTGGCTCCTGGGCTGCCTGCTGCCAAGCCCTGACCCCCTGACCTCACTGCAGGCTGGCTTTTGCCCCTCCCCAGGCCCTGGGGACAGCAGGAGCTGGCCTGCAGGGAGGCCAGGGGCAGCAAGAGCCGACCTGTGGCCGCGGCGAGCCGCTCAGCCATTAAGCAGTGCCTTGACACGGGGGTGCTGCCAGGCACTGACTGGGTTGCCATGCCACAGGAGAGGCTGGGTGCGGGGACCTGGCTGGCGCCTGGCGCCCCCTCACATATCAGCGTGTGCCTGGGGACATGGAAAATCCCATGTTCCCATTAGTGGTACGCCACTGGCTGTTAGTCATATTATGTTTGGGACACTATTCCCACTGGCAACAATGGTATTACAAAGTAGATAAAGTGCAGTGCAATTTTAATAGAGACAGTTGCTCTGATATAAAAATGTGTTACATATCAAAAATATTACACAAACATTACAAGAGCATGGTGGCCTTGTGCCTACCAGAAAGAGATATAATTTAGTCAACAAACGGGACGTCTCCCAACTTTTAGAGATGGTGATTCCTAAAAAGGAGTATAAGCAGTGTACAGATAATAATCGTCTTTTAGTGTGCACAAAAGTTGCAGCACTTAATTGGCTCACTACATGAGTCATGAATAGTCTGTTATCAAGTTGTTTTCATGGCTTCAGCCATGTTGTATTTCTGGGTCCGAGCAAAACGCAGTCCGTGTTTTCTTAAGAGGGGGTTTGCAATTCTGCCAGTTTGCATCCCTACCAGATTTTGTTCCTGAGGTACAACATAAAGGGAACTGCAGTAGGAGGGGGAGTCATTAGAAATTGTCCCATCATCTTTAGAAAAAAGGCTTAAAGTCTTTGGAACACGGTTGGATAGAGGCCAGCCCTTTACAGTGATCCCAAGGAATTCTTTCTATTATCTGCTGCTTCACACATTGCAAAATGTTGTTGTTGTTCAGGTAGGCAAATATGTGTGAATTAACCCCAAGTGACCTTTGTGGTGCATTTCTACTAACAAACGGGTCTTCTTGTCATTGAAGGCAGATTTTCTTTGGACTGCAGATACCCTCTTCATTCACTGTGGTCTCCTGACATCCAGGACTGTGGTCTGTAGCAGAAAGGAGAGGCAGGAAAGTCAATTTGCAATCTTCACCAACTCATCGGTATTTTAGGATCTGGACCAGTACTGTGGTGGGGGGCACTACTGAAAGCAGGAGTATGGAACACAGCCATGAGGCTGTGTGAAGAATTGTCTGTCTCTTCAATGGAAGAGGTCAGAGGTTTATTTCAGGCCCTCTGGATCGCTCAGTGGTATTTTTATTAACATTATTTAAAATTCCTCTTGAATAAACCAGAATCACAGTTATGCAGAAAACATTAAGCATAGATAAATGAGATTATATTTTTTTTAAAAAAATGTTATTCCTTCTCATACTTAGTTGTATTTAAAGACAAAAAGTGGCTTCTAAAATTCTTGTGAAGCCTTTTCAGAAATGATAGTAATAGTATCATTTCAGCCCAGATTTGATATTTGGGGATTTTAGGTGTGGTTGTTATATGTATAATGACGTGAGTCTTACATTACTGTATTAAATCAGCTAATTTCTATTGTCTAAGCATTACAAAGAATAATTGTTACAAACTTTCTTCCATTTGTTTTGGAATTTATTCTGGACATATAGCCATAAGATGTCCTTCACAAGACTTTAGGTCCTTCTATACTAGGAAGTCGGTCAGTCAGGGAGTTTTAGTTTTTCAAGATTCCCATGCTACCTGAAACCCCTTACAACAGTGAAGGCAAACCTATGGCACGGGTGCCAGTGGTGGCACTCAGAGCCCTCTCTGTGGGCACGCGCACACCGAGTTGGTCATGTGGGGGGATCACTTCCTAGGCTGGCCTGGGCTGCTGGGCCTGATGTGAGCACACCACGACGAACAGGGAGGACTCAGCTGGCGGAGTGCAGGGCAGAGCAGCGGGTGCACACAGGACCTGTTGGAACCTGGAGCAGGCTACTGTTACAAGCTGCTCTAAAGGTAAAAGGCAGATCCGTTCTATCCGGCCCCATGCGGCCACCAAGGAAACGCTGAGACCCAAGTTTTTTGCCAATCGCCTGGGCAGATCAACCTAGGGAGGAGGAACCAAGATGCATTTAGGATTTTTTAAAAAGCACACCAAGGTCTTTGCTAGAATTGCTTTTATTTTTCTGTTCCTGTTGCATTTTTGTGAGAAGTCAAGTGCTGTGAAGGAAAGATGACATATGAAGGAAAAACCGCAGATCAGATGGCTGCTCCTCCAATTTAGCTTTCCTGAAGTTATCCCACCCCTCACACAGCATTCTTGCTTAGGATTGCCTTCCTTGACTGCCTTTTTACTTCTATTTTGTGGTGGGGGTTAGGGTTGTGGTGAGGGATTAGGATTTCAGAAAGCGAATGTTTTACTTCCCTCTCCCCACACACACCTCCCCCTTTTCCCACAAGGCCCCCAGTGTGAGAATAGTGTAATTATTTCAGGGAGATTATTAGCATTAAACCTAAGACTAGGGTTGGAGATTCAGACAGTCCGAATCTGGATTTTGACCGAATCTGCACTGATTCAGACAGATTCGGACAAGCAGGGTCCGAATCTGAGCTGTCCGAATCCCATCAAATCCGAATCCATGGGATTCGGATCACCAGCCGAATTGCGTTTTTATTTACAGCAATACAGCAGAACAAAAAATCTTGGGCAAATTTCTGGGAGTGCCTGCAGGGAATGCGTTTTTAGATGTATTGGTACCAAATTATCAGGGTATCATCAGGTGACTGTCCTGATGATACCCACCAAGTTTGGTGCAGTTTGGTTCAGGTATGGACCCTCAAAAGGGGTGCAACTATCCCCCATTGTTTCCAATGGGAGCTGATAGGGGATGGGGGCTACACTTTTGAGAGTCCATAATTTTGGCTCCCCTGAACCAAACTGCACCAAACTTTGGGAGTATCATCAAGACAGTCTCCTGATGATACCCTGAAATGTTGGTGTCACTAGCTTTAAGAATGCTGGTTTGCGTGTTTCACTCACTCCAGCAGGCTTCATGTGCAGGAGCGCGTTAGGGTTTCAGAAAGCGAAAGTTTCACTTTCCTCTCCCCCCACACACCTTCCCCTTTTCCCACCAGGCACCAGTGTGAGAATAGTGTAATTACTTCAGGGGGATTATTCACATTAAACCTAAGACCTAGTTTTGGGGAAGCAGTGAAGGCAACCCTGTTAAGTGCTGTTAAACACCACTGATTTTCATTGAAAGAACGAAAGTGTGATCTTTTATCTGGGAGTAAGCTTGGTTGCTGGCAATAGGGCTTGCTTCTGAGTAAACCTTCCTAGGGTCACGATTCACCCGTTTGAAGCTTTGCATGGTTGCTTCACCAAGCTTACTCTCGAGTAATATGCGCCTCAGAGCCAACCATTTTTTCTAAACAAAAACCTCAGTATTCAGGTTAAATTGCCGTGTTGGCACTTTGCAATAAATAAGTGGGTTTTGGGTTGCAATTTGGGCACTCGGTCTCGAAAAGGTTCGCCATCACTGCCCTACAAGGTGCCACAGCTGTGCTGCAGAAGTGCAGTTCCTGACTGCCATGGATCTACTCCCAACCTTTGGATTGACTGGACTACCTACATTAGTTCCTTTCCACAGTACTTAGATTTTATTTCTTCTTGCAGGGGGCGGACGGGTGGGTAGCAACTTGCTTTATTTAGAGCAGCTGTAATGTCTTTTTGGAAATGATACTTGAAAGTAGAAAATGTGCTTTTAAATTTTTTCTTGGGATCCAAAAGCAAGGAGATTCCAAGAGATCAGAAATAGCTGATCTAAAACGTATATGCCTTGTTTGAAATCAGACAATTGTAAGGTGTTTTTTCCAGCTTGCATTTTGTAACTTCGGTCTTTCTTGGCAACCTGTCTTTGTTCTGCTGAATTTAATAATGAAAACTTAGCATGTGTTGAAACTGGCATATATATTTGCTTACTTTCTACGTTTTATAGTCCTTCTTTCTCACTGAGTCCCAAGATGCATTACAACCAAAAAAAATCCCAATGCAGTAATAATATATGAAATATAATATATATGATCCACAAAATTAAAGAATATTGCACTAATAATGGCATAATACAAATGATAAATCAGGAATTACAAGACTGTAGAACAGTCTACTAAAACTTTGTATTCCATGTAATAAACAATGCAGTAAAAAATTAGAAGGCAATGCAGTAAAGGCAGTGTGATATATGCATTATCTAAACATGAAGACATATCCCCACTATGTTTCAATACAATAGGTATGTCTGGAAAATAACTTGATAAAACAGGCATTTAAGAATTGATGCATGAAGTATTGCTGAGGAGTTCAGATAGTCCCAGTGACAAGTATGTCAACAGAGATCACCCCTGCAATGTACATCTCTCAAACTGTAGTTGCAAAGTTAACCCATATGTGTAAGGTTGCAGTTCAACAGTGGAAAAGTTCCCGCTGGAGGTTCTGGTGGAACGCCTGGGAAGGGAAATTTCACTGTCTTGGTTATCTTGCTTTGGCTCGCTTGCCTGTGTGAAACTGTCTGTGTGAGATTCTGTGTGAGAACCTATTTATCTTCTTCTGCTGCAGGCAGGCAGGTTTGGGCACCTCGGGAGGAGGAATCCGAGTCTGAGGAGCCCCTGCGAGGGAGCTCCCGCTGAGTGGTTTTAGGTCGGGCCCCTCTACTTTGCCAATAACCAGTAGTAGCTGGATCGTCAAAATAGCGATCCAGGAATCTTTCCATCAATTCCCGTGTAGTGCCGTGGATGGTAGACAATCCGATCTCTTCAGTCACGACTTTCATGACCAGTTTGTAATCCACGCGGTGACGCGTTGTAATATGCGTCTCCACAGGGGCACGATCCATGGCTGCGCCGCCACTGGCGTCAACGTGTTCCCGATGCAAGGCGAGACAACCCGTCGACATGGTTCGACGAGTAGCCCTCAAGGTAGCCTGTTCGACCTGCTCCTGCAATTGGAGAAACGCCATGCTCTGGCTGAGGCGAGGTCGAGAGAGGGCCACCAAGGACAGAGGTTCTGTTCCCACGTCAGAATCCTCTGGGGTGGTGGAGTCAGGGGGAGACGTGACAGGGCCCTCTTTGGGGGCCTCTGTCCTGATCTCATATTCAGAATTGAATGGACCCCTGAACTCCAACTTATCCGGATCCGTAGGTAATAACCCACGGCGAGACATCAGGTAACTTTTTGTAGCATTCAAAAGTTACACTGAAAAGAGAGTTCTTGCATAATGTAACGAACCAGTAAAGTCCAGTCAAAAGCAACTGTGTTAAGTTCTTTATTGAGCTGGCATTCTTAGTCAGACACAGGCAATGCGAGAACTGACCCAAATCTCAAACAGCCGCTTATACAGGGCATCAGACAGGCTCCCACCGAAAGAAGATAAACAAGTCAGATTCTCTCACAGAATCTCACACAGACAGTTTCACACAGGCAAACGAGCCAAAGCAAGATAACCAAGACAGTGAAATTCCCCTTCCCGGGCGTTCCACCAGAACCTCCAGCGGGAACTTTTCCAAGGTTGAACTGCAACCTTACAATATGTGGGAGAAGGGGGTAGAAAATTGTTGTATTGGTTTTTGAGTTGAACTGAGTCAAATTCCTGCATTACAGGGGGTTGGACCTGATGGTCCTTGGGGTCTTTTCCAACTCTTATTGTAAGGAATTCCATAGAAGCAGAAATAAAAGGCTTTTTGGTGTAAAAGACCGTTTATTCAGACATCCTAGAAAGCTCACGTACACGACGTGGCAGGAATAAAGTCTCCCGCCAGAAGCACAGGTTATAACTCTGTCCATCCCATCCCCCCTCCCGGATTCCCATGGGAACGGAGTTCTCATCTCTCTCGCAGAGATAAGGTCTCCGCCAGAGTCTCCGCCGCAGATGCTGGCCCATCGCCCGGGTTATGGAATTCAGTCAAGGCCAGGCGGCTGTCCTGAACATCAACACCATTAGAATCGCTTTACACTCTGCCTCCCTTTAAGAAAAACTTCTCCCCAGGTTTGTGCGCGGAAGAAGGTCGCGATGGAAAGCAGAAATGAGGGCAGGGCGATCAATATTTCGGAATAGACCCATTGGATTATACCCAGAGGAATATCCGCGTTCCTAAGAGACTAAATATTGCAAAGCGCTTTGGAATTAAAAGCGAGAGTCCAGGAGTAAAGGCGTCAATTTCACAGTAATGCTTGTGGGCCATCAATTATAGTCGAGCGGTAGGGTCTCTCCGGCGGGTCGTGCCAGGCATCGAGCTTGAAACGGGAGCCTCCTTTGAGCAAACTGGAATGAAAAGACAGGATGGATATTACTTAGCGAATTAGGCAAGTCCAATCGGGCAGTGACATCATTAATCACTTTAGTAATCTTAAAAGGTCCCACGAATCTTTTGCCCAGTTGGTTGAAAAAATTGTATGTAACGCCTTCTGAGATTTTTGGTAGACAAATACACCCAGGCGCCCACACGTAAAGGGAAATCCGAGCGGTGCTTATCCGCTTTGAAGTTTTTTTTGGGAGTCTTTAGCCTGCTGTAAAGAAGCGCAAGTCTGGACCGTTTTTTTCCACCCTCGGCCAGAGATGAAATCCACTGTTGGAACTCCGGAGGATTCAACGCTTCGCGCCAGGTAGCTTGCGACAACGAGGAGGGAAGGATCGCACTGCAGACGCTTACAATTTCGAAGGGGGTTTTTTTTGTACTGCCATGAACCGCATTATTATAGGCGTGATATTCTGCAAAGCGGAATTAACTTCCGCACTCAATTGTCTTGGTGTGATAGTTGGTGTAACAAGCGTAAATACTGCTCCAGGGTTCTGTTCGTTCTCTCTGACTCACCGGGCTCACTTTGAACGTGGTAGGGCGCGGCAATTGCCGAGGCTGGCCCCCAACAAGCCCGGGAAAGCTTTCCAGAACTTTGAAATGAATTGGGGCCCGCGGTCGGAGACCACCTTAACAGGGGCGGAGTGTAGACGATAAATATGCTGAATGAACAGACGCGCTAACTTAGGAGTGGAGGGGATGGAAGCACATGGGATGAAATGGGCTTGTTTAGAAAATAAGTCCACCACCACCCACAAGACTGTGTTGCCTTGACTTTCTGGCAAATCCGTAATAAAATCCATGGAGATGACTTCCCAGGGGCAGGAGGCAACCGGGAGAGGTTTCAACAGACCATGGGGTTTTCCCGGAACGTTCTTGGCTTCTGCACAAACAGAGCAACCTTTGATATATGTCTCAATGTCTTTGCGCATCGCGCGCCACCAAAATTGACGGCGGGCCAAATGCAGAGTTTTTAGAAAGCCAAAATGTCCAGCCGAGCGGGCATCATGACAGGCCTCGGAAAGAACCTGCTTACGGAGGAGGAGAGGCACGTTACCAACAATCCCCCCGCCGCCAAACAATTCATTCTCCAGAGCGCAATTGGGAGTCACCTTCCTCCGCACAGGGTGGCTGCGGCGCAAGGCCCGCCCTCCTCGAGTTCTGCATTAGGAAAGGAGAGACCAGGCTGCTGGGAGTGGGTGGAGAAGGAGGAGTGGATCGTCTGAGAATGCGAGTGACAGCCAGCCCCAATTGGGAGGGGAGAGAACAGTCGCGGGATATTGTATCCGTGAGGTAGCTCCACCCCTCCCCGGGCGAGGCGCGAAAGCGCGATCAGCCAGTTTATTGGTTTCCTTCCGAGGGAAAAAATGGACAGTGAAAGAGAGAAACGAGAAAAAAAGAAATCGGCCCAACGGAGTTGTTTTTTCTTGGACATCTTGAGGGGGGGTGGAAAGGGCGGCCAAGTTCTTGTGATCCGACCAAACTTGAAAGAGGTGTTTAGCCCCTCCAGCCAGTGGCGCCAAGAGTGGAAAGTGCTACTTTGATGGTCGCGAGTCTCTTTATCCCCTACAGTCAGGGGAAGTTGAGTCCTCAGCACCGGAGAATTTCTTTGATAAATAAGCACACGGAACCAGCCTATCATCTTTATTTCTCTTGCAACAGTGGCTGCACCAAGCTTGTCCGAGGCATCCATCGTGAACCACAAAAGGGAAGATCTGGGTCAGGGTGTTTTAGGATAGGTTCGGGTAGTAAAAGCTACGATTTTAAATGTTGAAAGGCTGTCTGACATTCTTTAGACCAGGAAAGGGGGGCCCCGGGCTTGGTAGAAGCCTGTGAGTCTTTTACCCTTAGTGCTGTAGAAGAAGGTCTGTGAGTGGGGAGAAGTCAGTTCAGCGAATTGGGGTATAAAGTCACGATAGAAATTAGCAAACCCTAGGAAAGATTGGAGTTCCTTCCGGTTGAGGTAGGGGGCAGGCCATTGGAGGACTGTTTCAATTCTTAGCAGGATCCATTTTTAGCCCCTCGGAAGAGATCCGGTAACCCAAATAATAGTCGATAGAGGTTTGGTGGAAACAACATTTAGAAAGTTTGGCAAAGAGGGAGTTGTTGAGCAAGCGTTTTGTACTTCCCGAACCAAGGAGCTTCATGCTCCTCCATGGTTTGTGAATAGAATTAAAGAGCATCATCTAAAAGTATACCACTACTCCCTTGTATAATAATTCATGTAGGGCTTAAGGTTGATAAGGGCCATAAAAGCTCCGAGTGCCCCACTTAACCCGAATGGCATTATTAAGTATTCATACTGTCCAAATTTAGGTGGTAAATGCAGTCAAATGTTCATGGCCTTCACTGATCCTGACCCTGTATTGCAAGCTTCTCTTAGAGTCCAACTTGAAGTAAGAATGCGTCCCTTGCCCAATGCATCCACAAGGTCCTTGATTAATGGCAAAGGGTATTTATTGAGGACAGGGAAACCGCGTGAGTCCTACATTATCCGTGCAGAGCCTTAAAGACCCGTCCTTTTTTTTAACAAATAATACAGGAGCAGCATATTATTGTGTTTGGTAGCTTCGTCGTATGAACCGCGAGCAAGGTTGCTTGTCTAGGAAGGCACGAGGGAAGTTCCTTCTCCTCATTAGGGACTCATGTGGTAGATTCTACCCTTGGGCAGTTGAGCCCCTGGCTGTAATACGATTTTCCACAGTCAATTGTCTCTATGAAATTGGCAATTGATGGCATTCTTGCTCACAAAATACCCTGGCTAAATCCTTACAGTAAGCCGATTTGGGATACTTTTGGTGAAAGATTCGGGAACAATTAGATTATTACGCAGCTGTGAGGAAACCAGGGGGGGTATGTCATTAGGAGGTGAGTTTTCCCCCCAATTCATGTGTTCTATACAGGGGAGGGTCAGTGAATTCTAAGATCCGTTCTTTCCAAATGAATTTTGGTTCATGCAACAACTTAATAAGGTATGCCCAGGACTATGGAGTGTTTGGCCACAGTATGGAATAAAACTAATTTTCTCCCAATGGTCAGCGGAGCGGAGGAGAACCGGTTGCGTTTTGTACTGGGCCGGTCCTTCGGACTGAGAGGGCTGCCGTCCATTTAGTGAATGGTATGGAAGCCAGGGGGACTTCGGTCTAGTCCAAGTTCCTCCATGCACCTGGGGTTGCATTAAACAATTAAGAACGCAGAGTCTACAAGGGCTGAGGCTATAATACGAGTATGCTTAGCAGGGTTGGTAAAGTCGCTTGAATCGTGGTGAGAGCGCTGCCTTCACTCACCGCATCTGGAGTCGAACCCATATCCATGAAGAACGAAGAGAGGCAAACTGGCTGGCTACCTCTTCTGGGTGGCAACCGGTAACCGCCTTATGGACGAACCCGAAGGAAACGTTGATTTGCGTGGTGGCTTGGCAGATGGAATGGCGCGCGGCCGGAGCGGTTAGCTTCTGTTTTCGAGGGCAGTTGGCGACCAGATATTGACCCGGTCCTCCGCTGAGTAAGGAACACAATCCTATACGGCAGCGTGGCTCGGAGGTGGTTTCGGTAGAAGGCTGCTGGGCAACTTGCGAGTACTTAGCGGTGGTAAATGCTTGGCGGGTTTTGGGCGTGGGCGACTGACGCGAAGCGTAATCCAAGCGAGACGCCACTTGAGATCCTAATTCGATCCAATCAGCAATAGTGCGGGGGATCCGAATAAGGAACACCGTTTATCGCGCAGTTTACCGTCGGCGGCATCCGAGAAGTATTCACATTTCATGCGCTCAGGCCACTCAGGAGGGAGTCGAGCAACGCCCGCACGCAATTCGAACAGGCAAATTCGGCAAAGGAGCGGTTGCCTTGCTGAATAGATTTGATGAAGATGCGGATGGCTTCATTTTCAACACCCGGATCTTGGAAGCTGACCGCCAAAGGCTTGGAGGAACGCCAGGCACCCGTCGCGAGTATCCTCCCCTTGCAGATCAAAAAGAGTCACAAACCAGTCGGCTGCGGCTCTCATCAAAGGCGGAACCGATGTGTCCCGTATTTTTTCGGCGTTCAAGACCGATTTACTAAATGCGTCATAGTCCTCCATGTGGAGCGCATCGAGTTGTAGGATGAAGTAGAGGAGTTTGGAAGCCGGTCCCTACATCAGAAAGCGAGCAGAGTATTGGAGGTCTGTAATATCCTCTCTCCGACGACCCTTGGCGCCCGCTGAAGGCGGCGGTTAGCATGAGTTGACGCCAGCTGGCGCGGGAGGGCGAATTTCCGGTGGAAGGTGGGGGCACCAGCGCCCGGCGCCCGCTGGTGTTCTGGTGGGAACAGGTCTTTGGAAGGTGGCGAATACTTGGCGGTAGCAGGTCCCGAAAGCAAAGCGTCGCCCCTCTGGCGTTGGCTGTACCAGTGACGAAGCGTAGACTCCAACCTGGGGCATCTTGTCCTGCTGCTTCTTCCAGCTCCTTTTCAAAGGCGGCTAAAAGAGTCTCTTTCCTTCGCGAGTCAAGGCATCCTGGTCGCGCATGCAAAGCTGCTTTCTCTCGTTCCAGTTTGGCCAGTTCGTCTCGTTGAATAGCTGCAGTTAGATTCACTTTCGCGATGCGCATGGCCCATGCGCGCTTTGGCGTTGGCAGCTCTAAGAATCCAGTTTGGAGTGTTCCAGGACCTTATCATGGACTGATAGATTCTGCATATATTACCGTTGCAGCGCGTCTTTAGCCGCGGTCCAATTGAGGATTCCGGGTTCAGTTTCTTTGCGCTGCTGTTCCGGTCTTTTGCGAGTTTTCGCAGCATCTTGCTGCAGCTGCTCCCGTTCCTCTCTTCCATAGCTGGCGTTCCACGGGCCCATGCTTCCCTGGGCATCTCGCATGATCGACCCACTTCCTCATCCCAGCTCTCTTTTGGCCGGCGGAGAATAGGTGATCAGGAATGGGAAGAGCAGGCTTTCTTCGAGATTCACCTCTTCTACATCAGGAGAAATGCAGCACCTCGTGTCCACCCGGCGGCTCCACCGCAGGCGCCTCAGGTGCAACTGCTGATCCGGGATCTGGGGGGTCCGAT
This sequence comes from Sphaerodactylus townsendi, assembly GCF_021028975.2. Lineage (NCBI taxonomy): Eukaryota > Metazoa > Chordata > Lepidosauria > Squamata > Sphaerodactylidae > Sphaerodactylus > Sphaerodactylus townsendi. The sequence goes on along the minus strand of NC_059433.1, from coordinate 1,882,575 downwards.
CGGGCTTGATACGGATACCCCTCCCAATCCCCGATATAGTCGGTTTCAACGATTGTGGTCTTAGGGCGGGGCGAACCCCCGAGTGCTTTATGCCCCTGCGGTGGATTCTTGGGAGCATCACCAAAATCGAGAGGTCAAAGAAGTCGTTCAATGGACTCCCTGTGTTGCCGCATGAAAGGTGGTCAGAGCCCGTCTCCTCCGTGACAAGGTTGCATCTGAGGTTTTGTAATCCACTGCAGGCGGGCAGATATCCGATCCACAGGCTTCGATCCATAGACAGCGCCCCAAACGACTCATGCACAAAGTCCACATGATGCGTCTCCTGCGATCCCTCGTCCCAGCGAGGGTAAAGGGAAGACTTCGTGTTGATCTGAGGGCGGGGAAAAGAGTTACCAGCGAGACCCGTTCTCCCGCCCGGTTCCTCCAAATCCATAAAAGGGGAAAGCTTCGAAACCCTCTTTGGGGCGCCGCGCAATTCCACAGATTCAGGAATATTCAACCTCTCCATGCCGAGACACCAGAGGTCCGCTGCACTGGGAAGATAGATGAACTAGGTTTCCTGCCACAATGTAGGAATTCCATAGAAGCAGAAATAAAAAAAAAAAAAAAAAAAAAGAAAGGCTTTTTGGTGTAAAGGCCGTTTATTCGAACATCGCTGCTCACGATACCACGGCGATGGCAGGAATAAAGTCTCCCGCCAGAAGCACAGGTTATAACTCTGTCCATCCCATCCCCCCTCCCGGATTCCCATGGGAACGGAGGTCTCATCTCTCTCGCAGAGATAAGGTCTCCGCCAGAGTCTCCGCCGCAGATGCTGGCCCATCGCCCGGGTTATGGAATTCAGTCAAGGCCAGGCGGCTGTCCTGAACATCAACACCATTGAATCCTTTACACTTATTAATCTATGATTCTATGAAATGCTTCCATTTTTGTGCCAGAATTTGCATGTTCTCTGTAGGGTGTCAAACCTCAGACCTGGAAACAATGGAACTGTAGATTTGGTTCTAAAGTCCTTTATTTCAGCAGCAAGTAGGTAGCACCTTAGAAAGAGGAATCTGACGATTCACGCGCACACCCCTTCCCTATATTCTGTAGCCCCTCCCACAGAGTCAAACCCTCTACTCTGTTCTACAAACTACAAAGCAATTACTACAAAAGCGTTGAAAGTCTGGGAACAGTTCGCACCTTCCTTTGATAGGATCCATGCATCGGATGCTCCAGGGAGGAAGGGGAAGGTGCTGGACTTTTGCCCCACATCAAAGGATGGTAATCCACCTCCCCCTGCCTGCCGGCCATTTGATCCTGACAGACTCAGTTCTGACATTCCGCCTCCTTTAAGACCTCCCCCCCACCTGGTCAGTCAGGGTAAGACCGGTGGAAAGCTTTCACTAAACAGGGGGCTTGCACATGTTCAGAGTCCACCCATTCGTTGTGTCCAGCAGGGAAATGGGTCCAGGCAAACAGGTACTGCAGGCGGTTGCGATGCACTCTAGAGTCCAGGATCGCCTCGACTTCATGGTGAAGCTCCCCCTGGATGCAGGCGCCTCCGCCCGAGGATGCCAGTTGTCCGGGGGGAGGGCCTTCTTAAGGAGGCTGCAATGAAAAACAGAGTGTATGGATCTCAGTTTCTTAGGCAACTGGAGCTCATCAATCACATGGTTAATCACTCTAAGGACAGGAAAAGGGCCAATATATTTCTGCCCCAGCTTCCTACACCCCTGCAACCCCCTCAAGTTCCTGGTGGACAAATACATCTAATCCCCCACTGCGAATGTGATGGGGCACCGTTTCTTATCAGCTTGCTGCTTGTACCCCTGTTTAGCCTTCTCCAGCACCCTTTGTATGGGACGCCATGCTTGCCAGATAGACTGCACCCATTCCTGGAGCTCCACCGGCCCCTGTTGCACCTCCCCCAGAAATGGAAAGGGCTTAGCCGGCTGGCCCGAAACGACCTCGAAGGGGGTTTTTCCTGTGCTACTATGCACTGCATTGTTGTATGCAAACTCAGCGAAGGGGAGCAAGTCCGCCCAATTGTCTTGGTGGTAGTTAATGTAACACCGCAGATATTGTTCCAGGGTAGCGCTCATGCCTTCACTTTCTCCATCTGTTGCCACGTGGTACGCTGAGGAAAGGGCTTGCTCTGTGCCTAGCAGCTTGAGGAAATGGCACCAGAACTGCGAGATGAACTGACTACCTAGGTCTGAAATTATTTTTTCGGGGGCAACGTGGAGCCTATAAATGTGTGTCACAAACATTTGGGCCAGTTTGCTTGCTGTCGGCAGCGAAGTGCACGGGATGAAATGAGCCTGTTTCGAAAACAAGTCCACAACTATCCAAATCACAGACTTCCCTTTGCTGGATGGGAGGTCAGTGATGAATCCATGGAGATCACTTTCCAGGGGGCGGAAGGCACCGGGAGGGGCTGGAGGAGCCCAGGCACCTTCCCCAGTGCCCGCTTGGCAGCCGCACACGTGGGGCACCCCATGACATACGCCTCCACGTCCCCCCTCAAAGTTCGCCACCAGAATTGCCTGTGGGCCAGGTGCAACGTTTTCACAAACCCAAAGTGCCCCAATGGTTTAACATCATAGGACCCCTGCAATGCAAGGATGCATTCATGCAGGGGCACATAGAGCTAATCCCCCTTCCAGCTGGTCGCTGCCCTCCCTGGGGGGCACCTGGAGGGCTCCCACCTCCCTTAAGGCCCCTTCCAGGGAAGCAGGCAAAGCAGGGGGGACGGTGCATAGAGCCGCCCCGCTGTGGGTGGTAACCGCCAGGCCCAGTTGGGAAGGGGAGAACACAGTCCCGAACAGAGCAGGAGCTGCCGGGGAGGGGTCAGGCAAGCGAGACAGAGCGTCAGCCAAACTGTTGGATTCCTCGGGAAGAAATGCTGCAAGAAGTTGAAATGAGAAAAGAAATCAGCCCACCGGAGCTGCTTGGAGGAGAGCTTCCCCGGCGTCCTGAGCCCTGCCAGATTCCTATGATCAGTCCACACCTCAAAGGGAAGGGCAGCGCCCTCCAACCAGTGGCGCCAGTCTGTTAAAGCATGTTTAATAGCCCCAGTTTCCTTGTCCCCAACAGTCCAATGCCGCTCCGCCCCCAAGAATTTGCAGAAGTAGGCGCAGGGATGCAACTTCCCATCCTCCCCCCGTTGCAGCAGAGCTGCGCCCATACCCTTGTCTGAGGCACCAATGTGCAGAATGGGCTTGGAGGGGTCGCTGTGGTGCAGAATGGGTTCAGAGGTAAAGGCAAGTTTGAGTGCCTGAGAGGCCTCCCGCACTCAGGAGTCCACAGGAGTGGGGCCGCTGGCTTTGCTGCCACCTTCCCTTTGTCTTTGGTGCATAACAGGTTGGTGAGAGGGAGGGCCAAGTGGGCAAAGTCAGGGATAAAATCACGATAGAAGTTGGCAAAGCCAAGGAACGACTGCAATTGCCTTCTTGTGTGGGGTTCCTGCCACTGCAACACATCCTGTATTTTGCTCGGGTCCATCTCCAACCCTGGCTGGAGATGTGGTACCCCAAAAAGTCAAGCTTTTCTTTGTGAAAATCGCACTTGGACAGCTTCACAAACAAGTCATTGTCCAGCAGCCGCTGCAGGACAGCCCAAACAGTTTTACCATGCTCCTCCGTTTGAGAGTAAATCAGCACATCGTCCAAGTATACGAGCACCCCTTTGAAGAGGAACTCCTGAATCACCTAGTTAATTAAGCACATGAAAGTCCCAGGTGCGCCGCTTAACCCAAACGGGAGCACACGGTAAGCAAACTGGCCCATCCTTGTGTTAAAAGCCATCAGATGTTTATAGCCCTTGGCAATCCGGACCCGATAGTAAGCTTCCCTCAAGTCCAATTTGGTGAATATCCTGCCCTGGCCTGCCCCAGACAACTCAACAAATCCTTGATCAACGGGAGGGGGTATTTGTTACTCGTGGAGACTGTGTTCAGCCCCCAGAAATCAGTGCACAGCCTCAGTGTGCCATCCTTCTTTCTCACAAAAAGCATTGAGGCGGCAAAGTCACTGGTCACCTGTTTTATGAAACCCCGCTTCAAGTTTTTGTCTAAAAATTCCTGAAGCGCCTTGGCTTCCGATGGACTCATGAGGTATAAACGACTCTTGAGAAGTCTAGCCCCAGGCAAATGCTTGATCTTATAGTCAGTTTTCCGGTGGGGAGGCAGCTTGTCTTTGGGAGATTGGTGGAGTAAAAATGCAATAAATAAATAAGTGCAGCTCTTGATTGATATAAAAATGTTTAATGTCTCCAACATCCTTGAGAAACATCCTCAATTATCTATTGAACAGCAAAATTCTGGTCCCTGGACAGATAGCAGAAGCTGTGCAGCAGCGCCAGGCCTGAAGGTTGCACAGGATTCTACTGATCAACCCCTAGGAATGCAGGAAACAGCAATTTGTCCATGCAAATTGTCCATAGTCTTTGGGCAACCTGCCCCTCCCTTCCCAGCCTAGCCCTGTGACCCAGTGAGGGTCAGTGTGGACTCGTCACTTTCCAGCACACTTGCTTTGATCAGCAGACTAGCAACCAAACTCGTGAGGTTAGAAGATCTTGTAAGACTCCTTGTGCCAGAGCTGGCTGCCTTAGCATCTATAATGGACAGCAAGATTTATCCCTGTTTTTTGCATGGCAGACCCAATAGAGATGGGAATGGTGGGGAGTGGAGTTGTCTAAGAAGAGACGGCAACTACAGTCGCTGGCATGTAGTGTAACTAGCATGCAAGGATACTCATTTTAGACCCAGTCTGTAGTGTCTGATGATGCAAGCCCTTCTGCAGCAGAGGCTTTCGAGATTTATTCTAGTTCATAATATATTTTATCATGAAGATGTCTGTGATTTGGGATTTTTCACTTAATAGTTCTGTGTGATGATATCTTTACATGATGTTATTCTTTTTATTACATTCCATTGTGAACCTCTTTTAGACACTTGATGAGGTCAGTCACCAACACAATACTCAGTCTGTCCCTAGAACCTGGATCTTTACACAGATGGCCATGAGGCTATTAGAGGAACTGAGAGAACGTTTCTCTTTTCTTTCACTTTTGAATCTTCCTTCTTCATCTGACCTTTGGGATTGCTGGCTAGATGAATTAGGTGGAATGGCACAGTTATTTTAATTCTGTTGTGAAAGCTGCTTTGATAGGGCTACCCCACTGTCTGACAATAAAAGACTTCTCATTGTAATCACAGAGCACAGAGCTTGACATTGAAGACCAATTATTTTTGACTAGTTGAACATTCTTTACAAACAGCACTATAGTAGCGCCTTCCTGGTTTACTGTTATCAGCATTGTGAAGAACAGTGTTAAGATGAGTGTGATAAAATGTGGCACAGGATATTTTTCTTTAAAAATCACCATATAAAAGAAAGAGCTGTTTCTACCTTTATCTCTTAACCAAATAAGCTTAATTTGAGCATACTGACCAAGAATGCATTTTTGATCTTCATTTTTGGTCGTCTAAAAACTGGACAGTATTTTTCCATATATATCTCTTTGAAGCTTCATAACTTAGGTTGTCAGATGTACATAGGATCAAAAAAAGAAGTACGTTTCCTGCTAATTTTTACCACTCCCCCCACACACATACACACATGCAGACATCTTTAAAACAAATGTAGTAAAACTTAATTCAAGGTTGAGAAAATAAGGGCGCAAGACACTTTTTAAAACTTTCACATTAGGGGGTTTCAGATTCTTCTCATTTGAAAGATCTGAACCTCTTCCCTCATGGGACCCTTCACCCGCTCACCAAGTTGACCTCTCCCCCCAACCCCGCACGACTGTCTTGGGCCCCTTGGGTGGGGAATTGACCCTCCCACTCTGCATTAAGTGTTCTTGTATATACATCCTGCAGGAACTTCTAATATAGCTGCAGGAACTTCTAATATAGTCTTCTAATATAGCTGTGCGTGTGAACTTGGAATTCACTCTGTGTTGCTTATACCATCCAGCCACGTTGCTTGACTTCTCAATGCCATCCATCTGGACACTAAACAAAGCCTTCTGTTTAGTAAAGTCTGCTTTTCTGTGTTTTGAGTAGAGCTGTTTCCTTGGGATATGGGTTGGTGGGTAGAGAGGTGACCCAAGGAGAAGAATAGTGATCCCACTCCTGTTTTTTTCCTGCACCTTGATTTTCATTCAGATGTGCCCAGACCACCAGACTCAACTTCTTTTCATGCAACAGTTGCATTAGATCCTCAGCTGATTGGTGATTCCTGTAGTAGCAACAGTAGAAACAACATCGGCAGTAAGGCATATCAGTGATCTAAAAGTTTGAGTGTGGGGTGATGAAAGATGAATAAATGTAATAATACATATGGCACAATATTTGTTTTAAAGGAAAAAACAGTTTTTCTGCCATTTAAACTTTGGCCAACATGGCTGTGTTTCTCTGTTTCCTTTCATCACAATGATTTTGAAACCTTGTTTGGAAGATTAGGTTTCTTACAGTGCAGTCTTGCTCCAGGCTACTTTTGATGTAAACGGGCATAAACAGAAATCACTCTTTTAGTCTACCAGTTCTAGGCTTAGCAGCGCCCAGGTAGGGTGTGGAGGTCTCTAGAACTCTAGAATCCATTCCTCTGGAGCAGGGGTCTGCAACCTTTAACACCCAAAGAGCCATTTGGACCCATTTTCCACGGAAAAGAAAACACTAGGAGCCGCAAATATTTTTTGACATCTAAAATGAAGATAACACTGTATATATTCTCATGCAGGGAGAAGTTCTCTTCTTTAGGGCCCATTTTTACCCATCAAAGCAAAAAAAGGGGGGTAAAACCCATCAAAACAAAAAGGGGGGTTGTTTTGTATATGATTCAAATGACCAGCAATAGAACCCCCGTTTCACACATTTCTCTTTTCTTGTGTTGAAAGACACTGATTATGCCCCCCCCCCCAAAAGAATCCCCTCAAATTCCACTTGGATGGAGGGTCAAAATTGGTGCCTTTAATGGGGTTGTCAACTTCCAGGGAGGCTGAACTTCTCCCCTCCTCCCCCCGAGAAAATGTCTGCCAGGGCGGGTGGACTCAACAGCCATATTCCTCACTGATCCCAAAAGCCACAGCTTCTGAGAATCTACCCCCAAATGTCCTGGGATTTGCCCGCCGGGAGTTGGCAACCTCTGACAACCATGGCTGAGGATGATCCCGGCATTCCTCCCTTCCATGATCTACAATCTTACCCTCCACTGGCTTTCTTTGAAGTAAAGCTTCCAAGATCCACATGCAAGGCTTTCCCCATGCCCTTCTGCCCTCCTTGGCAGTGAAGAAGCAAACAAATCCCACCGACCCCGGCCTCCCCATCAAACAGCCCCGACGAGTACAACTGTGCAGGGCTGCAGGTAATAACTCCTTAAAAACCTGACATTGTATTTCTTACCTGGACTCAGCCAGGCTGCCATCTGCCAGAAAAGCCCCTGGAGCTCAGTGGGGCTGCTGGGGGGTCTTCAACCCAAGGTGGCACTGCTGGGGTCCCCCATGTGGTCCCACCCCCCAAGAAGAACCCGGGGGAGGGGGAAATGAGGCCACCCAAAGCAGGGTCGACCCCTGACCCCCCCCATTCAAGGGGGGCAGACTGAGGTTAGGATTGCACTGAAAATCTGTGCTCCTGCAACTCCCTCCTATTTCCCGCCCTTCACTGCTCACCTGTTCAAGAAGATCCACCAGCGGTGCTGTGCCCCTGCCCCGTGCCATCATCACCGGCATCAGCCAACCAGGCAGCTGGGACAGGGAGGCCGGAAGTGGCTTGGGATAGCCATCTCGGGCTGTGCCTCTCTAGGAATGGGGACTCTTTCCCATTAACCCTTAGGGTGACTCTCTAAAGGAGGCTGAGAGGACCCAAGCCATGTGGAGCCACAGTGCAAGGATTAAAGAGCCACATGCGGCTCCGGAGCCATGGGTTGCAGACCCCTGCTCTGGAGGAAAAGGAGGCTACACTGAGCACTCTCCTCAGACACCATCCCCATTTCTCCAGGAATTTCCCAAACCAGAGCTGGTAACCCTAACCACTTTTTGGTGCTTCCTGCTACAAGAAGGGTGGTGGTGGTAATGGTGAAGCTCTAAGATATGCATCCTATCATACATCATTTGCAGAATTGCAACTTGTACATATACAGGTTTCTAAACATGGCTTCTCTTACATAAAACTAGCAGTGAAGTACTTTGTGGAAACAAATACAACAGGCTGTAGAAAACCCATCTGTTGATGGGTTAATGGCACACACTGGTGGGGGGGGGGCACTCACAACCCTTCCTGCTTTTCCTCTCCCCTAGGCCCGCATCACCAACTCCCTCCTCATCCTCTTCTTGGATACCTGCATACCGAGTTGATGGCAGCTACCAAGGGGGGCAACCCTTCCAGCTTTTCCTCGCCCCTCAGCCCTGTATCACCAAACTCCCTCCTCCTCCTCTTCCCCTTCCCGCGCACCTGCCCCTGTTCCCAGATGCCTGTATCACCATGAAACAGTTGATGGTGCAGTTGTGACCACCAGCACTCAGGACGTTCCCATGAGGAGCAGTCAGTGCCTGCACCTGCTCCTCTTCAAACAGTTGCAGTCGGTGCAGTGACTGTAAGGATTCAGCAGTGTACAGGTGGGCACGCATGAGTACGAGTAACTGCTGCATTCTGCTGTTTTGCTTGTTTTGTTTTGTTTTTCTGTGTAAGTTCCCTCCCCCCCCCAACCCATGTATCCATGGTGATTGGCTGGAAGAGAGTTGTACATGGCGACTGGCTAGACGTGAATCATCACCTCCACGGCTAGTCTTTCATATAACAGGTTAAGCAATTCCCAAAACCATGATTGCTGCATACTCTTTACCAGCTGTGGCCAACCAAGATGTTGTCATTTTCCCGTAACATATCCATTAATTCTTGGTTAGTGAGTCTCACCATTCTCCAGATGCAGTAATGAAATCATAACTAATTAATATTGTAGATGAAAACATGCAACAGCTGGGAAGCAATATTGTGGGGAACCTTTCAATGATTTCCCCACTTAACTGAGCTAATGTTCTTTTGATGTGTAAATTGTATCACTTAATGTAATGTTGTTCCTAAAGGTGGGGTGCCACACAGATGCATACCTGGCAGAGGAACATGTAGTGTCACATGTCCCCGGGCACACACCATCTAGTCACTCTACTGCAGGTCCAGTATCTGGTGGGCCTGAAGCCGGCAAGCGCAGCCCAGGCACGGAGGGAGCTGCCCAATGCCACACCACAGGACAGGCTGGGCACAAGAACCCGGCTGGCACCCGGCAACACCTGGTGGGCTGGCTGGCAAGGCTGGCCCAAGGGCCTTCCGCCAGTCAGCCCCCCACCCCAGCAGGAGGCCAAGCGAGCAGGTGGATGGCAGCAGTGGTGTAGGCTCCCCAGAGTAGGCCGTAAGTAGGGCTGGGCAGCGGGGGACATGGGAGGGGCAGGGGGCAGCGGGGATGGAAAAATCAGGTCTTGCCCTAGGTGCCATTGGGTGGTGGGCGGAAAACTCTGGTCTTGCCCTGGGTGCTATTTTCTGCCGGTACATCTCCAATGCCACATTTGCTTTCTTCTGGAAATACTGGGTAGAAATGTGGTTCCAGGGGTTAGATCTTAAGGACATAACATCAGAACATCCCTGATGCACTAAACCAATGAGGGTTCATCTAGTTCAACATCCTGACTCACACAGTAGCCAACCATTTGCTAAGGAAGGCTAACAACAGGGCATAGAGGCTGAAGCCTTCCCCTGAGGTTTCCTACCTCTGAACACCATGGCTAGTAGCCATGGATGGACTTCTCCTCCATGAGTCCGCATCCTCTTGAAAGCTGCCTGTGGGCATTGCTACATTCTTTGGCAGCAAATTCCACATTTTAATCACTCTGAAATCTCTGACTTCTGTCTCAGTGGTATTAGCTGCTTTTTGTTAAAAAATAATAGCCTAACAATAGGCATAGGCTTGACTTTCCCAGAGAAATCAGTGAGGGTCAATGTGGCTGGATTATTCCTCTTTTTTTCTGCTTATTATTCCCGATTTTCTGATGTTTCATTTAGAACATATCCTGTAGACCACCCCCTGCTGCTGCCATGGGGGACAAAATTGTCTTTTCAGAAATGCTTTCCTTCCATGCAACTCAATCTTGTCTCCTATGAGAGTGAACTAGCTGGGCACTGAAACACAGTAAAAATCTGCAAGCAGATTATGTGTTACATGCACTATTGTTTGCTGGGTAAAATCTCCTTTGTAGATCACCTTTCTTTCTGACACTCAAAGCAGACAATAGATACCCATTAATTAAAAAAAACAACTGTAGAAGCCATGTTGCAGGGGGGATCAGGTTTTGGAAAGTGAAAGGCTGTGAGTGGGTATCTGTGTTTTACCCCTCAGTTTTCTGAATGTGTATCTCAGACAGCATGCATGTTTGCATTTGAAAAAACAAAGCATTAAAAAGAAACTCGGGAGGAGAAAAGTCAAGCACTCCATCTTCCTGCTACATCTCTGAGCCAAACCCCTTTTTGGAATCAGCTTTTTTATCCTGGTTTAGCCAAGATCACGGGGTAATGTTTCACATGTGTGTATATAACTTTTAGCTTAGATATACAAGATTACAATTCCACTATTTGTTTTGTGAAAATCCATGTAATTTAATATGCCCTTCCATTATTATTTTTTGAAGAAAAGCTGTTTTGGAGAGGGAATAACAATAACACTTGTAACATACCCCTGAACAAATCTACTTTTTCACAAGGAATAGTCAGTCCAACTGAAGCAGGTATACTTGCTCATCTAGCAGTTTGTCATTAGAAATAAAGTGAAATGTTCAGTTAATTTTTACTAGAAAAACATGTGCATTGAACTGGTATGAATTCCCTTGTACGATCAAATAATAAATCTATATATATAAATACGAAATACCACTCTCTGACTCACTGACTGACTCATCAACAGAACTCAAAAGCCACCGAAGCAACACACATGAAATTTGGCACACCTGTTCCTTACGTACTCCAGGTGCTCACAAAGAAAGGATTTCCCAAAATATTCACTTTCACTCAATTTATTACCTATTTACTGTTTTCACTGCTCATATCTGGCCATCTGCTCGAACATTCTAAGGGCAAACCAACCGCTCAGTCCACAGACATGCTGCATGAACATTCTAAGGGTGACAGTTCAACACCACCAGCTTCATGTCCTTCACCAACTGCACTCTACCACCGCCCTCCACAAAGCACGTGAACCTATTTGAATACAAACTCATCAGTCCACAGACAGGCTGTGAGGAAATATGCTGCATGTCACCCCAAAGTTCACAAACAGGCTGCAAAAAAGTATGCTGAATGTCACCCCGAAGTTAACAGACAGGCTGTGAAAAAGCACTCCTCCACCCACCCTGACATTAAGAACACCGCTACTGCCAAATACTATCAAAATAGATTACAAACCACACTATCACCTTGGACTACTAAACATTTGTCGGGTTTTGCATACGGACATCAGATTTATTACTGTGGAGACAAGTTTATTGCTCTCGGCCTCCGATCACCCTGTGCTTGGTGTCGTGCTCTGAAGTGGCGGGATGAGTCCCCAGGAATGTGCTGCAGTGGTGGTACAGTCCAACTCCCTGCCCTTCAACCCTACCCTGAACTTCTTCACAGCCTTCTCACTTATCAGCATCCAATTGCAGCATCCTTTCTGCATCCCAAAAATACAACGGCTGCTTCCACATGACGTCTTTTGGAGCCCACCAGGTGAAAGAGAGCAATAACACATTGCATTATAAAAAGACAACTACAGGAAGCTGCTGCAAAATATGTGAAACCCATCAGTCCACAGACAGGCTGTGAGGAAATATGCTGCATGTCACCCCAAAGTGCACAAACAGGCTGTAAGAAAGTATGTTGAATGTCACCCGAAATTCATAGAGAGCCTGTGATGAAGTATGCGTTGCGAAGCACGGGTGCTCTGCTAGTGTTTAATAAGCCTCGACTATTCCCTAATGGCTAATGTTGTTTTGCAGAAAAGATTGTCTGGCCGTAGTATTTTTCATTTCTAGGGGGAAACACCAATAGGTGTTGCATGATTGGCAAAACACTTGAAATCAGAATTTGTGAAACAGCCTTTGGTGCTTTAATTCATGATTTCTTCACAACGTTTCCCCTCATTGCTGCAGCCAGGACTGAGTGCTTACAACCCATATCAGTCTGCATCCTGTAGTATTTTTATGCCCATTCCTTGTTAATGCCAGCTCACAAGCTTACCTGTAGTCATAACGCTCCCAGTTTAGTTCCAAATAAAACTGAATTCAGCCCTAAATTTAATCCTGAATGAAAGGGATGATCTGCTGTGTGTCAGAGATCTGACAGGAAGTTGTGGCAGGCCTACTGGTTGTTTAGCTGATGTCAGTTCAGTACAGTCTCAGCACAAGGTCCACACAGATTCTGTTTTCTTTATTGGGTATTAGGTTCCCTACCAGATATGTGGCTCTTTTGCAAGGTGCTTTGCAGCTGGAACCACACACATTCATCCTGGTATTCTCTATGGTTAGCTCTGTACCTGTGATCTCAAGAGCAGCTGTTACTCACTGCAGATTTGTGTTGATTTCACCCCAAGAAGCATACAAGGCTACTGGGTATTATTTTGCTTCAGATAGATAATATATAACAAAATTGGTTTAACACTGACCTTCCCTTCAGGTGTTACCACATTCTGCATTGCTTAGCAGCATTGGTTGTTCTCAGTCTGAACCCACAGCCTGTTCCTCAAATGCCAAGCTTCTGCTTGCCTGCCCTTCTCCGGTGCCTGGCTCACATACCCCCAGCCCCTTGCCCTTAGGGTCTGCAGGGAGGAGACCCTCGTGGACCAGCTCACGTACCCCTTAGTGACTGCAGGGAGGAAAACAGCAGGCTCTCCCCAGCCACTCTCTGGGGCAGGTCGGAGGGGGTTGCCTCCTAGGCTGCTTCTTGCCATGGCAGACCTGACCCCCAGGCTAGGTGGCTCTTCTCTATGTCTGGGGTTTCCTGGGCAGTTGTCTGCAGAGCACATCGTTTGTCTGAAATCCTTTGATCAGTTATTGCAGAGGAGCGCCATAGAAGAAAATTTGATAATTTCTACTAATGAAAACTGATTTTTTTTTAATTCAAAAGTTTGCATTTGCAGGAAAAGAAAGGAATCCTTGCAAGAGAAGTTCTGCTTCCTTGGGCGGGTGCCAACCCACTACTAATGGAGAGCTGCTCTAGAAGGTCCCCTCCAGGCCTTTCTTTCTGATTTGCTTGTTTCAGTTAAGCAAATCATCAGCTCCGTTAATTCCATGATTCTGCCTATCAGAGTAAAGGCCGGGAGCCAGAATCCTGGCCCGACTGCACTCTGGAGAAAGGACAAGTTGAAAAACCATCAGATTTACTGGACAGAGAGAGACCTCGGATCCAGAAATAATAGAAACTATAGATTTGCTCTAAAGTCTTTATTTCCATTCGAACCCCACCCTCCCCACGGCTCTCTCGATCTCCACTGCAAAGTACTACCAGCCTGGGAACAATTCACACTTCCCGCATGATAAGATCGGCCTTTCCGGGCTGTCGAGGGTAAGACACACGGTTCCCGTTGCAAAGGCCCACCACCCCTCAGATGTCAGGCACAGGCCTGACATTGCCCAAGAATGAGATCAGTACTGCAGTCGCCGGCAGTGCACACAAAGTAAAGGATTTCATTCCATTGGACAGTACTGAACAAGAAGAATGTGGGTGGGACAATCTCCTTTCCGACTGTCACAGAATTGTAAAGAAGATAGATCATTGTACAGGGTCAAGAAATAGATCTGGAAGATGAAGTGATCACCCAGTTCTTTTTTTCCTAGTCCACGAGTCAAGATTAAGTGCAATTAAATCCGCTGTCCAAAGGGGAAAAGTAACTCCACATTTCAGCTGTACAGTTCCAGTGTACATGTACAGGATATGAGTGTGCATTCAGGTCTCTCAAATATTTCTGGGATTTTTGAGGAGACTGAAAAACAAGTAACAAAAAAAATCCAGAAATATTCAGGATATATCAGGAAGATCAGGATACAGCATTTGTAGTCTCCCAAGGACTTCCCCCCTTTTCTTCCATTTGTTTATGTGTCCCAGAGGAGTTTTGTGGGCTTGCTAGTTGCTTCCATTTCATTTCAGTTTAAAGAGATATTTTCCCCCTTTGCAAGAGTTGCTTTATGTTCGTAGATGGTTTCTTTCTTTTTTTCTTTTTCCTTCATAGGAAATAATTGAAGATCACTGGGACACCCTGTTCAGGGGCCCATAGAATTTGATCCCTTGATCCAATGTACTTGAAAATTGTGGGTTATTCAAAGGACAGGCAGCAGCAGTTTCACTGCATTTTGGGTACCTTCAAAAACTACACACACTCCCACCACCAGAGTTTTCCCAGAGGAAATAATAGACCCTAAAAATGTGGCTTCCTCACAAAAAAACCTGAATCCGAATACTATATCAGTATTGGAATTCAAGAATATTGGTAATACTGATCTACTATACCTCCACTTGGAAAAAAATATATTTTTGTTTGCACACTCCTATCACCAGATAGAAATAAAGCTAATGGAGAACTTCTGGATCACTGTATTCATTCCCGTAGCTCCTTGGGAAACAAAAGAAGCTGGACTGTTTTCTCTTAGCTGCTTTTCTTTGAAAAAAGAAGAACTGATCTCTTCTCCTTCTGCGAGCACTTTATGTTGGGGAGAAGGGATTTATGAGAAATCTGCAAGGCTTTCTAAACATAAACTGAATCGGATCTTCCGCTTGTCAAACATAAATGTCAGCATTAAAATATTATTTTATGAGAAAGGTCATGTCACCACTTGAGCAACACAAGCTAGATGCAACACACCAGTGAGCTGGCTGAGCATTCCAGTGACTGAAGCCTCTCAGTTGTCTCAGAGCCAAATGCTTTTCACACACACACACCCCCACCCCCTTGCAAAAATGAAAACTTTTGGTGGTATCAGGCTCTGTCCTCCCCCCTGCAATAACCAGACTCTTAAATGCAGAAATCAGTTTATTGTCCAGAATCAAGAATGTATAGCCACCAGCAATTCATTGTTGGAATTAAAGTTCAGAACAGCAATTCAGGGATTAAAATATCTTTCCCTCAAACCTCCTCCCTTGGAATCCCAGTGGAGTGAAGTAACTAACTATGGTTTTAGCAAACCAGGATCTTCAGGTCAACCTATAGATAAGACAGGTGATGTCCAGCTAGAGAGTGAAAAAGCATTTTCATGGCCAGAGCAGAAAGGGAAACAAGACAAACCACATTCTCCTGACCCTCCTCAAAGATCCATGGCAAGAGCAAGGGTAAAAACTGACATCCCAAAAGATTTTCATGAGATCTTCACATTCTGCCCCCCTAAGATGTTTGTCCCCTCCCCTCAAGTCCAGGTTCAGTGGGGTAACGCCAGTGGAACTCCTGAACCAGAGATGGGGCGGACACATGACAGCTGTGAATTCACTTTTTCTCTCCAAGAGGAAAGTGCTTCTATCTCATAAAATACTGCATCCTCCCTCAGTAATGTCTTGAATCCAGGAACCGGAACACCACATAGTGAGCATTCTAGTCAATCATGATGTTCGGGGTGGGGGTCTTGCCAGAGGGGGGGGGTGCCACCTGTCTGGGGGAGGCACTTTTTTTCAGCAAGCTGCAATGAGAAAAGTGGAAAGTACAAATGTGTAAGCGCTTGGAAGCTCTGTCTCTATTGTTAGTCTCTTTATTTTAAAGAACCCCACCTATTTGTGCCCCAGCTTCTGGCTTGGCTGCAGGCACCACAGGTGTTTAGTAGAGATGAGCACCAGGTTCCCCACTTGTACATTCTGGTTGGGCCCCCTTTTGTGATCAGCATATTTTTGTAAGTATTGAGGGTCTTAATCAACTCAGGCTATACCTCTTTAATATTTTGTATCCAGTTTTGTAAGTCTGGTGGGGTTGTCCCCAGTGGGTTCGTGGTTACCATTGGCTTCCACTTTTGCTCATAAACCAACTTGAGGAGGGGGGGCAGCCCCGTACTTTCATGTACAGCATTTTTGTAAGCAAATTCCACAAACAGCAATAAATCTACCAGTCATCTTGTTGATAGCTTATATTTTACTTCAAATTTTGCTCTAAAACATGGTTCATCCTCTCCATCTGGATGGTTTGTTCAATTCCCAATATTTGAAAAAAATTCTTTCCAAAACTTGAACACAAGCTGTGGGCCCTGATCCGAAATTATCTTGGTGGGGATGGAACCTATTGTAGGACTTGACACCTATTGTATAAATAGTTTGGTCAGTTTTTGTGCAATAGGCAACTCTTTACAGGGCAAAAAGTGGGACTGTTTAGAAAAGACATCAGTAACTACCCAGACAAATTTTTCCCACACTGGGAGGCAAGTCAGTTTTAAAATCCATGCCTCTCTTAAGTTGTTCAGCCCCCTGCCTCAACATTTTCACCAGAATTTAACATGTGGGGTGATGAATGAAAGCTGACATTTCCAGCTGCCTACGCACAATGGATACAAGAGTAAAATTTCCATTTGCTTACTCACAGCTTCCTTCTTGTAGAATTGTGGCCATCCCTATTTGGCAGTCAGGCTCAGGCTACAATGAGACAACAGGGAGCAAACAACAGCTAGCAGAATGCAGTTGAGTGGAAGGATTTTTTTTTAAAAAAAATGTATGTCATATTCCTGGAAATGCAGGAAATATATTTAGGAGTTTATCTTGGGAGGGACCAACAGCACATTATGTCAAGGTCTCTTGTCCTATAGTTTAGCCTCCATAATGGAGTTGGGTGCTTGACAAGCATCAGGAAAGGGAGGTAATCTTGCCGCACACTTTATTGTGTTAGATTTTAGGAGTGGAGGGACTTTTTGTGAAAGGAGGGGCTTCCTTCCAGCAGGACTTGTCTCCGGGAAAGCTCCTTCCACCAGACAGAGATGAAATGGCCTTTTGGTTTACAGGGAAATTTTCTGTCTACCACCAGCACCTTGGGAGCTATGTGGCTTGGGCTCTGCAGCAGGAACAGTCATTGGGGTCATCTAAATAATTGCCTCCTCCCACACAGCAACCAGTTTGTGGAAGGAGGCCCTGGATGAGTTGATACCCATTGTTGGTGGTGTTGGTCAGGGCTTAGCCAGCTGGCTCACAGTACTGGTGTGTAGTGCCACAGAGGCCATTTGGCTTGGATTTCTCATGGGTCATTTCAACTGCCAAGTTTACCCTTGCTACCAGAGGACAGAGGAGATACACAAGTTTCACACCATTGTATCTTTTTCTCCACTGGGATTAAATGGAGCCCAGCTGAGGGCAGTTCTGACTGGTGAGGAGATTGCTCCTCTGTAGTGCTGTGGCCCCAGACCACATCACCACGAGCACCCATAGCTGATTTTGTAGGTTTATAAATCTGCACCCCAGCATCATTTCTCATTTAACCTCAAGTAACAAGTCCTCCAGTTCTAAGCAGTAACTCCATGCTAAGGACACTGAGATTAGTAGACTAGCAGTTCAATCCTATACAGAACTATACCCTGCTAAACTCGTTGACCTTAGTGGATTTAGATTGATGAAACTCTGCTTATGATTCTGCGCACTATTTTTAAAGGCTTTTTTGGTCTATAAGCTTTCTTTCCCTATTGGACAGACTCAGGGCAGGTTATGTCAACTTAAAACACATCTTAAAATCCAATTTCCCATTAGAATCCTGGTGCCTTAATTTCTACACAGTTAGAGGGGGAATAAATTAGCTGTAATTGCAGATCACACAATACAAAATCAAAAAACAAAAGGGGACAGGGGAAGAAAAGCCAGCCAGCTGGAATACCGTTGCAGTTCTCAACCATAGACCTGGAGAAACAGCTCCATCTTGCATGCTCTGTGAAACTGTATTACATTCCACAGGGCCAGGGTCTCACTTGAGAGAACATCCCACCAGGTGGGGGCCAAGACCGAGAAAGCTCTGACCCTGATTGAGGACAGTCACATAGTCTTCGGGTAAGGAACAACCAGTAAGTCCCAGACTTTGAAGTTTACTCTGAGAACCTTAACCTGAGCTGATATTCCAGCTGGAGATAATGCAGCTGGTGCAGCAATGGTCCGATGTGTGCCTCTGTTATCCAAAATGGTGAGAGTCTGTCCCTTTTAGGGTGAAAAATTAGCGAGACCAGACTCTTGGCTTAGCAAAAAGTCAGGCAAGCTCAAGGTCTTTGTTGTCTATGTATGCGGAAGTCAGCTTTTGCAAGAAAATCTACAGCAGAGCAAATGAAGTTTAACACACTTATTTAGAGATGATTGGGTACGTAAGCACTCAATGATCAAAGCAGCAGAACACACACAGTCCTAAGATATAATCAGTGTTGAGTGGATAGTTTGGAGTAGATGAAGGAATTGGGTTGTGAGGATGATGTTCACCTGATTTTGGAGCAGAATGGCCTGATGAACAGCTGAGCAGCCTGCGCTTAGCTCTGGTAGAAGAAAGCACAATGTGTTGGGGACAGTATCAACAGACAAAGAGATGTCCTGGTATATTGTGATATTGAACAATGGCTACTGGGAGAGGAGGCTTCTTATAGGGAAAAAGAGGCCCTCAGCGTTAACCCTTAATCTCCCAGGACAAAGAGGAGTCCTGCCTTTCTGGGGAAAGACAAAGAGACAGACATCAACCGTAATGGGCAGTGCCATTAATCTAAAAGTTGACACATTAGCTTGATGGGCCAAGCTTGGGAATGCCTGAAGGTGGGAGGAAACTGATGAAATTTCAGTTTCTATAATAATGACAATGTAAATGAGGTAGTTGTCAGAGAGGGATTAGTCAGTGGAAGTAGTATTGGGTTAATACAACACTGGCAGAAACGCTTGGGGAAAATACATTAGCAAGTCCTTTGTGGAGTGGATAGTCTGTGGCTGGAGATGGGAAGCGGCAGCTTCCAAGGCAGAGTCATTGTGTTTTCTTAATCCCTCTAGGAAGGGTGTGGCATCTATTTGCAAGGCAGATGTGGGGAGGTCAAGACCAGACAGGATTGGACTGTGTCCTTGTGGGTTCACTAGCGATGCAGAAAATGGCATCCCCATTTTGGCACTGCTAGGCACCCCAAGGGTTGGCAGGATGAATAGAGACACTGCTGTCTTGAAAGTAGGGTTCCCCCAACCCGCCATGGGTCAGTCTGGTAACATCTCCATAAGAACCCATGTGGATTTCAGGACCATGCCTGTCAGTGCCTTGATGTCTTGCTGTGTGTGAATTGTAAATGTTTCCTTGTTTCCCTCTTCCCTTCCTGGCAATCTCCTGGCGCCAGCCCACCTCAAAGAGGTATGAAAGGTTCCCAGGTCCTTTGAAGTTCTGTAGTGTAATTGTAGTAGAAACTGTAGTAGACACTTGGTGTGGGGCGAAACGGGGGGTTAAAGGATATAGGTCCTGGATCTGAGCTCTCTAGCTCAGATCCTGCTTTACATTGTTACTCTTCGTATTACCTGGAATAAACTGCTTTTGGACTTTCCTATGGTTTCTGTTATTTCCACGTTTGAGAGTCTGACAGTGGATGCATTTTGAACCAGCTGGAGCTTCCAGAGCAGTCTGCATAGAACGAATTAAAGTAGTCTGGAGGTGACCATTGCATGGATCACCATGACCAGTTAGGACAAGCCAGCTGCCTGCCCTGGTGAAGGTGAAAGAAGATCAACCTGGCTACATTCATGACCTGACTCTTGATGGTTGACATCAGTGATAATTGTACATTGTCAACAGTTGGTGTAAGGTCTGTTACTCCAGTCAGCAAACAAGACTCAGGAAAGTTTGGGGGCCACCGTTGATGGCATGGTGGCTGTTGGGGTGTGCTTCTCGGGGCAGTTGGCGATCAGGTGCCCCGCTTCTCCTCAATGCAAAAAGAGCCTGAGGTGGTGTCTGCGGGCGTAGATTCGGCCCAACAGTTGGCCACCATTCGGGATCCCTGATGGAGGCGCTGCAACTTAGCCCTCGCCTTCTCTTTCAGGAAGGGGTCTTCAAAGCAGCAGCAAAGTGAAATCATGAAGCAGTCAAAATCGTGGCGCTTGGGGGCATCCTCCTCAAAGAGGCCCACCAACCAGGCCATTGCCTTTCCCTCAAGGAGGGCTCCAATATTGTTAACCCGCTCGGCATTGTTGGTGTACTCATCATCCATCATGCTCATGTTGGCCCCGACTTGCACAAGGAAGTAGGGCAGGTTCTTGGGGTCCCCGTCGAATGTGGCTTTCAGCTCCCTTCTCCTCAGTCTCGGGGCTGGAGGTACTGGTTCCACAGGGGCCACTCCCCCTCCACTGGGCACCACACCTGCCGATGGCAGTGCCTGCTTGGGCAAGAGCTTGGCTGGGTGGAGTCTGCACTCACATGCCTGGCCTGGAAGAGGTTCTATCAGGTTGGTCATTTGGCGTTTCATGGCCCACCTCTCAAACCGCATTTGACTGCACTCCCACTGGAAGTCCTCCTTTTCCCTCTGAAAGGCCTTGGCTTCACGGTGCCATCATCCAGCCTCTCATTCCAGGCCACACATGAACTGGTGGGGCTCCCACTGGTCGCAGGCAGCGAGGGTTCCCTCGCGCTCTCAATCCCATCGCCTGGAAGGGGCCGCTGCTCCCAACCATGAATCCCGGGCTCCCAGGCACTGGGCGAGTCACCCCCAGGCCAGGGCCCCAGCCAGGGTTCCTAGGCCATGATCTGGGGCTGGGGTGAATATGTCCCCTGGTAAAGGGGGCGGACGGCTACCGGTACCTTGCCCAGCCCCATCGTTGATATCCCACCCACTGTCAGAGGTAGTGTGGTTCCCCTTCAACCCAGCCATACTGAGAGCATAGAATAGGGGATCCAGAAGCTTTGGCTTAATGTAAGGGCCTGTTACTCCAGTCAACAAACAAGACTCAGGAAAGTTTCAAGACCTTTATTGGAACCGTGTCAGCCCAAGGTTCAGAAAGCTAAAGCTGGCGCTTTGCCCCCTGAACCGCAGTATATACCTGTAAGTTGCAACAATGCTCATTCCATGATCCCCCCTCCCTCACATTCCCAAAACATCAGCATAATAAAGATGGTGAGAACAGAGACACTGTTGTGAGACAGGCGCTTCCCTCCTTTGGGAAACTGCAGATAAGGAGAAGTGGCAAGCTGTATTCACTAATTATATATTGTACTGTACCATGATTTGCTTAGTTTTATTGCCTTGTATTGTCATGTTATTGATTGTCTACTATGTTGTGCACTGCCCTGAGCCTTCCGGGGGAGGGCGGTATATAAATTAAATATTGAATAGAATAGAATAGAAATATAGCAAGCAAAAGAAAACCTTCCCAGCCTCGGGGCCTTGCTGCCAATGTGTGAGATGCCAGGCCAAGTATGGCGCAGGCCTGACATTTGGGAACTGGGATCTTCCTGAGTTTTCTTGGCCCAACCACAAGATCTCCATCTGGATTTAATTTCAGTCAGCTCTGCTTCAACCATTTCACCATAGTCTCTAAACAACTGGCCACCCAACAGATATAGCTGGGCAGCATCCATCTGGCCATCCAACAGATATAACTGGAGCTCCAAATGGAATTTGGAGGTTGGACCAGCCCCATGGCTGGTGTTCAACTGTAGCCCTGCCCCAAACTCCATAGGGTGCCCTGAACTCCACTTGGGGGTGCAGTTCAGTTACAAGGTAACAGGGCGCAGCTGTGGGCTGGGGCAGTGAGCCCTGGTTTCTGTTTTACTCAGCTATGCTCCTGGGTACGCACTGTGTCTAAATTGTCTAGAAAGAAATGGGGAAGGGAAGTGGCAAGACGGAGCAGGGCAAGCAGTCACTTCTCAGCAGGTTGTGCATATGATTTGTTCCCTCTGAAAGTTCCCTGCATTCACAGCTGCATTGTGGAGGGAGAATGCAGCCTGAGAAACCAGTAGCTGGAAAGAGATTTTGTCATCACTGCAGTGGTGGTCCCATTTATATTTTCTCTTGTTTAAATAATTGGTTGCCCATGCAGATTTCTCCTGTGGAGAACTTGTCCCATGGTACTTAATAGTTCATCCCATGCAGATGGAATCCTGCAGGGTTTGGCAGGATCCATCCCAGTGATCTTTGCCCATAGTCCCATCACAAAATCCCCCCAATGCAATATTCGTAGACATATTCATAATAAGTCAAGTTGACATGGCCTTTAGGGTTTTTTGCAGCAGTATTTTGTTTTGCATTCCAAGCTAGTTAATGCAATCATCTTTAGGAGAGAACCCCCCCCCCCCCACACTCCCAGTGTGGTTATATTTTCCTGCCTTATCATCTTGGGTCATGTCAAGCCCTGGATCTGAGACCAAACAAGACTTCGAAATCAATGGTTCAAAAATCTTTATTTGGAAAGCAACAGTAGCCAGCAGAAGAAAAGCCAATTCTGAATGGTCTTTTCCCAACCCCCAGTGCTCATCCCTCCTCCCACCTTTTCCCGCACTGCTCAACTACAAAGCAAAGCTGTGAGATGGTGAGAAAGAACTCCGAGGCCAGAGGATGAGATAAGCAGCCGTCTGGCCTGGGCACCCCTATTTGTTTCAGCTAGGCAGAAAAGAAAGTGACTTTCCATTCAAATGCCTCGCTCCCCCTCCCAGTTGCAAAGAGGCCTCCCTGATGCCAGGCTCCCACCTGACAGGTTACTGCTTAGTGTGGCTGAATATCTTGGGCCGTTTATGCACGGCCTCCAGTCGCCCCCGGCGAGAGTTTAGCCCGGCGTAGAGCAGGCTCTTCGCCGCAGGCGTCACCCGAGGAGCAGGCGAAAGGAAGAGCGGCAGAAGGCAAGCTGACTCGCGGGCCGCCTGTTCCCCTCCCGCCGTGTCTTCTGTGCCTGCGGGGTGTGCAGCCCGCCCGGCTGCCCTCCGACCCCTGGAGTGGGAGGACGGTGTGAAGCTGACTCTGCGCCAGCGAACGGCAGCGTGCGATAGTCGAAGAGGAAGAGAACAACGATCTTCCTGCTTGGCGGTTGCGCAGCCGCGGGAAACATCACCTCCCCAACAACAACCCTTTAAAGGGTTGTTGTTTAGAAACCTGAGGCAGCCCTGCCCGAGGAAAAGCGCATTCAGATGCGCGCTGCTCGCGTTGCAGCAAAAGCGGCCTCAGAAACAGCTGACCTGGGGCGGCGTTTTACGCCAGACACGTCGTATTTACAGGCCCGTTTGCCCAGTTTCAGGACAAGAGAAGATTATCCTGAATCAAGCTTCCCTTCACCCCCACTGACAAAGGCAGGGGATGAGGTTAAATGACAAACATGAAAGAACTATCCATAACTATCTAATTTATAAAAATGCTTTCCAGGTCAAATTAGCCACTTGACTGTGGACTGAAAAAAAAGTCTCCACCATAATTGGGTTTGTTATGCTAGATATCAAATGTCTCGATTCTGGCATGCAGTAGGCTAATGGCTTCAGGCATTTTGCAATTGTATGTTACCCGCTACCCGAAAATAAGACAGTGTCTTATATTAATTTTTGCTCCCAAAGATGCGCTATGTCTTATTTTCAGGGGATGTCTTATTTTTCCGCTCCACAGCTGCATGCTCTGGTGTTCTGTTCAACGGGCATGCTTCCAAACAAAAACTTTGCTACGTCTTACTTTATATTTAGCACGTCAGCAAAACCTCTACTATGTCTTATTCTCTGGGGATGTCTTATTTTCGGGGAAACAGGGTATGTTATGTGGGATTTTATTGTTGACTTAGGCCCCTTCTGCACATGCAGAATAATGCACATTCACAATTGTTTGAAAGTGGATTTTGCTATTCCGCACAGTAAAATCCAGCTTCAAAGTGAATTGAAAGTGCATTATTCTGCATGCGTGGAAGGGGCCTTAGTTTAGATTTTATCTATCCTTATTTATCTATTAATAGAGTTTTTTTCTCATGTTACCTCTTGTTTGAGATTGAATGGTTATGTTTTTGTGTCACTGTGGTGGATTCTGTACAGCAAATGTATAAAAGGTTGCAGTTGTTTTCCTTTTTCCCGTTCACATTCATGCTGTTCACGCAGAGGTTGGAGCCCATGGAAACAATCCATGTTGCTTTTGTACCTTCACATGGAGAGGCTTCTCTTTTTTTCTTTTCTAATTTCTTGCAACCCATGTGTAGCTGCGCAGACACACAGAAATGAACCGCCACAGCCATGCCGATTGTCCCACAATATGATCTGCTGCACGTGCAGGTGCAACACACAAAAGAAGAAAAAGGGACCTCCCTGCAATGGGAGAGCAATAATGAACATGTTGCTGTAGATTGGTCATACTTTGCACCCTCGGAGGATCTGCCCTTAGCCTGCTGGGGGACCCTCACAGAATGGCAGGTGGGTGGATTCTCCTGGATGGTGAACGGCTGGGAGGGAGGGAAATGAAAGGTCTCCTGATTGGCCATTTGTGTGGGAGCAGCTCCCGCCTGGAATTTTGCAAAAGGATTGCTGGTTTAGCGATTTTCGAAAATCCTGGGTTGAGGGGAATAAAGCGGAGCAACCTTGTTTTGGGCATGGGACCTAGGATCAAAGAGTTGGAAGAGACCCCCAAGGGCCATCAAGTCCAGCCCCCCTGCCATGCAGGAACACACAGTCAAAGCACTCCCCACATATGTTCATCCAGCCTCTGTTTAAAAACCTCCAAAGAAGGAGACTCCACCACTCTCCCAGGCAGTGCATTCCCCTGTCGAACAGCCCTGACGGTCAGGAAGTTCTTCCTGATGTTTAGGTGGAATCTCTTTTCCTTCACCTTGAACCCACGACTCCGTGTCCTAGTCTATGAGGCAGCAGAAAACAAGTTTGCTCCCTCTTCGACCTGGCATCCCTTCAAATATTTAAACATAGCTACCAGGTCCCCCCTTAACCTTTGCTTCTCCAGACTAAACATCCCCAGCTTCCTAAGCCTCTCATCGTAGCTCATGGACTCCAGACCCTTCACCATTTTGGCTGCCCTCCTCTGGACCCGTGCCAGCTTGTCAGTATGCAAAGCCTGCCCCCCAAAGGGTTTGCATTGTGCCTTACACCCACTATATTTGCCCTGTGCAGACTCCACCTAAGAGAATTGGTCAATGAGCCTGGTGGCTTAGACCAGAGAGGGCGGGATAGAAAGTAAAATAAAAATAAATAATCCCAGAGAACCCAGCAGAGTGATCTATAATCCCCTCCGAAATTGCCTGAGCTGCAATGTCCATGTTGGGGTTGGGCGGGAGGTTTGCCCACAGCGTTACACAGAATGGATCAGCATTTGCTTGCTGGATGCACCTTGCAACACTCCTTCTAAGAAGTAGCGTTCAGACTTCTGAGCTCATTCTGTTCCTTTCCACTCATTTAAGAAGCTTGACTAAAACAAGTCCTGCCACCATCACTGAAAGACTAATCTATTTGATTACAGTCACTTCACCAAGCAGGAACAGCTTCTGATTCTGTTGCAGTTATGTAAGAATTGGTGGGAAGCAAAGACTTCATGGGAAGGCAGGCTGTACTTTGAAAGGCTTCCTTCTGACAACAGTATGGTTAAGATTGTGCTCTGATACTGAACAAATAGCCTCCATAAAACCACCAGGGAGCCTCTGAATGAAGAAGAGCATTCTCCCACTTTCCCTCCGCAGCTTCCAATAACTCCCCCAAAGGTGTTGTCCAGACTGTCCAAGCAGCTCTGGGAAAAAGTAGGGAGGCAATTTTGCCCAGTTTCCCGCCCTTGGGACAGCTGGATTTTTGCACCCAAGGCTCTCCCAGCCCCCGGCACCATTTGCCTGTGAATGGCTCCACCCAACAAAACTTATCTCCATTGATGACTGAAACACACTTTTTGCCTGTACAGTTAATATAACCACCATGGGGAACAAAGTTAATTTGGTTCTCAACTGATTCACGGGAATCACTAAAAACCAATTACATATCTAATTTTGCAATAATTAATTTGATTTAAATAATATTTTTTAGGAATACTATATTCAGTTTAATTTTTAAAAGAATCAGGTTATAGGTAATAAGGGTACTACTTTGTTTGTTGTATTTTAAACTTGCTTTATCTAATTTTGATTGAAACTCTTGTGATAGAAAGTACGCAGTCTTCTCCTAATAACTGACTGAACCTTGTGTGTCTGTTTTTCTGCTAACTTCCACAATTCTGTTCCTCTCCAGATCTTTCATGAACCCTTTTTCCTGGATGATGGTTGCCTCCAATAAGATTTCAAATACGCATTCAAATGTGTATGTACTTAAATGACTGACTCATTTCTAGCACATATTTAAAAGAGGGCAAAGTTGGGAATGCACTCCAACCTCTGCGATGCATTAAGTATTTTAGCTGGCATATGCATTTAGGCACATTTTCTTGCTATGTAATAATTGGTTTATCATGTTGATGTTGATTTCCCTTTCCCAAAAAAGTTCAAAATATTGTGCCATAAGGATTTCTCACCCCCTCCCCCAAGACCCACTCAATTTGAGTAAAATTTGGAAGGCTAATATGCATTAGAGCTTTTGGGATCCCCTGTATTTATGCCTCCCTGCCCCCCCGCCCCCAGCTGTCCTGTAATCCAAAGGACTCTCAAGGTCATGCCTCCACATGCATATACCATTCTCTGTAAACCAGCCAATAAAACTGATGAAGCCAGTGAAAAACAAAAAAGAAAAGAGAAACCTCCGTTATTTCACCCAGCCGTGGCCGTCTCAGAGGAGATGCTCTCATAAGGACTAGTGTGTTTCCTTGCATACGGGAGCTTAATGAAGATCAGTTCCCTTTCTTTTTTGTATGACTGGCAGAATGTTAACAAAAATTATGGTTTTATTTTAAATTATGATTTATAAATTCTTGAGGAATAAGATCGGGGGAATAAAATTTGGCACTATATGGAGCACTGATTTTTTTAAACAGAAATTATTTATGTCTATGCTTGTGAACTATTATAATTCCCTTTGTGTTTTTCATATCTGTGTATCTTGTACTTCAGAGATCAATATCATCCATTATGAAATTTAAATATATGTAATATGAAAAGGTCGGCAGGGAAAAATACTTCTTAACTGCATAATTTGTTAATGCAGCACTTTCAGTGAGCATGAACTTGGACATGGCAGAAGAACATCTGAGGTTAGGGTGGGAAGAAAATTGAGTCATGCATTTCAGCATATACCTTTCTAATATGTGTTTCTGTTATTTGTACATTGGAATGTTGCTTGATGGATATTCTAAAGTAATCCCAAATCCAGAAAAGTATTTCTGATTAGGAAACAAACCCTCAACTTCATTCACAAATGCAGTTGCTTAAGATTTTAAATCAAGAGTTTTAAAAAAAATTTAAAGAACCATCTGAGGTTTTTCCTATCATGTTTCCCTTCGAAAGCTGTCATCTTGCTTGTAATTTGCCCTTTAAGAGATATTAAAATGTTAATTTTTGTAAGTTTTCCAAAAGTTTCCTAAGACAGTGATAGAAACATTCTCTTTCATTCAAAGAGAACAAGTCACTGATTGCTGAGGCCTATCAGATTGAAAAACGTATGATTGCCTGCAACTGCAGAGAATTGGTGGAGCAGGAAGCTCATTCTGCAGAAATTCAATACTGAGTTTGACATTTGGCTACGACAAACCCGGAGATGCGCTTCCAGGACACCAGCTTACCAACAGTATAAGTTCCATCTTTGTTTCTAGAGCCCAAAGTTTGGCTTGATACATACATGTAGTATGGGAGTGCAAGCAGGTTATGGTCTTGCATGTGCCTCCCCACTCTCCTGCAGACTCTTTTGGCCCACTGATGAGGTCTGGTGTCATGTGCAAATGTCACCAATCCCAATTAAAATGCACCCTAGAAATGCTCCTAACATACTTTTAATCATACTCAGTAAAGCCAGGTCCTTAATTTATGTGTTGCATTTAATTTTGAACCCAGAAAAGGCATTATTTTCAGTGAGATCATGAAGTTGTATCTGGGCTGTATCACTTCAGTTTGCGGAGCATGACTCCATGCAATAAACCCTGTATTCACTGTGCAATCCAATGGGTTTGGGCTGAAGTAACTCTGCATAGGATTCCACCATTAGAAAACAGATGCTAAGCAGAGGAGTTCTTCATGAGTTGGCTTCCTGTGTATGATGATTTTCTTGTTAAATAAGGAGGGTCCATCCTGCAAACTAATAGCATAGAATTAATACCCAGGTTCACCACTTTAAGGTCAAACCAGCAATTTTAAAAATATATCACTGTAGAAAATTAATGTTTCAGAGCAGGTACGAAAGGGATTCTCCTTCCTGCAGAGTTTTGCCAGTCACAGCTAATTCCAGGTATTCCCACACTATAGTGTTGGAAAGGGAGAAAGAGAGATCTTCCATTTATAGTCAGTAGGATCACAGTGAAGCACCGTGAATTGGAAAAGAGAAACAGCGTCTATATATATCTGTGGCCTTCATCCAAGTAGGGCCTTTGTGTAGTGGTTTTTTTAAAAGAAACTTAGCAGGTCCATTCACCAAATGCCCTGCATTCTGGGCTCAAGGGAAATGTGTGCTTCATCCCACAGCCCAGTCTTACATCCTAAAACTTGCTTAATTTATGGGTCAGTGCTTCACCTTCCATTCATGAGACCAGTCCCAAATAGTTTTTCCCTTCTTATGAGGGAGGAAGGCCTGAGCACAGTGAAAGGAGGGAGGAGGCAACCAGGAAGAGCTGGCAGCTACAGCAGAGGGCCCCAGGCCAAGGGGCAAATGCCCGGCATGACACCAGTGGAGTGTGAGGCCTGGAGAGGCAGGCACCCAGGGAAGATCAGCTACATTGGTTGGAGCTGAGAGCAGGAGGAGGTAAGCAGCAGAGGGGGTGGGGAATAGGGGAGGTAGGGACGAGGGCGGGAGAAGAACGGACTGACAGGCCAGGCAGCCAAATAGGTTTGTGCAATTCAAGCACAAGGGCATCCCGGGACCCTGGATGGGCATGGGGAGGAAGAGAGTGGGGTGGTTCCCCATAAAATGAGCAAGCCTGAGACAGCCAAGGAGGAAACAAGGCAGATGTTCCTGGAGCTGTTCCTTCTCTTCCTCCACTTCTGAGGTCCATTCAGCTAGAGAGAAACTGAAACCAGTCCCAAAACAGGAGGTCTGAGGAAAGCCTCCACTAGCGGGGGAGCTACAGTAGTTATTTTGCCAGTATCTGTTTTCCAGGGCATT
Organism: Sphaerodactylus townsendi; assembly: GCF_021028975.2. Classification (NCBI taxonomy): domain Eukaryota; kingdom Metazoa; phylum Chordata; class Lepidosauria; order Squamata; family Sphaerodactylidae; genus Sphaerodactylus; species Sphaerodactylus townsendi. The sequence continues at coordinate 1,853,440 of NC_059433.1, read as the reverse complement.
TTAAACTCCTGAAAAACTGTCTCAGCATCTTTGTTTTTGTCCAAGACAAGGAATTCTTCTGAGTTGTATTCACCACAAGGTTGAAAAGTTTACAGTTCTCAATAGTCCTAAATAAATTACAGTTCGTTACAGTCCTCCAAGAAATACAGACTGATTCCAGCAGAATGGCTTTGTCAGTTGTCTTTCTCTAACATCAAGGGGCAAGTTAAATTATTCTACTTGAATAGTGCAGTCTGATAGTATAATGTTTATAGAGCTAGATAGCTTCACGGGCGTTTCATACGGGTGGAAATATGGCGATAGATACGCGGAAAAGCGTCAGGCGAGGCGTTACGCCGCAGCGCGGCAGTCGCGCTTGATGGCGCGTGGCAGCTAAACCCGGTAGCGAAGGCGGTGTATTCAGAAAAGCAGCGTAAAACCCTCTTTTTCCCGTAGCGGCATCGGCGCTCGTCGCGAGCAGCATGCGGAGCTGTCGTCCAAAATGGCGTCGGGCCTGCACGGCTTCGCAAGTGCTTGAAACGGCTTATCGCGAGGAGCGCCCGCTTCATGGCGCTTCCGTGCGAACCGTCACGCATTTCTGCCCGGAGCTCTTGGGGCGCCCGCGCTCCGCCTGTCTGTGTGAGCAGCTTTTTTTTGGGATGCGTCGCCAATTTTGCGGCGTCATGCAGTGTACTTCACTTTAGCCCGTCGCGGAAGCTTGGCCATGGTTAACATTTTACGAACATTTTGGGGCTTTGTAATGCCAATTATTTTGAGTAGGCAGGTTTCCTGTCCCCACATCTGGTTTAGATGGCAACCGTGTATCAATTTAATTATAAGTTTGTAGTCCACACCTTTGCAAAAGTACAAGTATTCCCCATGATCCAAGTATTCACATGGTGAGCTGCAAGTCTGTGGTCAAGATTCCCACAATGCTGTCTTCAGCAGGTTTGCGCTGCCATAAGCAGAGTGTAGGAGTCTCCCAATCCTCTACTTCAAGCAACTGCTCCAAATGCTGACTTAAATTTAGAAATCTCCTGCAGTCCAAGCTGCTTCAAATAATTACTCCAATGATATACCGCCTCTCTGATGTCCCTTCATTTGGTTTATCCATTGCTTACTGGGACATTTGCATTCTGTCATTTTGTGAGGTTTACTTTTGGGAGCAAGTATGCAATTTTGGAATTATTTTCACAGGTATTATTGGCAATCCAGTTTCTATAGATCTTCCCATTGCCTTCATGGCACAGGTGATTTGTTTCTGCACATTTGATTTCCTAAATAATCCTTAATAATTGTAACTGAGTGCCAAGAATTATTTTTCTGAAATTTCATTCTTCAAGACATACACTAAATCCCAAAGCACACTTTTTAAATGAGACTGATCTTTCCCATAGCTTTTCCATAAAATAATTCATCAGACTGTGGTATTTGGCATGACACACAGCAGTAGTCTGTATCATTTTTTATTAGCCGAATTATTTTCCTGGGAAAATAACATCAGATGAGCAAAAAACAATGAGATGTTCTACCTTTATCTTCATTATGGCATTCTGGGAATGTGGAGATTCGTCTGATGGGGAAGTTTATATCCTTTTAACTCTTGTGGGTCATTGCTTTTGATATTTTAAAAAGAAAACAATTTTTGAACTGTTTCAAATAGTATTCAGCTTTGAGTAGAGGTTTAGTTAAATACTCTGTAGTCCACAAGAAAGGGCAGTATTGGTTTGATCTAAAGTTGTCTGAAATCAATTAAAAATACTATTTTTGAATCTCTGTTAGAATTGCTGAGAGTGTTATTGTCAAAGAAAGTGTTAGAAACTAAGTTTCCATTAGTTGTCTTAAAGGAGATTTATTAAGGACTTCATGTGCTCATGCTGTGTAACAGAATCAGAAGACTGGTTGTGGTGGGTTTTCCGGGCTGTGTGGCCGTGGTCTAGTAGCTCTTGTCCCTCATGTTTTGTCTGCATCTGTGGCTGGCATCTTTAGAGATGTATCACAGAGAGAAGTCTGTTACACACTGTGTCTAGTGAAAAGGGAATGTTTAGTGGGGTATATTTTGTCCAAGACCCAGGGTGGGGAACCAGTCAGTAAGTGTTTGGGTGGAACTTGCTTTGCAAAGATGTGATTGGGTGCATTGTATTGCGGGTGGGGTTATCAGTCCATTTACATTTGTAGTCGCATTTGCATTATAGAAGTTCTTTTGAATGCTGTTCTCTCCCCCCTCCCCCCCCCCCAGTTGGATAGTGAAAATGAGTGGGTGAGATAGTTGTTTGTTTGTTTTGCTTTCAAGTCACATCTGACTTATGGCAACCCCACAGGGTTTTCAAGGCAAGAGATGTTCAGAGGTGAATTGCCATTGCATGGTTCTGCATCATGATCTTGGTATTCCTTGGAGGTCTCCCATCCAAATTCTCGCCAGTGTTGTCCTTGCATAGCTTCTGAGATCTGACAAGATCAGACTAGCCTAGGCTATTCTGTTAACATTTAATATTGTTGATGGATAGAGAGGATCAGTTCCAAGTACCTTTAAGGTATGCTCTGTGCTTGTGTAAGGAACCAGTAAAGTCCAGGCCAAAAGTAACTTTTCAAGTTCTTTATTGAGCTGGCATTCTAAGTCGATCACAAGCAATGCGGGAACTGACCTCCCAACATTCGAACAGCCTCTTTTACGGGCTCCCCACCAGTTCCTGCCAAAGTTAGATAAACACCTGTAGTTCCCATCCGAAAACCACTTTGAAACAGTTTCACACAGACAGGCAAAAGAAACAGGAGATACAGATACTAGAAACTACAGATACTAGAAACACTCCCCAATCTGGGCGTCCCGCCAACCTTGTCAGACGAAAACCTTCCAAGGCTACCGTGTTTCCCCGAAAATAAGACAGTGTCTTATATTAATTTTTGCTCCCAAAGATGCGCTATGTCTTATTTTCAGGGGATGTCTTCTTTTTCCTGTGTTCTGTTCGTCGGGCATGCTTCCAAACAAAAACTTTGCTACGTCTTACTCTCGGGGGATGCCTTATATTTCGCCCTTCAGCAAAACCTCGACTATGTCTTATTTTTCGGGGATGTCTTATATTCGGGGAAACAGGGTAAGCGGCAACTTTACACTTTGTTTTCCTCCCAGAGGATAACAGAAATTAAATTTCCCAGAAATTTAAGGTTGATGTGTTGGAGGAGAAGATAGGTAGACTGGAAGGAGCATATTGCCATCCTCCAACATTAGGAATGGGGAAGATTTTCTTCATAAGACCCAGGAGGCTCTACAAAGAGATGAAGAGACTGATCAGAAGGATAATTAATTGGAGACCTCTCAAGGGGAGCCTCTGGCTCATTCCGCACATGCAGAATAATGCACTTTCAAACTGCTTTCAGTGCTCTTTGAAGCTGTGTGGAATGGCAAAATCCACTTGCAAACAGTTGTGAAAGTGGTTTGAAAACGCATTATTTTGCGTGTGCGGAAGGGGCCTCTGTCATGGACTGTGGTTCACACCAGGAGGCGCTTAGATTTGGATTTTATAATAGGGAGGCATTTGGGAAATGGATGGAAAGCCCAGACAGTTGAGATACAGAGGATGTAAGGCTTAGGGACACATGGTGTGTGACATTTGTACATTGATACCCAAAGTATGGGGGGAAAGTGGGAGGAGGCTGGATGATTAATAGGTATGACAGAGGCCTGGTAGGATGATTCTCATAATTGGAGTGTGTCAGTGGTGAGATATGAATTATTTAAAATGAAGTGCAAGGATCAAAGAGAAAGAGATGTAGCTTTGTACAGTAGGAAAGGATATGAGTGTCAGAAACTACTGGATATTGATCATGATGGTCCTGTGGAAAGTATCTGGGAGAGAGTAAGGAACAAATATACCAAAGTTACTGTGGTTGCAGTTTGTTACAGAATGTCTGATCAGGGAGAAGATGAGGATGCTCTCCTCTTGGGACTACTGGCCAGTATGTTCAAACAATATGGTCTAGTTGCTATGAGTGTTTTTAATTTCACTGATGTGTGTTGGGAGACTTACAGCCAGACTTACAATCCAGAGGTGGGGGCAAATCCGCTTTGGGAGTGGCTACACTGGTGGATTCACCCTCTCCAGAGCATTCATCCTGCTAAAGGGGTGCTCCCACCAACATCTCGCCACCACCTCTCCCAGTACAGGAATGTGACATGGGATACCATAGTAGCATCCCTGGACCACCACCGCCTCCGTCAGCACAGTGGGGGCAGTCCGAAGATGTGGGGGGGGGGGGGCTGACTGTAATAAACTATCTCCTGGCCAATGTATTGTCGAAGGCTTTCATGGCTGGAATCATTGGGGTGTTGTTTGGTTTTCAGGCTGTATGGCCGTATTCTAGTAACATTTTATCGTGATGTTTCTCCTGCATCTGTGGCTGGCATCTTCAGATGATCTGATGGTAGTAAAGCAAGCAGAGTATATATTTTCCAGGGTGGGAGAAAGAACCATTTGCCTATTTAAAGTGTAAAGGGTGCAGTTAGCAAGCTTGATTTGCATGTGTTGGGTGGGATCCACTCATTCAGCATGTGAGTAACCATGAAGACAGCATAATCAATTAGTGAGGGCATCTGCATTGTAGTAGCCTGGCATTTTGATCTGATTACTTACTGCCTAGAGTGGTGGGTGGTGTTCACTAGCCCTTTGACTTCTTACTGCCTGGAGACATACTTTGTCTGGGTGGTGTTCATTAGTCACTGTCTTAATTCTAGTGTTTTTCAGTACTGGTAGCCAAATTTTGTTCATTTTCAAGGTTTCTTCCTTTCTGTTGAAATTGTCTATATGCTTGTGGATTTCAATGGCTTCTCTGTGTAGTCTGACATAGTGATTGTCAGAGTGGTGCAGAATTTCTGGTTTCCAGATAATATTCTGTGCCCATCTTGGTTTATCACGTGTTCTGCTATTGCTGATTTTTCCGGCTGAATTAGTCTGCCTTTCATGTTCTTTGAGTCATATCTGGGCGCTGCATTTGGTGGTCCCTACGTAGACTTGTCCACAGCTGCACGGTACGCAGTAGACTCCTGCAGAAGTTAGAGGATCCTTCTTATCCTTTGCTGAACGTAGCATTTGTTGAATTTTCTCAGGGGGTCTGTAGATTGTTGGAGGTTATGTTTCTTCATCAGTTTCCCTATACGATCAGTGGTTCCCTTAATGTATGGTGAGAACACTTTCCCTCTGGGTGGCTGTTTATCTTCTTTCCTGTGGTTTGTTCTTGGTCTTGCAGCTCTTCTGATGTCTGTAGTAGAGTAACCATTAGCCTGTAGAGGCCAGTTTAGGTGATTCGGTTCGTCTTGAAAGAAGTGGGGTTCACAGATTCTTTTTGCACGATCTACCAAAGTTTTTATTTACCAAAGTGCTCCTTTTCTTTCCTGGGTGATGATTTATTTATCAAAGTGCTCCTTTTCTTTCCTGGATGATGATTGGAGTTTTTATGTAGATATCTATCAGCGTGTGTATGTTTTCTGTATGCTGTGTGACCCAATTGTTGGTTTGGTTTGTGGATGACTAAGTCATCTAGAAATTGTAGTTTTTCCTCGTTTTCTTTTTCCATAGTAAATTGGATGGTCCGGTGGATATTGTTAATATGGTCCAGAAACTTGCTGAGTTCTTCTTCTCTGTGGCTTCAAATTGTGAACGTGTCATCCATATAATGGAACCATACAGTGAGCTTTTTTTTTGGTGCTGTTTCCAGGGCTTGTTTCTCAAAGTGTTCCATGTAAAAATGTGCTATTACAGGGCTAAGAGGGCCACCCATGGCTACCCCATCTCCAGAGGCGTATCTAGACAAACTGGAGCCTGGGGACAAAACCTAGGTTTGGTGCCCCCCTTGGTATGGGCAGCCGCCCTCCCCCACCACGACCAAACAATTTTTTTGCACCAGCTCACAAAACACCTCCCACCCCCAGAAAAACATACATGGCTCTCTCCCCACCAACTTTTTTCCCTGTGGAATCTACCCCCAAACAGCATCACTTTCAATTGTGTTTAAACTAGGGAGCCCAGATTCTTCTTTTAAATCCACCTTAAAGGGAGAATCTGGGGTCCCCAGTTAAAACAACATTGAAAGTGATGCTGTTTTGGGGTGGATTCTCCCCCACCCTGAAACAGCATCACTTTTAATGTTTAAACTCAGGACCTCAGATACTCCCTTTAAGTCCATTCTGAAGGGGGTGGATTTAAAAGGAGAATCTGGGGAAATTTGGAGGGTGCCTGCTGTCAGGGGTGAAAGTGTAAAGCTAGCAGCACCAAAATTTCAGTGTATTTTTAGGAGACTCTCCTGATGATACCACCCAGGTTTGGTGAAGTTAGATTCACAGGGTCCAAAGTTATGGACCCTCAAATGTGTAGCCCCCGTCTCCTATTAGCTCCCATTGGAAACAATGGGGGATGGGGTGCCCCTTCGGGAGCCCATAACTTTGGTCCCCCTTCACGAAACCTTGGTGGTATCATCAGGAGAGTCTCCTAACAAAACCCTGAAATGTTGGTGCTCCTAGCCTAAACACAGCGCTCCCTGCAGGCCAAAAACCAAAAAACACTAAAAAATACAGAAAGCACACAAACGAACCTGAAATTTTAGCACTCCCCGCAAGGGGGTGCCCAGGGACATGGGGTGCCCATTGTTTCCTAGACAAATATGCCACTGCCCATCTCTCTGTTCTTAGAATTCATTATCCCATTGGAATTCTATCTCTCCTGGCCATTTGCCACTTACCCCAGTGGCAATCAATTCAGAGTTGAGCCAGCGAAAACACTAGCTTAACTCTGAAAAGACCCATAGAATCAGACCTCCCCACACTGCTGGGAAGGCTCTTTGGGGGTGGCGGCCAGGTGCGGCCATGGCACCACAGCTGAGCATCCACCTTGTGAGCGGATGTCCTTCTGCCAAGAGTCCAGGGTTAAACAATTCCTTCATTTGTTTGCAAGATACTTTCTTCTTTCAAAAGATAGAAAAGAAGACTGGTGGGGAGCTATTTTAGATTTGATTTTAACTTTTAAAAAATGTTTAAAAAAAATCTCTAGTACTATTTACATTTTCTCTTGCCTTTCTTTTTTGAGTACCAAATTATATTGAATCAAGTAGCCCATCATAAAGTCTTCATGTGTACTCCACATCCTAATATCAGCCCCCTTATTCATATTAAGTTCAAAAAAAATTTTTAAATATTTTCTTACAGTCCTGAACCACCATGTCTGTTTGTAAGAATGTCTCCTTTAATCTCCATCTAAACATATAGCGATTAAATAAAACATTACACTCCAGACTTACTGGATTGTGATCTGAAAAAGTCTTTGGTAAAATCTCTACTTTGTTTACCCTATAGGGCAAATAGGTATTTTTCATACTTTTTTTCCTGAGGATCTCTCCACCCCATCCCAATCCCCCATGACACACCAGCTTTCATATGAGAGACTGGACACTTTCTCCAAAAATGGTTCTTAAAAAGTGTTGCCCGTTTAAGGTGGGGGAGGGAGGGGAGGCATGGAGCACAAACACCTTCCCTTGGTAAAATTTGCCAGCAACAGCATGTTTATTAAATCCAGGCAAAGGAGCAGAGGTGCAGCATGGGGACAAACCCAGGCATCTTCCTCCAGTCCACCTGCAGGGGAGCAGCTTCAGGGCTTTCTGGAGGATACGGCAGCACTCGATCCCTTTTAATCCGGTTTCTGTGCTGGGCATGGGACAGAGGCGGTTCTCACCACCGTCACAGATACACTCCACATACAGCTTGATCAAGGTGGATCGGCACTGCTGATTTTACTGGATCTGACCACAGCGTTCGATATGGTCAGCCACGACCTTTTCAACCACTGCCTGGCCGCTTCTGGGGTCCGGGGCATTGTCCTGCAATGACTCATCTCATTCCTCCAGAATTGGACCCAGCAAGTGAGGTTAGGGAATGGGGCTTCTCAATGGTGCCCACTTCATTGTGGGGTACCACAGTGGGCCCTGTTATCCCCTCTGTTATTTAACATCTACATGCCCCCCTTGCTCAGCTGGTGTGGAGTTTTGGGCTGATCTGTCATCAGTATGCTGATGATACTCAGCTCATTCTGTTGATGGAGGGGAAACCAACTTCCGCCCCTGCAGCTCTCCAGCATTGCTTCGAGGCGGTCGCTGGTTGGTTGAGGCAAAGCAGAATAAAACTCAATCCATCGAAGACAGAGGTCCTGTGAGTGGGTCACAAAATGGGGGAAGGGGGGTTTCAGCTGCCATTGTTGGAGGGGGCTTCTCTATCATTAGCTCCCTCAGTCTGGAGCCTGGGGTTTACCTGGATTCGGTTCTCTCCATGGAGACCCAGGTTGCCCAGATGGCTCAGGTGGCATTTTTCCATCTGCATCAAAGCACGTCAGCTGGCCTCTTATCTCTCCCGAGCTGACTTGGCCACAGTGATCCATGCAACAGTCACCTCCAGGTTAGACTATTGCAACTCGCTCTATGCGGGCCTTCCCTTGAGGTTGATCCGGAAGTTGAAGTTGGTCCAGAATGCAGCAGCACAACTTCTTACGGGTAGTTAATCTCGAGATCACATCTTGCCCATGCTGTGCCACCTGCACTGGCTTCTGCTAGAATTCTGAATCATGTACAAGGTGTTGGTTTTAACCTTTAAGGCACTCTGCAGCCTGGGGCCTTCATATCTTAAGGACCGTCTGTCCCCATATGTCTCTGTTCGACCTCTGTGTTCGGCGGAGGCCAATTTGCTGGTGGTCCCGGGCCTCTCCATGATACGGCTGGCCTCTACCTGGGCCAGGGCCTTTAGTGCCCTGGCCCCAACCTGGTGGAACAATCTCCCCCTATCCATCTGGGTCCTGTGGGACCTAGAACAGTTCCGCAGGGCCTGCAAGACGGAGTTGTTCTGCTGGACCTTTGGGGAGGTTGGTTGTTTATAGTGCCGTCCCCTGCGCTCCCTATTCCACCTTGGGGGCTTGTCCATATTATGGACATATTATGACTGCCCAATGAGTTTGTCATTGTTTATGTTATCATCTGATTTTAAGATGGAGGTTGATGGTTTTGTTGGTTGTACACTGCCCAGAGCCCTTTGGGGATGAGGCGGTGTATTAAATCCAATGAATGAATGAATGAATGAATGAATGAATGAATGAATGAATGAATGAATAAATGAATGAATGAATAAATAAATAAATAAATAAATAAATAAATAAATAAATAAATAAATATGAAGAATGGCAAGTAACTTGGAGCTAAGTCTTCTAACTGCCAGATGTCACAGTCACAGCCTCTCCCCAAAATGATCCATCACAATGGCCAAACTACCAAGAGCAGCAACCACCAATCATTGCTCCCACCAAAGTTTCTAAGCCTACAATCAACCAATCAGGGTGTGCCAAATGCGATGCAACCAGATGTCAGTGCCCCACTCAGAGAGATGCTTGCCATTTTTCCACAAGAGGTTTGGTTTCCTAAATGAAATGTTAGTGTGTGGTATCAACTCACAAACTGTGAGACAGTCTTGGATACTTTCCATCTGGTCAAGTCCACCTTTCCTGGGGCAAGGGCCCCCCTTACATTTTCAACATTCCAATAAGGAGGATCAAAATAGCACAGTACCTGGGAGCCTCTCATATAAAATCTGAAGATCATTGACTATACAACAAGCCAGCAGAATGTCTTTTTGTACTGATAGATCGTTCTCCTCCACCTGGATAACCCTCTTCATCTGTGAGGGACCTGACCATGAAATTCATGCCCCGCCTCCTAGACCCAGTTTGTGGTCCCATCCAGAAGAAGCTGTGAACTTGCTTGCCCAGAAAATTATGCTGTGCCCAATTATCAGGACTGTCCTCTGAGAACCTAGGAGAGTTTTTAAAAATGGGCCTGTTGGTGTGATAGGTCAGGATGAATGTACAACTTATAGACAGGTGAGCAGCATCAGCCATTATCTGGCCAGAGGAGCAGCCCTGCTTGGGGGCTAGTGTGATGGCTCGGATCCTAAAGGAATGAACACCGAACTCCTCATGGGAAAGCACCAATTTAGAAATGCAAGCCCACAAGATACTCACAAACTGAAAGTGAGAAAGGCAGGTCCCACTGGCAGTATGAGCAAGGTGCCAGACACTGTGAAGCAAATCGATAAGTACTCAGCTGTGAAGTGCACCAGACAAAGCTGCCCCTTGCAGGCAGGCTGAAGCAAAATCCAAGCCTCTTGGGGAAGCTGGTCTGCCTTGGTTCTGTGCAACTGAATGCACAGCTCCAATCCATTGATGAAGACATCTTGGAGGACCAGAATGAGGCCACTGGTGTTGTTGCACGATGCAGCCAGCAGCTCACTGCTATGGAAGATGCCCAGGAACACCAAGAAAAAAGTAGCCCTGAAGAGGGCATACTCAGAGGACGAAAAACACAACCTTAAGAAGTTGCACATGAATTCCTTTAGCATCTGCAAGGCAACTGATCTGTGCCCATCTGGCATACTCAGGGAAAGAGGTTTCCAGCCCTTCAAAGCCCACCATTCCCAAAAGGAGTGAATAGAGGTTAGTAAACCCTGGCAATAGAAGGAAATAACTGACAAGTGCATGCCCATGGTTTTGGGAGTGAGCCCATGCTTCCTCATGAATGCCAGTTGCTGAAGGAACAAAGCCTCAGGAATCAAAAGAGGGTTAGTAACACAGACACCATGAAGTAGAGAAAGGCAGAAACCGCCTGAGGAGCAGAGGATGCCAGGACCCCGGCCCCCTGTATGATTAGCTGCTGCCAAGATTCCAGAAGGCCTTTTGTAAGTTCATGTTGGGGGCCAGGGGCCAGAATCTCTCCTCCTGGAAGTGAGATACTGCATCCATAATGCCAGTTCTGGTACCTGGAATGTAACTTGCTGAAAAGATGTTACCTACCAAGCAGTAATAACAGGCATGACAGCAGTTTCGCCCCTCCACCAGGGTAAGGGCCCCAGAAAGGGTGAATCCATTGGTGTGACTGCCCCGCCATTCAAACTAGTGGATTCCCCCCTTTTGAATGGGGCTCAGAGTGTACTGCAGGCAGGCAGGATCTAGGGTGTGGCCAGGCAAGCTTGAATCAAGGCAGGAAGGACATAAAGCATAGTCAACCAATCTGGAGTCAGGGCAGGCAGCAGGCAAAGGCGTGGTCAAGGCAGTCCAAATGAAGGCACGGGTAGGCGATCAGGCAGGCAGGCTGGGAGCCAGAGTTCAGAGGCAGACCAGGAAGTACGCTCATTGCACCTAAGCAAAGCCAACCCCAAGGCAGGGTTTGTATAGGAATCCTGGCTACTGAGGCTGGGATCCTGCAAGAGCTCAGTCCTCCTCAGGTGCAGATGCCACCGTCTGGCAGAGCCTTCTGTCACGCCAAGCAGCCATGCGAGGACTTCTCCTTTGACTCTGCAGCTGTCGCCTCTGCCTTTGCCACCTTGGAGTAACTGGCTCATTACTTGGCTCCTCTGAGGCTCCTGATGGCCTTTTAAAAGAAAGGAAAAGAACCTGTCTAGTGCAACCTGTACAAATCTATTTTAATGAAAATAATTCAAACATCTACATACCAGAACAACCCTTAATCAACAACATATTATACACAACAACAACAGCAGCAAAACAATGAACAATATACACATAGAGGATCCCAAATATAATAATATAATATTAAGTCTCTGTAATGGAGTAAGAGATCCACTAATGACACAGAAGGATACCAATGTCTGATGTCTTCCGTTGTTAGCTTTCAAGTATATAAAGATGAACAGGATGTTGATAAAATCCTTGGCTGATGGTCAATGAAAAGTGGGAGTATTGACCTGGGGAAACAACAATACTTTCGACAAATATGTCTTCTTCAGCTACTTCAGGCACAATTGTTCTATCATAATAATAATGGTAGAAAAGATGAACAAAGAAATAATCCCACCACATAGACACAATAATTATAATACGCTGATACATATATAGAGACTGAGTATACTTACAGATGTTAAATATACAAATATATTTGTACACTGAGGAATGAGAATAATCTGGCTCACACATACAAAAAAATTATCTAGCTGCAAGGCCAGACATCACCTAATGCATGTCAGAAAGACAGTCACTGAAAGTTAGTTACATGTTTGAAAATAAGCTTAGAAGGTTCGTATCTGTGACAGGGTGTGAGGCCAATGCAGCATAGATAGTACTGAGTGAAATTTAAAGAGACAGGATGTAATTTGAAAGGGAATATTTCACAAAGAAAAACCTCAAATCTAAATTTTGATTCAAGCCCCAATTGGTATGAAAAGTTTGGAGTCTGAATATCCATGTAGCCTCTTCTCTAAGGAGAATCTGTTGTACATTTGTAAAAGGATATTTGGATTGATGCTTATATAAAACCAAGAATCTTAGATCTCTATCTGTATGAGTTTTTTGTAAATAATGTTGGACAATTGGTTTCTCAATTTTTTTCAGTCTGATATTTGAAGAGTGCTCCAAAATTCTTTGTTTAACGGGTCTAAGTGTGCAACCTACATAAAGGGCTGGACAGGAACAAGAAATCAGATAGACACAATCCTTGGTGTTACAATTAGTGTAGTGATTGAAAGTATATCTAAACTTAATAAATGGGTGAATAAACTCTTTGGTAGGAATGGCTAAATCACATGCCCTGCATTTGCCACATGCGAAATGACCTTTCATAACAGAAGCCTTTCTCTCAAAGGGCTCAATGTCGGTTCTAACTAAACTGCTTCAGATTTTTGGTTCTCCTAAAACCCACCCTAGGAGGTAGGCCACATCCTGGGAGCGATTTGACAATATGCCAATGTTGGTTAATAATCCCACGGATAGCCTGAGAGTTTGGTGTATAATCTAGAGCATAAACTAGTCTCTTCTCTCGAGGGAAGAGGTTTTTCTTGTAAAAACTCCTGTCTGGAAATCCTCTGAAATCAGATCCTCTGAAGATGCCAGCCACAGATGCAGGCGAAACGTCAGGAGAGAATGCTGCTAGAACACGGCCATACATCTGGAAACCACACAGCACCCCAGAATTTACTTTTTTTATTAGAATCAGGCTCTGCCTTAACTTGCAAGGAAGGGATTGGTGCTGGCTCTGCCACCTGCATTTCCTCATGAGGAGTCAGATCTGAATGCATGGTTTCTTCAGGCGCTACATCAGAGCCCATGTCAGCGCCCAGTGCCTTAGTCAGTACCCAGTGCCCAGTGCCTTAGAGCCCATGTCACTGCCCAGGGGCTGGCTCATAATGCTCTATTTCTCCAGGATATTGTGTTTCCATTCTCTTTGATCTAAGTTGTCTGAATTGTTACCACGAGGTAACGTGTTTAATAAGAGTTAGCTAATAAGCTTGAGCCGACAAGGAACAATTAAAGAAATAATTTTTATTCCAAACCAACAGAGGGTCTGTTTAGAATCAGAGGAGTCGCACTGATTATACAAATGTCACAGTCCTTATAGGATAAAAACAGCTGATGCATCATAAATGTTACAAAGCCAAATCCTGTCAATTCATGACGTTTCAATATTCTCATCATTGTTAATCATGGCGATACATTGTTAAATAGCATTCTTAAGAACATGGCTTCTCACATGGCTTGACTCACACTTTGCTTTAATTCTGCTGAACCGTTCTTTTTCTTACACACACTTTTTTTGCTAGTTGCTAAGTGAAAGTATCTCTTCTTTGGAATGTGGGAAAAAACAATAAGGGCTGTTTAGAAAGCAAAGTGCCTTTGCTATATTTTTAAACAAGAATTTTTAATACTAAAATGTTTTCAAAAAGACTTGCTTAAGTTACATATAAGTATACTTTAGTTGAAATGTTTAAATGCTTTATTTCTATTTTCTAATTTCTAGGTCTGTGCTTTTAGATATGCTTTAGTTGAAGATATTATTTTCATGAGATTTGACTTGCATACAAGCATAAGTTAGCTGAGTATTTCAGCTAGTGCAACAAGTATCTTTTTCTGGAATGCAGGAACACTGAATGCTTTCTCTTAACAAAGACACTTTTTATGATTCTGTGCAATGACTTTAAGCTGTATTTTTACCAGAATGGTTTTCTGAGAGCTTGATTAAGGCTACATGATTTTGCCTCAGAAAACCTTAAACAATTTTATTGCTTATTATAAATCCTTAGAGCTGTGCTAACAAAATTGTCAAGGAGAACAAAGTGCAAAAGGCCTACATGATCTCCTGCTTCGCAGCTTATGGTTGTCAGCACAGAGATGTAAAAGGCATTGACTGGCTTAATATAAAATAATTTCCCTGTTCTGTGCCTACAAAATCTTCTACCTCTAACTTCTGTCCATGTCTCTCTAGGAATTCCTTTGCCTTTTGAACCATGTTCAGTATTACTTTTTGTTGTTTGAAGTTGAATTAATAAGCTTTTCTATCAGGATCTGATCTTCCTCTGCTTCAAGTTCTGTATTAAAAATGCATAATCCTTTCTCTTGTGCAATATCCTTGTATTTCTTTCAAAAATTATGTCAACTCCATCTATTTTCAGCTTTGTATCAAAATGCTGTTGCAATACATAGTCCCTCCATCTTCTTCTCATAAACCAAACCAATCACTTGGATTTTTTTTTCTTTTCCATGTATCTGGTGTTTATAAATCCTATCTGTTTTCATATCCTTTTCTGCCACTCTTCGAAAATCTGCAAGAGGCAGTATAATGCTATGGTTAATATGTTCCTCAGGGATATCAAGGACAACTCTGTGTCTAAGAAAGAACTTTTTTCCCTTTAATTCCAATGAAGCAATATTGTTCAAATATTTTTCCACATCCTGTTTCAGAGTGTAATTTTTCTCCTCAGTCTGATCAACCCTGTCAGTAGTCAATGTGATGCCACCCACTCCTTGGTCTAGGAAGGTTTCCAAGTATTGGTTTGATCCGTTAACTCTGTTTTTATCTTAACCATTTCTTGATTGAGAATATTTAGTTTTTGTTGAATCTTACGTTCACTTCTTTCCTGTTTCTCTGTCAGATGGTACAGCCATTTTTTCAGTAGCATCATCTTAGGCTGAGTTTTTTCTTGTAGACATATTTCTCATATGTATTTCTCTAATGTATAGCAAGTTATGCGAGAGAACTTTCAGAGGCAATTTTTTAAAAAAATTACTTTAAAACAAAAAATATGTTCTATAATTTTAATTAAACCACTAGATGTCACTATTTAATATCTGTATTGATAACAGTGTCAGCAAATAATTTTTGGTTTTGCAGTTCAACTTGCAGTCACAGTACAAAGCTGAAAAATTTCCATAACAAAATTCAAAGTCCATGATCGCCCATTGTCATTGTGCCAAGCAAAAAATCCAAAGCCACAGTTACCTTATATCCAGTTGAGCCTTCCTCAGTAGAAATCCATTTCCCATGTGCCAAGTAAAAATTAAAGATCACTAGATTGTCCACAAAAACCCTTAAGCATGCAATACTATCCACAGTTAATTAAGTAAAGAGCCTTTCCTTTGTTTTAAACTATAGGCCAGTGGTGGCGAACCTATGGCATGGGTGCCAGAGGTGGCACTCAGAGTCCTCTCTGTGGGCATGCGCAAACAGAGTCGCCCCCACCTCCCCCCCCCCACACACACATCTAGGCTGGCCTGGGCCACTGGGCTCAATTATTAGCATTAAACCTAAGACCTAGTTTTGGGGAAGCAGTGTAGGTAACACTGTCAGGCGCTGTTAAACCCCACTGATTTTCATGCGAAGAACTAAAGCACTATCTTTTACCTGGGAGTAAGCTCAGTTGCTGGCAATGGGGCTTGCTTCTGAGTAAACCCTCCTAGAGTCGTAAGTCATCCGTTGGAAGAGTTGCACGGTTGCTTCAAAGCAAAGCCACCAACTACCACCAATCTTACTCCCGAGTAATGCGTGCCTTGGAGCCAACCGTTTTTTCTAAACTAAAACCTCAGTATTCAGGTTTAATTGCCGTGTTGGCATTTTGTGATAAATGTGGGTTTTGGGTTGCAGTTTGGGCACTTGGTCTTGAAAAGGTTCGCCATCACTGCTATAGGCCAAGCGTTGTCTCTTCAGTTGCAGGAAAAAACTGCTCTTAATCAGCATGACTGATGGTTTTGTCTTGATAAAAGCATGGTGGAGTGAACATTCTTGAATCCAGTTATTTCTACGTGATTGTGAGCAAAAATCTCCAGCCAGCCAGGAACTTTCAACTCCCTGGCAAGGCACATAAACCGTTGTCTGTGTCTTTATTCACAAGGAGAGCCATCTCTGACCTAAGAATTATCTCTTGCTCTACTCCTGGCTGTCAGGCTATCGAATGTGGAAATAACAGAGACCGTAGGAAAGTCCTAAAGCAGTTTATTTCCAACAACGCATAGAGTAACAATAGAAAGCTGAATCTAAGTTCTCCAGTTTAGATCCAGAGATTATATCCTTCAACCCGCCCCCCATTTGTCCCGCACCAAATGTGCCTTACAAATTCTACAACATTTGCACTACAGAGCTTCAAAGAACCTGGGAACCATTCGCACCTTCTTGCAGGAGAGCTGGCGTCAGGGAGTTTCCAGGAAGGGAAGAGGGAAACAGAAAAGCAGTTACAGGAAAACATTTGCAATTCTTACACAGCAAGACATCTGGGCACTGACAGGCCTGGTCCTGACATTCTGCCCCCCTTAAGACCTCCCCCCCTCCTGGGCGATCGGGGTAGGCCCGGTGAAATGCCTTCACCAAGCAAGGGGCCTGAACCTGTTCAGAGTCGACCCATTCGTTGTCCCCAACCGGGAAATGAGTCCATGCGATCAAGTACTGTAGCTGGCCACGGTGCACCCGAGAGTCCAAAACTTCCTCCACCTCATGGTGCGGCTCTCCCCACACTGTTATTGGGGCCGGGCGGGCAGGCCGAGGGTACCAGTCATCCGGAGGGGGTGCCTTCTTGAGGAGGCTGCAATGAAAAACAGGATGCACAGACTTCAAGTTTTTTGGCAACTGTAATTCAGCTGTCACATCATTTATCACTCTGAGTATCTGGAAAGGGCCTATGTACTTTCCCCCCAGTTTCCTACACCCTTGCAGCCCCCACAAGTTCTTGGTGAATAAGTACATCCAATCCCCCACCGTAAGAGTCACCGGCTGCCGCTTCTTGTTGGCCTGCCGCTTATACCCCTGCTTTGCCTTCTCCAGGGCCTGCTGCATCGGCCCCCGCGCTTGCTGGATGGACTGCACCCATTCCTGAAGCTCTACGGACCCCTGCTGAACCTCCTCCAGGAATGGAAACAGCTTTGCCGATTGCCCTGAGACAACCTCAAAGAGGGTTTTCCCCGTACTGCTATGCACCGCGTTATTATAGGCGAATTCAGCAAAATGCAGCAGGTCAACCCAATTGTCTTGCTGGAAATTAATGTAACACCGCAGGAGTCACGTTCGTGCGTTCACTCTGACCGTCTGTAGCCGCGTGAGACGTCGAGGAAAGAGCAAGTTCCATGCCCAGCAGCTTCAGAAAGTGCCGCCAGAACTGCGAAATGAACTGCCCTCCACGGTCTGATGCTATCTTATCAGGAGCAGCGTGGAGCCGGTAGATGTGAGTTACAAGGGCCGGCTGCATTAGGCAGCAGGTGCAACCTGAGTCAACAAGGGCCTGCGTCTTCACACTAGTCCCAGAAGTCTGATTCGACACAGTTGAGCATTTAAAATTAGTAACAGAAAGGGCTGAAAGAACCATGCATGCTGTGCGAAAATTCTTTTGCTCAAAGGGGGCTTTTTATGTCCCTGCAGCGCTAAAACTGTATGAGGCTAAAATTATTCCACAACTCATATATGGAGTATACTCAAATCAGTACATGACAAATATAAAGATCTTGGAGAGAACTCAAACGAAATTCTTAAGAGCTATCCTGCAAGTACCTCCAGGAGTGGCCAACGCCTTTTTAAGGCTAGAAGCTGGATTAATGAGGATAGAAGACAGAATCTTCTTGCAAACAGCCTATCTATGGTTGAAGGCACATAGTAACCAAAAAGGATTATGGCCACTTATTGTCAGTGACTCTTTTCAACCCAGATGGCTCTGGGAAATCAATGAGAAGGCCACAAGGATGGGTTTATCACTTCTTGACTTAAAATCTCAACCCATATTTACAGCAAAAAGCACTCTCAAGCAAAGGGTACAAGATATTGCCAGACAACAAGATTTGCACAAGTATCCAGATTTTACGCTAGAAGCATCCTGTAGATACATACAGTCACCAGCCCCATATATATCTAACATTGAAATACATACACTTAGAAGGGCGTTTACCCTGGTGAGATGTGCATCACTCCCTTCTGAGATCCTAGAAGGGAGATATAAGAAGATACCCAAAGAAAAGAGGATCTGCTCCTGTAATTTAGAAGAAATGGACACTACAGGCCACATCCTCCTCTGCTGCCCTCACTTCAGAGAAATAAGAGCCAAAATACTAGACCCAATATTAAATAACTTCAGGGGCTATCCAGAAAATGTATGTATAAGGAAGCTCCTGGAAAACAAAAATCCAAACTGGTTTAGACTGGTTGCCAAATTTTGTACATTTGTTATAAAGAAACGCAGACCAGTGAGCAGGCAACTGATATTGTATTAGAGATACAGATATATGAATATATGGCTCACAATCATTATTAATTATTAATATTATTACTATTATTATTTTAATCTAGGATTGAACAAATGGGAGTGCAGACAGGCCGAAAGATAATAAGTAGGCGAACACACGCATATATGAATAATTTTAACTTGAGTGACTCATTTTAACTCTAAGTTATGGATTGGAATCATTTTAACGCTAAGTTATAGATCAGATTTATTTTAACGCTAAGTTATGGATTGGATTTTTTAACGCTAAGTTATGGATTGGATTTTTTAATGCTAAGTTATGGACTGGATGTATTTTAACGCTAAGTTACCGTATGTATGGGACAAGTGAAACAAATTAGGCCTCAGTGTTGATTTTAGGGTATTTCATATATTACAATTACACGGGGAATTACAAGGTTGAGAGTGTGTATAGAATTTGTTGATCCTTGACCGTAATTTGCTGTATAGAATTTGTCGGTCCCTGACTGTAATTTGCTGGCCTTTGACTGTAATAATAAATTAATTATTTCAACTTGATTCGACACAGTCACTGGGAGAAGGAATGGGCCATTGGTTCCACTCACTGTCAATTTCGCACCCTTTGAAGGGACCTGGTGTCGGGCGCGCATCAGGCCAGGTCGCTGTCGTTTCCCGCTGACTCCTCACTGGACTCGGGGCCACCTGCCTCCTCGGAGGCCGAGCTCGCCTCGTGCGATGCCACTTGTAGTCCTGCTCCTTTCTTGAACGGGGATTTCTTTCCTGGACCTGGAATCATCCTGGTCGTCACCGCGATGCTGGCGGGAACCATCAGGGAGTCGGATTTCTTACTCGGACACACCGCCACCTTGTGTCCCTCACCGCCGCAACTCAGGCACAGTCCCAGCCGTCGCCGTCAAGCATAAAGCGACTCCCTTGCCTCCTTGCCACCGCGAGCTGTGGAGGTATCCTCCAACGAGGGACGGGAAGATGCCGGTGGGAGTTTGTCCCATTGTTTCAGTAGCTGCACCCTCTGTAGGTGAATCTCCGCTTCGCCCGCTCCGCCGTCACCATGGCCCATTGTGCCACCTCTGGGTGAAGTCCCTCTCAGAAGAAGTAGATCTTCACCTGCTCCGGCCAGTCCTGGACCACCCCAGCCAGCTGGCGGAACTCTGAGACGTACTCACTCACGGATTGGGACCCTTGCCGGATCTGCTGTAGCCTGACCTGGGCCTTCTCCTCCTCAAACGGATCCTTGAACTGCCGCCGCAGGGCCAACATGAAGTGGGGGAAGGAACGCAGTTCGGGCGCCCGGCTCTTGTAAAGTCCCACGTACCAACTAGCCGCTGCTCCCTCCAGGAGAGCCCCCACCTCATGTACCTGCTCAACCTCATCCTCATAGTCACCGCTGTGCTTCTCCATGTGCACCTCAACCTGTACGAGGAAGTAGGCCAGCTTCTCCATCGTCCCATCAAAACGGGCCTTCACACGCCACAGCCGCTTTGGTGTCTGCGGTTGTTGCGATCTGGATGGGCCCAGTGGCCCCGGCTGCCCGGGCAGCTCGTCGTTGGGGAGCGCGGGCACCAGCCGCTCCTCCTTCGGAGGCTGCAGCAGCTGCAACTGCGGTGGATCCTGACGATCACGCTCTGCCGCCTCTGCGCAGGCCAAGAGGAGTTCCATGTTGCGCCGTAGGAAGTCTATCTCCTGCCACATTTCATCTCGCTCCTGCCGCCAAGCAACCACACCTCGCTCAAGGGCCCATGCCCCTGCTCGGACCTGGGCCCACGACCACTCACTTTGCGCCGCTGGGTCCCACTCTGAATAAATGTCCTGATCTATGGGTTGCGTGAGCCAAGTGGACGCATGCCGCCCAGTCGCCTTGGCCCCCTGGCCTGACTGCCGAGAGGGAACCCACGCGTAGGGCAATCCCACGCTCTCCCCACCACTGGTGCTGTGCGCGGCACCCAAGGAAGGATCATGTCAGTCTCCCCATCTCCTGAGTCCAGGTCGCAGGGCTCCTCGTCCTTGTCCAGGACCAGTCCCTTCCCTCCATCAGGTTCGCCCGTAAGGGACCCGCTTGTCGTTCCATCCTTTCCGGCCATGGATCCGAGTACGGGTCAAACTGTGAGATTCAGCTTAATGTCAGGCTCTCAAAAGTGGAAATAACAGAGACTGTAGGAAAGTCCTAAAGCAGTTTATTTCTAACAACGTGTAGAGTAACAATAGAAAGCTGAATCTAAGCTTTCCAGCTTAGATCCAGAAATTATATCCTTCAAACCCCTCCCCCCATTTGTCCCACACCAAATGTGGTGCCTTACAAATTCTACAACATTTGCACTACAGAGCTTCAAAGAACTTGGGAACCGTTCGCACCTTCTTGCAGGAGAGCTGGCACCAGGGAGTTTCCAGGAAGGGAAGAGGGAAACAGAAAAGCAGCTACAGGAAAACATTTGCAATTCTTACACAGCAAGACATCTGGGCACTGAGAGGCTTGGTCCTGACACTGGCAAGGGAAAGAGTTCGACTGGTGATTTATAACCACCAGTCATACATTCAATTCACCTAGTTCTCCCTGCAGACTCAGAGGCTGCAGCAGCTGAGCTCCATCCACTTGAAGTCCTGTAGGGCCATTTTTAGCAAATTTGAAGAGATGATGGGAAGACTTCTATGGGGAAGAGTGTTGGAAGGGAAAGACATCGCAGAAAGGGTGGGTTCCTTTTAAATGTGAGCTCCCTTGAGGCTCCCTTTAAATTCCCCCAGATCCATTTGAATGCCCAAATTGTGATTCGGATTCAGGTATTCAAATAGATTCGTTTTTGGCTTGCATTTGGGTGGCTTGGATTATGCTCAAATACAAGCCAAATGGACCAAATACAAGCCTAGTGAAAATGAAGAAGCTTACTGGATAAAACAAAGGCACAGAGTCGAAATGCCTATTTTGCCTCAGTCTTCTCTCTGAAAGAGAACAGAGGCCCCTTTAAATATGGTGATATGCAGTACTTAGGTTTTGCATGTGGGAATAAGTACAGTGGTTGTTCAGACATATCTGAATGGTTTTGATGGATATAAGTCCCCTGGGTTGGATGGTGCCCATCTGAGAGTACTTAATGAGCTAGCTGGAGAGTTGGTGGAGCCATTATCCGTTATCTTGAAATACTCTTGGGGACAGATGATGTGTCGGATGACTGGAGAAAGGCAAGTGTCCTAATGTGGAGAAAGAGGAAGAAGAATAAGATAGGGTACTATGAGCTGGTTAATTTAATTTCTGTTTCAGGAAAAATCTTGGAGCATATTTTAAAAGGGCTGATATGCAAACATCTATAGGATAATTTGCTCATTAGAAGTGGCATGGGTTTGTCTCTAATCATTTACTTTTTTGTTTGGGTGACAGGTTTAGAAGAAGAATTTCAATTTATACCTTGCTTTTCTCTGCTGTAAGAGTCTCAAAGCAGCTTACAAACTCATTCCCTTCCTCTCCCCAGAATAGACACTTGGTGAGGTTGGGCTGAGAGAGTTCTGAGAGAACTGTGACTAGCCCAAGGTCACCCAGCAGATTTTATGTGTAGGAGCAGGAAAATAAATCCAGTTCACCAGAAACTGCTGCTCACGTGAAGTGGACAATCAAACCCAGTTTCCCAGATTAGACCCCACACCTCTTAACCACTATACCACGCTGGTGATGCTGTGGATATTGTACATTTGGACTTTAGTAAGGCATCTGATAAGATTCCCCATGATGTTTTTGATTGGCAAATTGAAAGACTATGGATTTGATTTTAGGATGGGTAACTTGATAAGGAATTGGTTGGATAATTGCGCTCAAAGAGTAGTACGTAATGGTTCCTTGTCTGATTGGAGAGTACTGTCTAGTGGGGTGCTGCATGGCTCAGTTTCGGGCCCAGTATTTTTTAATATGTGTATCAATGATCTAGATGAGGGTGTGAAGGAATTACTCATTAAATTTGCAGATGGGTGGGGTAACAAACGCTCCAAAAGATAAAAATAAAATACAGTTAGACTTGGATACATTGAAGAAATGGGCAGATGTGAACATGGTGTGATTTCAAATTCAAAAACTTTTTATTGGCATATAAAAAGGTTTCCAAAAGAATACATAGATATAAAATCTCACTTTCTCACCCATATTTAATAGTTAAATTGGTGTTATTTTACCTTCATTAATCCTCATTGCTTGCTATAGAAACTTAGTAACTAGATCTATTATACCCCTTTCCTGAGCAGTCATCACCTTTCTCTTATCTGATTGCCACTCCCTACTTACAGCAGATTAATAAACTTAAATTATCTGATAAAAAGGGCAGTGGAGAAGGACACATATGACTGATTCTACGTAGCTCTCGCCACAGAGGTAAAATCTAGCTGCATGAGGTATGTTCTGGAATCTCCCATGTAGTATTGCCAAGGGTAGCACATTGAGTCTCACTAACATGAACACCCTGCATTGTTGTGGGTTAGTCAGGGGAGAGAGATAAGTCTCCAGTGATTGTCCACATTGGTCTAGCTCCAGGCTCACACAGAAACTATTCCTGGCTTGACAGCTAAGTTCTTGACATTCATTGTCTATCAATCTGCGTTTAATTAATCACACCCTTGAGATGTGATTTAATAGAGATAAAAGTAGGATTTCACATTTAGTAACAATATTATGCACACGTACAGGATGGACAATGGTCCTCTGAGTAAACAGGTTCTTGGGGTTTTTGTGGACTGTAATTGAGTATGAGTAGACAGTGTGATTCAGCAGCAAAGAAGCCAGATTTGATCTTAAGGTTCATAGTGTCTAGGAGACAAGTCAGTGGGAAGATGTTGGCAGGATATTGGGGGGGGGATGCTTTTTAACAATAAAGTTAGCTCAGTGGAGGCTATCTGTGGTCCGGGGATGTTGTGGGTTCTCCCTCCTTACGTGTGTTTAAGTGGAGATTGGATGATTATTTGTCAGGGATGTTTAGGTCATTTTGCAGATGCAGGGAATTGAACTGGATAGTCTTCAGGTCCCTTCCAACTTTTTAATCCTATGAAATTTCAGCAGTTTCAGCTAACCCTAAAAATAGTCATTCACCTGTCTGCTCAGTTGCGTTCCAGGAGAGAAAATATGCTTCTCTAAGGTCTGGTATCTGTAACAAGCAGTAATGTAATTCTGTTACCAAGAGTAAAGTAATACAAAAGTACATGGAATTTAAATTCAGACACATCAGGTTTTTTATCAGGTGTAGAATAAATCACCTGCCATCTCTTCTGTTTACCTTGTTGTGCTGAAGGGAAGGAAGATCATGTGTCCTTCATAGCAGAACTCTTCTTGCATTAAATAGTACAGAGCTACTGATTTTGAGAATTTAGTATCTTAATCCTTCAGGGCTTATTCTAAAAGATAGCGTACCAAAAAGAAACTGAGGGCACTGAGTGTCGCAGGCACTGAGAACACAGGAAACAAAGATTTTCTTCCATTTGCCCTGCTGTGTTGGCTGCTGTCCTCAAAGTTGGCAGCAGTATGCACCAACCATTATACATCAGTTGGATGAAGCTGGATGAAAACCAATCTTGCTAGCTTATGGTGACATACATCCTTCCTCTGCAGAAATACAGAAGCAGCACACTGCCTGCAATGCAAACACAGGCTGAGACCAGGACTGAGAAAACCAGACTTCCCTGGGTCAGAGACCACAAGTAAATTTTCACTCGATAAACTGAGTGTCATTATAGACTAGAACAGGGGTCTGCAACCTGCGGGTCTCCAGATGTTCATGGACCACAATTCCCAATTGGCCATGCTGGCAGGGGCTGATGGGAATTGTAGTCCATGGACATCTGGAGAGCCGCAGGTTGCAGACCCCTGGACTAGAAAGATAATTTTGCAGTCAGATTTTAATTGTTGTGGATACGTGTACTAATACTTAATAGTGTGCAGATAGCTAGGTTTTCTATTTGCTCTGATTGAAAGTGTATTCTACCAGTGTCATAGTACTGAGTCTTTTTCTGACATCTGTCTCCACTTTTTTCCTATCCTGTAATTACAATGATCAATGGTGACTAATTAACCCATTTTACTTTATTTCCATTTATGACATTTCTTGTACAAGTGAGTTAAATGTGCTCCAGAAACAGGATATGTTTGCAATTATATTCCCAATTTGATATAAATAAAGGTATTATTTCAGGCAAATAGCTGAAATTTACAGTGTCGCCAGATGTCTCTCTCTTTTGTTGTTCAGTGGGATTCCATCATCTAGGCTAGTTAGGTCACTCCTCCAGTTGTTCATGCAGGGCTATGCAGTTTTTTTGCTACTCTCTTTGACTATAGGGGGCTGGCCATTCCAGTTCTGATAGCCCTGCAGTTCAGACAGCTTGCTTCTTTTGAGCTCTGCTGCAAGAGAAAAATTGAAAGAGAAACTACTAGGAAAAAGAAACTTTTCATGGCTGGAAAACTGAAAATAGATAGTTTAAATAAGGTCAGCCTTTCAACAGAACAAATTGTAGGCAGACTGCTGTTCAGAGAATCAACTCTGGAAGAAATACTAGTAGGAAAAAAGGCGGGAAAGGTGATGCCTTCTTCACACCTGACTTCAAAGGACAAGGATCACAAAGGAAAAAGCTATGGGTCCTTTCGCTCCTTTCGCCCTTCATTCAAACAAAAGGATCAGAGAACCAAAGATCTCCAGATCCAAAATCCCCAGAAAAGTCCAAAATGTGGAGAGACATTTTCAATCTGAAGCAACAAAATCACTTGGAAAAATAGCATTGCAGTGGCTCAGTTTTTTTTTTTACTTTGGCATATTTACCTATCCTTATTTATCCATCACACTGATGTTTCCTGCACTTCTACATCTAAGGACAATATTTCCAATACATCTCCTTAGTTCCCAGGGTCTTCATGATGGTGCTGATCACCTTGGTGGCACACCTGTGGTTGAGAGGAATCTATGGTTTTTGCTGTTTGTATATTTCTGCTGTTTGTATATTCAAACTGTTTCTGCTTTTCCTGTAAATCAAGATTCCAAACATTGGTTTGATATTGGTTTGAATTTCTGATTTGCTTAAGAAGTGCAAACCATAGTTTGAAGGTAACAACAAGCCCTAGTTTTCTGTGTGATCACAAATCATTCATTAGCTAGCCAGTTCAGTTTACTTCAATACATGATCAGCTTGAAACGTATTCATTAAAACCTATGAGAGCAATTGTCATGGTCTGGCCCTGTTCAGCCCAATCCTGAAATATCTCCCAGTCGGGATGTGGGATTCTCTCTCTAGGAGTGCTTTCTATTGTTTACGTCTCAGTTTTACTTTCAGACATGGCCTAATCTGCTCATTAGACACCTGGTAGTTGCTACACTTCAAAGTCCTGGGAAGTATTGGTTGTTTTGCTTCAGTGAAGGCTGTGTATTAACCTTCTAATGGGAATCAAGAGGTGTCATTTTCCCCTCTTGGGAACTGGCATTGAAAGGCTGTTGGAGGAGGTGGGGAATAGAGTGGAAGGAATATAATGGGAGCTTCTTTGGCACTTTTAGTTCTGTCAATAGAAGTCTGAATTCTTAATTCTGATGCTGTTTTCAATAAAATAACTCATTTGAACCTGAAGTCTTATTATTGAACGGGCCAGGGGCACGACAGTTTGACAGAACTAACTATGCATCCATCCTGTGGGGGATATATGGTCTGCATTGCAGCCATGGCCAGTGACCCCAGTGCAGATGGGGGGACCACCCTGCAACCTACTGATGTGGGAGACAAGAAGCCCCCAGGACTTGGATGGGGGAACAAACCTTCCAAGCTGGAGGATGGGAATGGAGCTGTACCAAATCCAACCCCTGCATGAATGGACATGGTTGACCTGGACCGTTTTCCATTGCTCAAGACCCTGACATTACCATTGGACCATCAGCAACCTTCATGGTTGTAGCCTCCATTGAGACACTGCTGTCAAGCAGGGGTGAACTGGAATGAGACTGACCTTGCAGAAACCTCCTGGCACTCTTCCGGGAGTCGTTGCTCCTGTGTTGCCTGTCCCTTCACCATTCACAGAGCAGTGGACAGAGAGTTGAAGGCATCCTTTGGTGGAACCACCAAGAAATGGCCATATTTTATGATCCAAATGGCAGCCTTTGTGCACGATTGGGCAGCTTTATTTGCATCCGAGGAGAACTAGGTACACTAAAATTTAAGCAAAGCATTTTCTAAGACTTCTAACAAAAGCAGGAAAACTGTAACACTTAGAAAATAGGCTGTTGTGGTTTGTTGAGTGCAAATCGGGGATCCTCTGGGGATCGGGTGGTATAAAAGCCGAAATAATAAATAAATAAACGAGAAAGCTGAAGCATGGAGAGTTGAGTGGGAGGTGGAAGTGCTTTGAGCTGATAAAACAAATACTTTGTTCTAGCAGCTTCAAGGACAGACCTTGGTTTGACAGAGATAATTAATGAAATTCATAAATACTGCAATGGCTGGAGATAATTTTCCCTAAAATGTTTATAAATTAAAGAATTAGTGACTACTTTAAATTATATAACCAAATTAACAGGGGAGGGGGACAGAGAAACCAGAAACTTGTAATTAAAGGTTGTAGCAACACAGATTGATTATATAGTGTGTAGAATTGAGAAGTTACACAATTACATTGATAAATAGGATGGGCAAAGCAACAAGAGACAATAACAGTTGACAATGACTTCAGAAAGACTCTAAGGTCGTTTCCGCACGGCCCATTAACAACGGCCTGGGGGCGGTAAAAACATCACTTCGGGCCGCCACAAATGCTTCAAGTCACATTGGTATGTGCGCTTACCTGACTGGCGCTTCCTCCCCCCAGGGCGGCGCCAAGGGTTACTCCTAAACAACAACCCTTTAAAGGGTTGTTGTTGGGGAGGAAGCGCTCTTTCCTGGTGGCTGCGCAGAATCGCCGCCGGAAGACGCTGTTCCTCCTCGTCCGCCCCACTCACGGTGTCCCTGCCGTCGCTTCGTTGGATGCCGCAGGCCCCGCCCCTCGCCTAATTAACGGTGTCCTCGCTGCCGCCGTTGGCTGCCAGAGTTCTTTACTGCCCACACTCACGGGTGTCCCGTCGTCACTCGTTGGGCGTCGTAGTTCTGCCCACATCACTCGTCCTCTGACCTCCAGGGGCCGTGGAGGGCAGCGTGGCCGGGGCCGCGACGCCCAGCAGGCGCATGGCGCACGCAGCGAACACCGTGAGTGGGCGGATCGGGAAGAGGGCGGCCTCACTGCCGGCCTCCGCTTCGCCGCCGTTCATGCGACATTGAAGCTAAAATTTCCCCACACCGCCAGAACTCTTGGCGGCGTGGGGGCGCATCCTGGCCGTGCGGAAATGGCCTAAGCTTTAAAAATCTAGATGGCAAGTTAACTAAATTGGATGACTGGTTGAATAAAATGGAAAATGTTATTTCAGGTATGAAAAAAGAAATAATACAAATGAAGAAGATGTAAGAAATATAGCAGAAATGGCATCAGACATAAAGAAAATTACAAATAATAAAGCAGAGGTGATAAACAAACTAGAAATGCTAGAAAAGGACACTGAGAAGATGGCAGATCAACTGGCAATTTTAGAATTGTGTCAGAAAGAACATATATTTTATTTTTGTGGAGTAAAGGGGAAGGCAATAACACCAGAGAAAAGATGGTGGCAATTCTAGCAGAGTACATGGAATTGGATGAAGATATATTGAATTTAGAGGTGGACAGAGCATTCTCCTGGAGGCGTAAGGCATCTCTATGGGTTGTTCCTTTCCCTTGCTTAGGAGGCAGGGCTTTACTGGTTTTTTCTTCCACTTCCTCTTCACTCGCTCACTCCCCCCCTTCAACTGCCAGTAACGTTCCTGCCTCTTGATAGGAGAGCACAACTTCTTCTTTGCTCCCTGTGTGAATGGTGTGTGAGTGACTGGTTGTTTGTGTGTTGCCCACTCCTCGTGTGGTTTTGCTTCCCCCGTGTGTGTGTCGATGTAGAAAGGGGCGTTGCTTCTCGCTGGGCAGCGCGCTGAGGTGATTGTGAGGAGAAAGAGTTGCTGAGGCGATTGTGAGGAGAAAGAGTTGCTGAGGCGATTGTGAGGAGAAAGAGTTGTGGGCGCCATTTTAACGTTAAGGTGCTGCCAGGAGAAAGGGGCGTTTGGCGCGATCCGCGGAATGGCCACCAGAGAGTTTTCTCCCCAAAGGGAGAGGCGACTAGGGCAAACACGGCCAGGGCTTCCACTCCCCAATCAGGGGTTTCCTTGGAAGACCGGGAGAAGGAGGAAGCAACAGCCAGACCCGCACAGGTTCAGAGAGCGTTGCCGCGCAAAAGCAGAAAAAGACAGTCAGGCGCTAAGCACAAGAAGTCCCCCCTCCTTCTCAAGTGCGGAAAGAGCCTCATAAAGAGGAAAGTGCGCTACAAATAGGGGGCATTAGTCAACAAGCGGCTTTAAATCAGGGTCACAGCTCACAGGCAACAGCTCCACGAACCACCGAGGGAGCTCTAGTGCTGAGGGGAGGGAGTGAGCGGGTTTACCAGCCCTCTGCACTCAACCCCTTTCTGCTTTCTGAGGATACTTCTGCTTGGAGCAGCATCTCCCCTTTTCAGTTCGCGCAATTTCTGACCCAGTCCTTTAGGCAGGAATTTTCAAGACCTCCTCAAACTAGGCTCTTTGCTGTCCCAGAGGGAGGACAGGTTAGGCAACAAGCCCAAGGCAGTCTCTGCCAGGCAGATTGCAGGGGCGTTAGGCACATGACTAGGGATGGAGACCACCTAACAAATTCTGCTCCTTTTCAAGAGGAATATTTAAGATGAAAGGAGAGTGCCTGGAGGATGAGGCACAAGTTCTCTCCTGACCTGCAGAGGACGATGGAGTCCAGAGGGAGCCAGAGCAAGGGCCTCAGGATTTTTTTTCAAAGCAGAGGATTTGTCACTTATTACAAAAATCATTTCTGCTTTGGATCTTACTGATCCGGCTGATGCTGAGGACCCTACAGGACAGGCTCAGGGGAAGCCAATTAAGGGATGCCCGAAGGGAAACCAGAGCTATTTCCCAGAGGAGGAAAATCCATTTAAAAAATTTCCGCTGCTGAATCCTTTGAGAAGCGGATTAAAAAGGAGTGTATTAATCCCACTTCTAGGAAGACAGTTCCTCCGTCTAGCAAGCGATTTTTCTCATGTCCGCTTATGTTCATGACCTGTTACAGACTCCGATTGTTGATGCACCAGTGGCAAATTTGCAATCAGGCAATTTAGTTTCTAAGGATGGGGAGATATATTAGAGATCTCCTAGACAGGAAGTCTGAGGTAGCGATGAAGAAGGCTCATGACTGGTTGGCCGTGTTAATTAAGGTTCTAATACCTACAGCCACTGTTTCCAGGGCGTTGTTGGTTTGGATTAAACACATTCGCCAGTACCAACTAGATATAATGCAGAAGGACAGTTGGTTAGTGGTGCCTTCATCAGTCAAAAGGAGCCTTGTCTGGTGGACAGACAGCAGCAACCTGTCTAAAGGGAAACAATACTTAGTAAGGTCTACAGTTCAAGTTTTCACAGATGCAAGTCTCTCCGGATAGGGGGCGACCATGGGTCACCGGTTCGTCCAGGGTCAGTGGTTCAGGCCGGACTCAAAACTACCCATCAACCTGTTGGAGCTGCGTGCAATCCACCTGTCTCTGCGTCATTTCAGTCCGAGCATCCGGGGTTGTCACGTACTAATAAGGATGGACAATGTAGCTGCAAAGGCGTACTTAAACAATCAAGGAGGAAGCAGATCATCAGTTCTCCAAGTAGAAGCGGCCAAACTGTTGACGTGGTCGGAGAATCATTTAGCGTCCATTCGGGCAGAGCACATCAGTGGCATCCTGAATACCAAGGCAGACTGGTTAAGTCGAAAGACGATCTCGAATGCCGAGTTGGCAACTTCATCCGGCAGTATTCAAAAGCATAGCCACATGGTTTCCCAGGCCACAGGTGGACTTGTTCGCCTCACCCGAGAATGCCCAGTTGCTGAGATTCTTCACCCGGTATTACCATCAATCAGCGATAGCAACAGATGCCCTAGTGGCTCCGTGGCCGGAAGGAGTTCTCTTTGCGTTCCCACCCATTCCAAAATTGTTACGCAGGCTGAGGTTGGAGCGGAACGATCTGATTTTGGTAGCACCCTATTGGCCCAGGAGACCGTGGTTTTCCACGATCGCTCAGATGTCTCAGCAGGAACCACTGCATCTCCCATGCAGATCGGACCTGCTACGTGCTAAGTTCTCTTTTGTACGGCACTATAAGATTCAATCCTGGGCTGAGCAATGTACTGCCTTCGGCACCAGGGTGTTGAGTCATGTTTCCGGAGACTAATTTCCCACCCGGGGAGCGGGACACTGCTTTGGTATGTCCCATAGAGATGCCCTACGCCTCCAGGATAGCGGCCCATTGGTACTTGCCATGTAGGGCCCTTCTCCTGGCAGGCGTAGGGCATCTCGGCCCTCCCTGAGATTGTCTACTGGAAGGATGAGTCAGAGTTGGTTATACCGTTGAGGTTAAAAAAAGAGAGAGAGAGGTTTAGGTGGATGTGTTTGTATCCAAGTTCCTAGTTTGTTTTCTGAATGCGTGCTCATGTTTTGCGCGGTCAATCCATTACTGGCAGTTGAAGGGGGGGAGTGAGCGAGTGAAAAGGAAGTGGAAGAAAAAACCAGTAAAGCCCTGCCTCCTAAGCAGGGAAAGGAACAACCCATAGAGATGCCCTACGCCTGCCAGGAGAAAGGCCCTTCACGGTAAGTACCAATGGACCATTCTGTCTGAACTTAAATAGAGAGAAAAGACTTCCCCAAGATATACTTGTTTTTTTGGCCAGGATTAAATTGCATGATATCATCTTTTTTAAAAATTCAGCAGAAAGATTGAAAGTAGAAGGGAGGGTTACCAATTTTGAAAGAAATACCACTCAGACTACTTAGGAAAAGAAGGGATTATAATTTTTGGTTGGATGTTTAAAGAAAAAAGATATTTCATTTAAATGGGAGGATTTAGAAGGAATTTTGTTGATATGGATAGCAAAGAAAATTGATTAACATCAGTCAAAGAATTTTAAAGAGAAATAAAAAGTATTTAACTGAAGAAAAGAAGGGAGGAACAAGTAAAAGTAAGTTTTATTTTAGCACAAGTTTATTTTTATTCTCTGGGGTCTTGGAATATTAATGTAATCAAGCTCCCCATGAAAAGAAGAAAAATATTCCACTTAGTTTAAAAAGGATATAATTTGTCTTCAAGAGACACATATATGTACAAAAGACTAAAATGATTGACTGATCAGCATCTAGGAAAAGAATATTTTTATGCCTAACCAGACAAAGAAAAACGGACTAGGTTATCAAGGAAAAACTTTGGTTGTAGGTAAATACATACCAAATGAAAATAAACAGAAAAAATTTAGTGAGCTAAAAGGAAAATTTTGGAAGTGGAATAGACAAAGTTTTGTATTCTTAGGAAACTTTAACAGAGTCCTGATAACAGCAATTGATTAGAAATCTGTTGATACACACATGCACACACACACACACACACACACACACTATGGGAGACTACCTCAAACAATCTTTGATTTAGTTGAGGATTTAAGATTACATGATGTATAGAGAATTAAAAATCCAAAAAAACAATTTCTCCCCATTAGACATAACTCATGATCAAGAATTGATTTGATATGGTGTACCGATGTATATAATGCTATAACTGAACCTCAAACCCTTCCAGTTGCAATGAATATTTTAAAAAAATAGATAAAGTTCCAAATTGGAAATTAAATGCTTTTCTATGAAAAAAAGAAAAAAAATGATTTTTTCTTTGAAATGAATTTAAATAATGAGTTGGATGCTACAATAGTATTAGATGCATCTAAAGCATTTATGAGGGGCTTTTTCCTAAAAGAAAATAATGTTCTGAAAAAAGATAGGAGAAAAGCAGAAGAAAATGTTGGAAGCACTTAGGAAAAAAGATAGAGAATTGAAAATTAATA
This sequence comes from Sphaerodactylus townsendi, assembly GCF_021028975.2. Lineage (NCBI taxonomy): Eukaryota > Metazoa > Chordata > Lepidosauria > Squamata > Sphaerodactylidae > Sphaerodactylus > Sphaerodactylus townsendi. The sequence goes on along the minus strand of NC_059433.1, from coordinate 1,820,957 downwards.
TGAATGATAGGATACTACAATCAGAAATAAAAAATTTATAGAAGCAACTATCTATGTTGTATATGGATGAATTAAAATTTGATATAGATGAATTAGAATTTGATATAGATGAATTAGAAATGAAATTTGCTACACAAAAACATTTCAAATTTGTGAATAAATCAGATTAGACAATAAATAAGATTAGACAAGAAAAAGAGAATAAATACATTAATCAAATTAAAATTAATGACAAAATCATAGATGAAAAACTATTGTGAATGAATTTTTGGAATTTTATTGAAAGTTGTTCAAAAATAAGAAGGTTGTATGTAAAGGACTTTTTGGATAAATCCAAATAGTTAAAGTTAAACAAATTAAATGCTCTATACTCTGTTCCACAGAAAGATGATAGTAGATTGTATATTCCTTTGCCACAGAACAAAGCATACCAGACTTTCTTTTTTGTAGCATGCTTTGCCTGGGTTCTAGTGCCTTCCCAGCCCTGCCAGGCACTAGTGCCTACATTTTAGCATAAATCCTCTTGTATCAAAGTACCATGTTCAGTGATGTACAAAATAATGATTTTGACAAAGACAGTGTGTAAAAATGAATGATAATTCTCATATTTGTTTGGGACTATATTCCAATGTGGAAGTTTACAACTTTCTCAACTGCAGCACCTCAACTGACTGAACTATAATCTTTCTGTGAATCAAAGTGAATCACATTTAACAGCCCAATCCAGAATGGGCTGATGGGTAAGGATGGTGCCATTCCAGTGCTGCCCCATCCTCTCCAAAGGGTGTTCCCATAGTGCAGGGAGGTCCAAAGAACTGTGACTAGCCCAAGGTCACCCAGCAGGAATGTAGGAGTGTAGAAACACATCCACAAAGCACATGGACAATTTCAATAGAAAGGAAGAAACTATTAAAATGAACAAAATTTAGCTACCGGTACTGAAAAACACTAGAATTAAGACAATGGTTAGTGAACCCCACCCAGAGTGTCTCTAGGCAGGAAGCAATCAACAGGATTAAAATGCCGAGCAGCTGCTGTGCAGATGCCCTCACTAGCTGATTGTGCAACTTCACTGTTACTTAGATATGCTAAAATGGGTGGATTCCATTCAACACATGCAAATCACACTTGCTTATTTATTTATTTGTTTGTTTGTTTGTTTGTTTATTTATTATATTTTTAGACCGCCATCCCCAGTAAGCTCAGGGCGGTGTACATCATAATTAAAACATACAATAAAATATAAAACAGTAGTTTGCACCCTTTAACCAATGCAAATGGTTCTTTCTCCCACCCTGGACATCCCACAAGTACATATACTCCACTTGCTTTACTACCACCAGATTCTCTGAACATGCCAGCCATAGATGAAGGTGAAAAGTCAGGAGAAAATGCTACTGGAACACTGCCATACAGGCCGGAAACCACACAACACTCCAACCACAAAATGCATTAGAAACTATCTGGGACAATATTATAGAATATGGGAAAGTGTCAGGCTTTAAAACTAATAAAATCTAAGAGAAATTTTTATAAAATATTTTATAGACATATTACACCACACAAATCAGCAAAATTTGTAAAGCAATCTCTGCTAAATGTTAGAAATGTTTCCAGTCAGTTGGTTCATTTTATCATTTATGGTGGTGTGTAAAAAGATGCATAAATTTTGGGTAGAGATTGGAGAAGAAATAAAGAAGATATTTAAACTTAACAGCATTAAAACAGAATTATTTCTGCTGAACATGACAGTGAATAAGTGTGAAAAATGAAGTATTTATGATGTACATGGTTATAGCAGCAAACCTGGTTATTGCTCAGAAATGTAAGGGATCCTCTATAAAATTGGCTTCCTCTATAAAATACTTGGATTACCACACTCTGTACCATATGCTGTACTATGCTTAGAAACTGGTCAGAACCTACTTGAAACAAGAGCATGGCTGAATGCATTCAAGTATTGGATCAAATTATGTTTTAACTCTGATGTGCGCAGTTTAATATACAGTGCGCTCCCAGACCTATTTGCCTCCGAATGGTATCAACTTCTCAAATCAAAAATTTACTCAATAGGTTTATTACTGGAAGATCTTTGTATGCTGACACCCAGAGAGATTTTCCAAACCTTGAAAAGTAGACTTCTAGAACAGGAATATCATATCTTGTTGGGGCAAGCAGATAAATCATGCTCACCCCTCTCTGTCGGAATAATACCGGAACAGGGGCACATAGCCGAATATCTTGAATTATTAACTGAACCCCAACAGAGATGGATTTTTCATCACAAAGGGGCCAGATGCAATACCTTCCCATCGGCCATTACAAAGGGTCGTTACTTATCCATACCTCTCCAGGATCGGGATTGTCCACACTGTAAAAATCAAGTGGAGACTCTTGCTCACATTATTCTTGACTGTCCAAGATATGTGGGCATTAGGAATTTCTCTCCCAGGCTGGCCCTAGACAAATTTGAAAGTGACTCTGACTGTTCTGTTGTGGAGCTTCTGTTAAACAACACAGATGTCATGCTCTTGGAAAAAGTAGCAAAATGTCTTTTACAAGTGACAGAACTTTCTAAGTAATGTATACTGCTATTTACAGTCTTCCTGTCTCCGCTTTGAATGTACTCTTGATTTGTATTTCAAAAATGTCTGGCAATGCTCTAGAACCTATTTTTAAATGCCAAATAAAGGTTGTTGTTAAAAAAAAGAAGGTATCAAAGTTACTAGCGAAAAAATAATAGGTTAAGAAATTATTAGATTTAGCAGAAATGGACAAATTAACAGAATAAGAGGACAGGACCCAGATGGGCACCTTCACACCTGGAAACCTGGTGAAATATAAAAAAGACATTAACCATAGGCTTTGTACATTAGAAAGTAGTGAGTAGATTCAATTGTAGTAGGAGTAAGACATTATTATAAGCATATAAGTACAATAACGGCAAGTTTTTGTCATAGAAAAAGAGATTAGACTTGTCTTTGTGAAGAAGTGGGAAGTCTTTGCATTTTGGATGAGATATTTGTTAGAGTAAAAACTTAAAATTTTGACATTGTATTTCTTTTAAATTGTACATCAATAAAATTGAAATCAAGAAAAAAAAGAAGTGGTAGAAGCAGATCTTTCTGCCTGCCTGGAACATTCCCTGGTCATAAAGGAAAAGTCCAGCAACTTCCTCCTTGACCTCAGACTCTGGGTCCTTTTACAGGGGTTGTCTTCTATTTATTGGTCCCCTGGGTTGCCTGAGGTGGGAGCAAGCGCACCCTGGCTTTCCTGTGTGAAGAGTTCGAGTTTGTCTTGTTTATTTCCCATGTTCTGTGCATTAGTGTAGAGACATCTAAGGCCGTAGTTCATTCCTAATGGCTGCTTATTTAAGGTTTTTTCTTTCCCACTTCGGGCTCGTGACCTATTTGCTCAGTTCTCTCCATAACCTTCAGACTATTTGATGAACTCCTGCCTGCTTGAATACTCCCCCACATAACTCAGTTTAAAGCTTTCCTGATCAGGTTTGTGAGCCTTTTATCAAAAATGTTCCTATCTTCAAACATGAGGTGCAACCAATCCCATGGCCACAGTCCATTTTCATGCAACTGCAGACCATGGTCCAGGAAGCCAAAACATTCCTGGCAGCACCCCTGCTAAGCCAGTTGTTCACCTCCACTATCCCTCCCTGAGCTGTGTCCTTCACCCAGGAGTAGAGATGAAATGACAACCTGTGCATCCAGATCCTTCAGCTTCCTTCCCAGATCCTCAAAATCCCTTGTGATGTCCGGAAAGCCAAGTCTTGCAGTGTCATTTGTTCACAGATACGTGGATTTACAAAACAGTTTCAATCAAGGTCTCGGGAAGAAGGGTAAGCTGAAGTGGAAATGTAAGAATTTGTACCATGACTCTCAACTTGGTGTTAACCTTCTCTGAATGTCACTACTTCATCAGCTTTCCACCCTTCTCCCCACATTGGATGACTTTGTCTGTCTCCTCTTTGAACTTAGGCATGGTTTCTTTTCTCATCTAGTCATAAAATCAATAGGCAAGAGATGTGAGGTTATGGTGCTTTGCTCAGTTCAAAGTAATGGGCTAGCAATTACAGGTAGGCAACATTTCATAGCTATTTCATTTCCCTTTGGGAAGACAGATGATCAGGAAAACACTACAGTGGAACCTCGGTTTTCATTGCCTTCGGTTTTCATCGGTTTCGGTTTTCATCGTTTTTTTCTGTGAAAAATTTGTCTCGGTTTCCATCGACTTGCCTCGGTTTTCATCGATTTGCAGTAAGGTGCAGGGGTTTGTGGAGAAAAATCACCAGGACAAAGCTGTTGCAGGCCATGTCTGCAACTTGTTTAATGACAATGACTTGCCCCATTTCAGGCAAATCTTTAAGTGGCGTCAGAAAAAGACCTCTTTGGACAGCTTTCTGGTGCAACATTGGTCCACTGGCTCTGAAGCTGGTCCTAGTGTTATTGTTTGTTAGTGTTTTCAGCATTAAACACTATGTTTATTCACCAAAAATGTGTTTTTGGTATGTGTGGCGCCTCCCCTGACCGCCCGTCCCCCTGGGGCAAGTGTGCCGTCCCACCTCCCTTTACCTGGGGGTTGTCCTCCCCAGCCGATGACTTAAATAGTCTCACCCACAGGGTGCCTCAGCTTTGGGCGTACCCTGACACCCTTCCTGCACCCTTCCCCTCTCTCTGTTACTTCACTGAGCGAGGATTGGTCCGCCTACTAGGTTTCCCACCACTCCCCCTTCCCTGTTGTACCCTCACAGGGATGGGGCTCAACACAGGTCCCCCAGCTTGTTCTCCTGCACAGCTGGTCTGCAGGACTCTCCCCTCCCTGTCCTCCTGGGCTAAGCAGTCTTCTTTCCGTGCCTCCTAACAGCTCTCCCTTCCACCCTCTTCCCTCAGCCAACACCCCTGAGCTTCCTTTCCCACCGCCTTATATCCCTTTTCTCCTCTCACTTCCCTGCCACGTCCCAGCTGTCGTCCCTTCAGATCTCCTCTATCACTCTCAGCTGGGGCTGGGTGAGCCCGGCTGGGCTCAGAGCCCTGCCCCTTCACTCCCCCGGCATGGCGCGTCCACGCCGGTGAGCCGGTCGATTGACAGGTCAAAGGATCGACAGGCCAATGGATCGACATCTTGTCCAGTTCTCGGGTCGGTGAGTCGTTGTGGTAGGGATGTGGCGTCTCGCTGGGATGGAGAGGCGGCAGATCGACGAGGCCGCCCGCCTTGGCCAGCCGGCGCAGCACTATCTCTTCTATGAGAGCGGGCGTTGCTGCGACCTCCCACGGTTCCGTTGCAAGTCTGCGCGCCACGCTGGGGCTCGCGCCCAGACAGTATGTTTTTTTGGAGTGCCTAGAATGGATTAATTGGATTTACATTGATTCCTATGGAAAAGTTTGCCTCGGTTTTCATCGGTTTGAGTTTTCATTGATTCTTTTTGGACAGATTACCAATGAAAACCGAGGTTCCACTGTATATTGTTGCTGAGTGCAAGACTGCTACACCTGCTGTCTGGAAGGGGAAAAGAGTGTCATGAAACAAGGGAAAGGGAGGAGCCTGAAAAGGGAAAGTAATCAATCAACATTGGCCAGCCATGCAACCTGTGTAGTTTTGCTTTCTGGTAACATGTGAATAGCTGTGTCTTGGATATAATTTTTACAATTACTGTTGATGTAGATAAGAAGAATTTAGCCTTTAATGCATTGCACCTGAACAAATGGAGCCGAAGAAAAGTTTGTTCTGAAATTTAACAACAACAACAACAACAACAACTTACACGATATGAGGATTTAAGGATTGAACTACAAAGACTCTGGCACAAACCAGTAAAGGTGGTCCCAGTGGTGATCGGCACACTGGGTGCAGTGCCTAAAGACCTTGGACGGCACTTAAAAACAATTGGCGCTGACAAAATCACCATATGTCAGCTGCAAAAAGCCACCCTACTCGGCTCTGCACATTATTTGTCGATACATCACACAGTCCTAGATGCTTGGGAAGTGTCCGACGTGTGATGTAATACAAAATCCAGCATATTGATCTTGTTTGCTGTGTATAACTGTTTTTGTATCAATATAATAATAATAATAATAATAATAATAATAATAATAATAATAATAATAATAATAATAATAATAATAATAATAATAAAGCCTAAACTTGGACAGAACATCAGTCCACATGCTGCAGAAAGCAGCACTTCTAGGAACTGCACACATTCTTACTAAATACCTCTCTAATCATCCTAGGTCCTTTAGGGAAGGACTTCGATATTCAGAGAGAGATGAATTCCAGACACTTGCGTGCTGGTGTTGTTATGATGTGTATAATAATAATAATAATAATAATAATAATAATAATAATAATAATAATAATAATAATAATAATAATAATAATAATAATAATAATAATAATAAAAAGATGGAAGCATTGGATAGAAAAACTGGGAAGCTGCTTATGACAATGCACCATGCCTTACACCCACACAGTGATACTGATAGATTATATCTTCCCCGGAGATCTGGAGGCAGGAGCTTACTTCAAGTACAGCAAACAGTGGAAGAAGAGAAGCATTCACTGGCCGATTGTGTGAAGGAAAGTCAAGAACAGGCATTGATTGAAGTGAAGAACAGACATTTGCTGTAAACCCAGAAAACCAAACAAGAATGCAAAAAAAATGTGATTAAAATGAGGACTGAAAGCTGGCACAACAAAGCACTGCACGGCCAATTTCTGGAGAAAATCAAAGACAAGGTGGATAACGAAAAGACCTGGCTGTGGTTAACAACTGGAACTCTGAAAAAGGAAACTGAATCCCTGATTTTAGCCACCCAAGAGCAAGCCATCAGAACAAATTCGATTAAGGCCAAAATAGAAAAAAATCCTCAGATGATGCAAAATGCAGGACTGTGCAAAGAAGCTGATGAAACTGTAGATCATGATCCCTCAGCTTCGCTGCAAAAAAGATATTTCGCCCAGACTGGAATATACAGAGACACAACTCAGTGGCCAAGATGATCCACTAGAATTTATACAAGAACTACAACATAAGAACAGCTAAGAACTGGTGGGAACATTGTCCAAAGAAAGTAATGGAAAATGAGAAGGTCAAGATCCTGTGGGACTTTCGAATCCAAATGGACAAAGTGTTGAAACACAATACACCAGACATCACCGTGATCGAGGACAAGAAAGTGAGCATCATCGACATAGCAGTCCCCGGTGACAGCAGGGTCATTGAAAAAGAACACAAGAAGGTCACTAGATACCGCGATTTGAAATTCGAGCTTCAGCATCTATGGCACAAACCCGCTGAGGTCGTCCCAGTGGTAATTGGCACTCTGGGCGCCATCCCGAAAACACTAGGGCAGCGCTTTAAACATCTTCGAATTGACAAAATTAACATCTGTCACATTCAGAAGGCAGCCCTGCTGGGATCCGCACAAATACTATGCCGATACATTACAACTTCCTAGGCCTCTGCGTGAGGCTCGAATTGTAATGAAGGCCAACAACCTGCTAAAGATCTGGCAGCTGTGAAATCTACAACAACAACAACAACAACAACAACAACAACAACAACAACAACAACAATAATAATAATAATAATAATAATGACCTTAAATGGCATAATTAAGAAAAATAAAGTGTTATAAATACAATTACCAATGCAGTTAAGACCATTTGCTAATAACAGAGCACAAAAAGTTAGCCAGTGCTTCCAGTACTTCTGCAGATTCATTGTCTAATAGAGTTATCCTAATTGATAAATCAGTATAATCAATGCAGGTTCTCAGCCACGGGTTTGTATATCAGACAATGAAATAAAATGTGCTAGTGTGTCACTTAAATGGATCCCAAGTGTTTCATCACTGTACATTACTGATGTCACATAGTCATTGAGAAGAAAGATTTGCTTTGACTCTGCCCTGTATTGCTATGTAATGCCCTGTGTAGAGAAATTGGGGTATTTTGTGTATTTGTGTATATAAGTGTATGTTCGTGGTGTGACACTCTGAGTCACTGATTTGGTTCAGTCAGACCATAGTAGGCATTAAAATTTCCTGGGCAATCCAGTGAGGCCAGCTAGGGAGACATTCTATTTGGTGCACAGATCTTCTGCTTCACTGAATTATGGCAGAGACCTCAATTAGGCCAAAGGAATAGCAGCAGCAGCAGCAGCAGCAGCAAACCTTTACTGGCATAGACAACAGTACAACAATAGTAAAAAACTGATTTAAAACATATACAATACAGGAAATAAATGTTAAGTGGAAGGAAAACTACTGGCATTTAGTAATTTCCAGGAGAAAGTCTGCCACTATCATACAAAGAGAAGGATGAGGATTGTCCAACGAGTAGTGTAATCTAAATAAATCAGGGAGATCGGGTAAATGTAAAGGAGTAAGATTCACATACTTGGATCTGATTTCCTTGAATCTGAAACAGTGTAGTAATTGGTGGGCCAGAGATTCAACTGAGCCATCGTTACACGGACACAATCTTTTAGCCTTTTCTTGCTTGTCAAATCTGCCATGTAACAAGGCAGAAGGCATAACATTAAACCTGGTGAGCATTATGGCTCTCCTTTGAACAGGGTTTATTAAGCAATACAGGTAGTGTGCCAAGTGGCCCTGTTCAAATGGGAGAGAAAAATACAGGGGGAGCACTTTTTTTGGCTGCAGTGATTAGGGTAGAGAACTCTCTATCCAATAGTTAACCTTTTAATTTTCTATAAGCTTCTGAATAGGACAAAGGGCAAAGTGAATCCATTTTTTCTTCAATTATGGAAAACCAGGGGTTGGAATGGGTGTCAGAGAGCAGACGGTGGACCAGAAAATTACAGCCTGAGAGAAAATGAATTTGCAGCCAGAATCTAAAAGCCCTCAGCCAAGCGGCTGAGTCCAAGGAGTTTTGACCTAACTCCAGACAAAGGGCTGCATAGGGCACGTGATTTGGGAGTCCAGTTATCTTATGAAAAAATTTGGATTGAAGGGAATTCAAGGAGTGGTTAATAGCTTGAATCCAAATTGGGACTCTGTGAAGCAATCTCGAGACGACTTTGACATTGAAAAATTTGAGGGCAGGAGGGATAAAGGAATGGCCACAGTTGTAGAAGAAACATAGTAATGCTGACATACTGTTAGATGTAGCTAGGAGAGCGACCTTCCTATGGGTTGCCCATGAAAGGTTATAGGAGAATGGCCAAGGTATTTATAGCACTTAACCTGTTCAAAGGCCAAGGTATTTATAGCACTTAACCTGTTCAATTTGGGTGCTTTTCATTGCCCATGTGAGCTTCTTAAAGCGCCTAGAGAAGACCAAAACCTTGGTTTTTTCATAATTAATTGTCAGTCTGTTGGATTTACAGTAATCCACACAGTGCTTCATTAAGTGTCTGAGGCCAACTTTGGATCGAGAGAGAAGGACAGCGTCATCTGCACAGAGCAGAATTGATACATGGGATGTACCCAGTTTTGGGGCATGGCTGTTCACTGCTGAGAGAGCAGATGGGAGGCCACTTTTAAAAAGATTGAAAAGAGTGGGGGCCAGACACAGCCCTGTTTGACCCCTTTGGTAATTGGAATACTGTCTGTCAAAAGGCCTTCGTGGAATCACTTGATCCAGCAACTGGTATTTGTGTGCAGTTGCCTAATTAAAAACAGGAGTCTGGCATCAATGTTGAGGGCAGCCAGTTTTGCCCAGAGAAGTAGTCTCGGCATAGAGTCAAAGGCAGCCTTGAAATCAATAAAGTCGGCATAGAGTTTGTTATCTGCATTGATTGAGTATTTGCTGGCTAGGTGTGGTCCATAGGAGATTTCCCCTTATGAAAGCCTATTTGTTCAGCCCCCACTGCACCAGAAATTCCTTCAGTAACAATTTAACATAAATCTTCCCTATCACTGAGAGAAGGCTGATGGGGCAGAAGTTGGCAGGCTTTGAATGACTTGCTTTTTTATGAATGGGAAACACAGTCACAGACAGCCAAGTCTTGGGGAGCATGCCTGAGCTGTTTACTCAGGTAAAAAAAGTGGCCAGGATAGGGGCCCACCAATCAGTATGAAATTTCAGAATCTCTGGGATTATAGAATCAGGGCCAGGGGCTTTCCTTCCTTTGAGGTCCTCTAACAGCTCAACTACTTCTTGAGATGAGACAGGAAGCCAACTAGGCAAATCTAAAGGGATAGGTGAAGGAGATCCATTGCTTAAAATATCATCATTAAAAAGTTTGCTAAAATAGTTATGCCAAATATCAGGGGTAATACAGGTAGGGGTAGGAGGCGTGCTTTGGTTATAATTATTCAGGACAGCCCAGAGTAGCTTGGAATTGTTAGAAGTTACTGCAGAGTGGAGATGTTCCCACTGAGTGATGACATGTTCCATTTGGTTCTTCCTAATTAACTGGCGAAAGTTGTTCCTACAATTTATTAGTAGGACGAGGAGATCCTGGTCTCCTGAAGCCCTAAAGTTCCAATATAAGGAGCGAATTTGACTATTGTGCTCCATGCCCTCTCTATTAAATCAAGGTGTTCTCTTTCTGTTTTTGCTGGGTTTCCCCACAGTAGAAAGGCCAGCCACAATTTGTTTAAGAAGATCTTTGAACCTGGTAATAGTCTCCTGAGGGGGAATCTGCAGTGAGGACAGAGTAAAAGATTTAAGGCTGGCTAAGGCTCCTTCCACACGTGCAAAATAATGCGTTTTCAAACCACTTTCACAACTGTTTGCAAGTGGATTTTGCCATTTCGCACAGCTTCAAAGAGCACTGAAAGCAGTTTGAAAGTGCATTATTCTGCATGTGCGGAATGAGCCAAAGCTAGGGGAAACGAGTAAGTTTTGAGTGGCTAAGGCCAGTTTGGGTGTCCAAACTAGTCTGGGGGGCAGTTCATTAGGTGGTGAGGAAGCTGCATGTCCGGCCTCTTAATGTGATAAAACAAGTCTAAGACCCAGCAGAAGATCTCCAATCTGGAAGGATGAAACAGATGATCTCAACTTTGGGGAAGTGAGGAGATAGTCAATGACACTGCAGCCATGAGGAGAAACAAAGGTATAATCTTGAGCGTGGGCATAGCACCTTAAGCCGTTAAGCCAAAGTTTGTTGTGCTTGATGGCCAAGTGAATGAGTTTCCTACCAGCAGCGTTGGAGTGAGTATCCTTGGAGTCACGGAGGACAGGAAGTAAGAGTGAGTGATCGGGTTCATCATCAAAACCTTCCTGCTCAAGAAGGGAAGCTAAATCTCAGAGAAGGGATGACTACATTCAAGCTCCTCAATATAAATGGATAGGTTAACCCAAATTTCACACAAGGTAGCTTTCTGAAGGCCAGGAGGAACATAAACATTAACAAGGACTAGAGAGAGATTCTCCCAGTGAATTTGAACAGCCTGAGCTGTCTGAGCGAAGGAGGGAAGGCCTGTATAGGAACATTTTCAATACATTGCCTCAGTAAGACACCTCTCTGTTGCAAATTGCTGATGATGTTTGTGCATCATTCTCATGGCAGTCAAAGCCTTTCGGGTGTGGAAAGGATCCGTGCAAGATGGCTTCTGCTCCTGCAAATGCTGCCACCTCAGTTGCCATATCCTCACCATCTGGTGATTCAGGTTGTTGGAGTGGAGCACATCCTAATTTCCAGTAGGGTGGGGATTCTCCCTTGTATAGAACTATTCGGAAGAAAGTAAGCAACTGAAGTATACTTACATTATGTTTTTAATAGATTGAGATTGATAGAGGTTGCTTTATTGATTTTTTTTTTACTGAGAGAGATTGCTTTAAACAGTAACCAGTCCTTCATTGATCATTATAACCTATTCTGTCAAAATTTTGTTTTTCCCATTTTTGTTTCTTGTTCTTTCTTCTGTTTTATTCTGTTTGCAGAGAAGGATGACTTACATGGGGTGTTGTGTGGTTTCTGGGTTGAATGGCTGTGTTCTAGTAGCATTTTCTCCTGACGTTTGACCTGCGTCTGTGGCTGGCATCTTCAGAGGATCTGATGATGGTAATATATATATATACCCGTGGAATGTCCAGGGTGGGAGAAAGAACAATTTGCCTGTTAACAAGTGTAAAGGATGCAATTAGCAAGCTTGATTTGCATGTGTTGGGTAGGGTCCACCCATTTAGCATGTGAGTAACCATGAAGATAGCATACTCAATTAGCGAGGGCATCTGCATTGTAGTAGCCAGGCCTTTTGATCACTTTGCTTACTGCCTGGAGACATCCTTTGTCTGGGTGGTGTTCATTAGTCACTGTCTTAATTCTAGTGTTTTTCAATATTCTGTGCCCAAATTGGTTTATCACATGTTCTGCTATTGATGATTTTTCTGGCTGAATTAGTGTAAGGAATTCCATAGACGCAGAAATAAAAAGGCTTTGGTAATGAAAGTCCATTTATTAAGACATCTTAGAAAGCTCAAGTACACGCAGTGGCAGGAATGACACTTCCCGCCAGAAGCACAGGTTACAATACAATTCACCCCATCCCCCCCTTCCTGATTCCCATGGGAACGGAGACTTCATCTCCCGCGCAAAGATAAAGTCTCCGCCGATCGCCCGGGCTGTGGAATGCACTCAAGGTTACTTCACCATCAACACCATTGAATCCTTTACACTCTGCCTCCCCTAAAGAAGACCCCTTCCCCAGGTTTATGCGGAAAGGCGCGGTGGAAAGCAGAAATAAGGGTGGGGGCTTCAATGTTTTCGGAATAAACCCATTGATTATACCCAGAGGAATATCCCACCCAAGAAACTAAATATTGCAAGCGGTTGCGATTAAAGCGGTAGAGTCCAGGATAGCGTCAATTTCGTAGTGCTTGTGGCCATCAATAATAGTCGGAGGGGCCTCTCCATTGAGTCGGTGCCAGGCATCGGAAGCAGGAGCCTCCTTGAGCAAGCTGGAATGGAAGACAGGATGGATGTTACTAAGAGAGTTAGGCAAATCCTAAGCGGGCAGTGACATCATTAATCACTTTAGTAATTTGAAAAGGTCCCACAAATCTCTTGCCAAGTTTGGAAAATTTATGCACGTCTCTGAGATTTTTTGTAGATAAATACACCCAGGAGCCCACACGCAGAGGGAAATCTGAGCGGCGTTTATCCGCTTGCAGTTTTTGGGAGTCCTTTGCTTGCTGTAAGGCGGTCTGGACCGACTTCCATCCCTCGGCTAGGGATGAAATCCATTGTTGGAATTCTGGGGGTCCAACGCTGCTGCGGGTAGTTGTGGTAGCGGGGGGAAGGAGCGACCAGACACAATTTCAAAGGGGGTTTTCTTTGTACTACTATGAGCTGCATTTTTGTAGGCGTACTCTACATGCGGAATAAGCTCGCACCAATTGTCTTGGTGGTAGTTGGTGTAACAACGTAAATACTGCTCTAGGGTTCTGTTCGTTCTCTCCGTCTACGCCGTCACTTTGAAGGCGTGGTAGGGGGGCTGGGCGACGGCGAGCGGCTCCCAACAATCCCAAAAACGCTTTCCAGAACTTTGAGATGAATTGGGGGGCCGCGATTGTCGGAGTAACTCCACCTTAACGGGGCGGAATGGAGGCGGTAAACATGTTGAATAAACAGCCGTGCCAACTTAGGAGCAGAGGGGATGGAAGCACATGGAAAAAAATGGGCTTGCTTAGAGAATAAGTCTACCACCACCCATAAAACCGTGTTGCCATGACCTTCGGGCAAATCTGTAATGAAATCCATGGAGATGACTTCCCAAGGGCGGGGAAGCTACCGGGAGAGGTTTCAACAGTCCATGGGGCTTTCCCGGGATGGTCTTGGCTTCTGCACAAACCGAGCAGCCTTTAATGTAAGCCTCAATGTCTTTGCATTGCGCGCCACCAGAACTGCCGGCGGGCTAAGTGCAGAGTTTTCAAAAAGCCAAAATGTCCAGCCGAACGGGCATCGTGGCAAGCTTCAAGAACTTGCTTGCGGAGGGGGGCAGGCCACGTACTCAACATTCCCCCCTCCGGCCCAAGAACTCCATTCTCCAAACTGCCAATTGGGGAGTCCCTTCAGCCGCTAGGGCTCATGCAGCCCCGCCTCCACCAATTCCACGCAGGAAAGGAGAGACGAGACTGGGAACGGGGGGGGTGGAGGGGAGGCGGACGTTTGAAGAGATCGGGTGACAGCCAACCCCAACTGGGAGGGTGAAAAGAACGGTGCGTGGAATGTCTCGCAAGGCAGCTCCACCCCCCTCCCCAGGTAGGCGCCGGTGAGCACAGCCATGTTTTGGTTGGTTTTCCCAGGAAAAAAATGGACTGTAAAATGAGAAACGAGAAAAGAAATCGGCCCAACGAAGTTGTTTTGCGGACATCTTGAGTGGGGGTGGAAAAGAGCCGCCAGGTTTTTTATGATCCCGACCAAACTTACTTAGAAAAGGATGCTTAGCCCCCTCCAGCCAGTGGCGCCAAGTGGAGAGTGCTGCTTTGATGGCCGCAGTCTCCTTGTCTCCCACAGTCCAGTTGAGTTCGGCACCAGAGGAATTTTTTTTAGACAAATAAGCACATCGGAACCAGTCTACCATCTTTATTTTTTTTCTGCAACAGGGCTGCCCCCTGAGTGCTTTGTCCGAGAAGCGTCCACGTGAACCACAAACGGGAGATCTGGGTCGGGGGTGCTTTAGGATAGAGTCTCGGTGGTAAATGCATGATTTTAATAGTTGAAAGGCTGTTTGACATTCCTCCAGACCAGAGAAGGGGCCCCAGGCTTGGCGGACAGTGGTAGAATCTTACCCCTTTAGTGCAGTAAGAGGTCTGTAAGAGAGGGAGAGTCAGTTCAGCAAATTGGGGTATAAAATCCACGATGAGAAATTAGTGCAAAACCAAGAAACGACTTCCGGGAGTTCTTTGCGGTTGGTAAGCGGGCAGACCATTGGAGGGACTGCATCAATTTCTAAAGTAGGATCCATTTTAAGCCCTCGTGCTAGATCCAGTAACCCAAATAGTCAATGGAGGTCTGATGAAAAACAGCATTTGGAGAGTTTGGCAAAGAGAGAGTTGTCAAGCAAAGCGTTTCTAATACCTCTCGGGACCAACATTTCATGCTCTTCTATAGTTTCTTGAGTAAAATTAAAAGCGTCATCTAAATATACAACAACTCCCTTGTACAGTAAATCATGGAGAACCTCGTTGATATAAGGGGCCATGAAAGCTCCAGGGGCCCCCACTTAACCCGAATGGCATTATTAAATATTCAAACTGTCCAAACTTTGTATTAAACGCGAGTCAGGTGTTCATATCCTTATCAGCAATTCTGACTCTGTAGTACGCTTCTGTCAAGGCTAATTTAGGAAAGAGGCGTCCGTTGCGGAGTGCATCTAAAAGGGCCTTGAGCAAAGGCAAAGGATATTTATTGGGCAGGGAGGCCGCGTTGAGACCGCGATGGGGTGTGCAAAGCCGTAAAGACCCATCTTTCTTTTTGACAAAACAAAAGCCGGGAGCAATACGTGTGTATGTTTGAGTAGCCCCGGCCCGTATGAAACCGCATGCGAGCAAAGGGTTCTTGCATCTAAGAAAGCCACGTAAGTTCCAGCCTTCTCCTCATTTGGGACTCATGCGGTAGAATTCTAAACCCCTTGGGCAGTTGCGCCCCTGGTTTGGTAAGCGGACAATTTTACAGTCAGTGTCTCTGTGGGGTGGCAATTGATCGCATTCCTGCTCCCTGAAAAACTCTGGCTAGATCCTGATATGCAGGTGGGATGTCAATAGAGAATCGGGGAAGTAATCACTGAGGGAAGTGCCAGAGTGGGGGGAGTGTCAGGAGACGTTGGATTTTCTTCCCAATTCATGTGTTCACACGCAGGGAGGGTCCAGTGAATTCTAGGATCCCTTTCTTTCCAAATGAATTTTTTTGGTTCATGTAACAACAACAACAAGGCATGCACCCAAAAAACTATGGAGTGTTTAGCCACTGGCGCTAAAATGAAACCAATTTTTCTCCCCAATGGTCGGGCGCAACGGAGGAGAACCGGCTGTGTTTTTGAATTGGGCTGGGCAGTCCCTTCGTTTCCGAGGGGCTGCCGGGCCCATTTGGGTGAATGGTATGGAAGCTTAGCCAGGGGGAATTCGGTCCAGACCTTAGCTCCTCTGCCACCTGGGGCCGCATTAAGCAGTGGGAGCAGCCGGAATCCCACAAGGGCCGAGGCTATAATCGCGAGTGTGTTTAATGCCAGGGTTGGCCAAATGAAATGCTTGAACAGTAATGGGGAGCGCTGCCTTCACTCCCACACAGCGCTGGTCAGGAGTCGGGCCCACATGTCCATGGGGGCTGAAGAAAGACAGACCGCTGCTTCCCCTCCTCTGGAGTGCGCCTTCTTCGTCACCGCTTTAGACGAGCCAGTGGGAGGCTGGCCCTGACCTGCGTGGTGGTTTGGCAGACGGAGTACGCGGAGCTGGAGGCTGATTTAGTTTTTTGCTTCTGCTTAGGACAGTTGGCTGGCTAGATGACCTGGCCCTCCACTTGCAGGTAAAGACACAACCTGCTCGGGCGCACGGCGCTCAGAGTGGTTGGTTTCGCAGCTGCCGGGTTTGACTTGGCGGGCACGGTAGTGGTTTTCGGGCGTGGGCGGCCTCCTTGACGAAGCTTATTCCAAACGAGGACGCCACTTGAGACCCCAACTGGATCCAACCCGCAATGGTAACGAGGAACCCGGATTAAAAACACAGTTTTCACGTAGCTTGCTATCCACAGCATCCGGTGAAGCATTCGTGATCTCATGCGTTCAGGCCACTCAGGAGGAAGTTCCAGCAGCCGCCGCAGAACGAAATTCACTGGACAAATTCTGCAAACGGGCGGTTGCCTTGCTGGATGGTTTTTGATGGTATGACATTTCATTCTCGGCTTGATCTTGAAAGCGCCTCAAAGCTTGGAGGAATGCTGGCACCAGCGCGAGAGTCCTCATCCCGCAAATCCAAAACAGTCACGAACCAGTCGGTTGCCGCCCCATCTAGGACTGAGTCGGCGTCCCGTATTTTTTCGCGTTCAGACCGGGTAGAGATCATCATAGTCTTCCAAGTGGGCATTGAGCTGTGCGATGGCGCAGGGAAGTTTGGAAGCGGGTCCCATCAAAATCGGCTGGTATCGGGGTCGGCGCAGCCCCCCGCTCGATCGCTCTTGGCTTCCTGCTGGGGAGGTGGTTTCGCTGGCTGAGCAGGTTGGGCAGGCGGCTGTTGTACAGGGGCTGGAATCGGCGGCTGGCGGTGCCGCTGAGATTTGGGTGGCAGGACCCAGGCACGCGGCCCCCCTGGCACCGCGGCATGATCAGTAACAGCATAGGTTCCAACTTATGGCCCCTCTGGTCTGCTGCCTCCTTAGTTCCTCCAAAGCAGCCAGCCTCTCTCCCATGGCCAATGCACCCGAAAGACATGCAAAGCAGCTTTTCTCAAACCTAATTTAAGCAGTTCGTCCTGCCGCTTAAGGGCTTCAGTGAGTTCACTTTGCGTGCGCAGGAGCCTGAACGCTGCTGCTGCCGTTGTAAATCCAGTCTGGACTGTTCCAGGACTCTTTACTGGGCAAGTGACTGACAGATTCTGGGCGCATTGCCGCTTGGAGCTGCGCCTTTGGCACGGGTCCGGCACTCGAAGCTGGACCCTTTGCGCTTGCTGTTCCCGGTCCCTCTGCAGCGGTTTCTCAAGGCTCTTGCTGCAAAAACTGTGCCCGCTCCTCCCTCCTATAGCTGGCGCGTTTCACGGTTCCATGCGCGCTTTGGGCATCTCGGGTCGCCTCTACTTCCTCATCCCAGTCTTCTCTCGATGGGAGAGGAAACCGGTCCGCTGGGAATGCAGGCTTTCTTCAGACTTCTTCGTCATCAGGGAAGCTTGAGCCCTCGGAGACACCGTAGCCGCTGGCCAGTTAGCTACCGGGTGGCTCCTCGAGGCACTCCTCAGGTGCGGTCAGCCGGACCGGGATGGGGGGTCCGATTGGGGAAGCTGCAACGGATACTCCCTCCCAATTCCAGGTTGAGTCCCGGGTGTCCTTGGATCGGCCCCCAGTGCTGTGCCACGGTGGTTCCCTTGGGGAGCATCACCAAAATAACGAAAGTCCAGGGAATCGCTCAATGGATTCCTGGGTTGCCGCATGAAAGGTGGCTTCAAGCCCGCCTCCTCCATGACAGGTTGCATCTGGAGGTTTGTAATCCACACCGAGAACGGGTAAAGATCCCGGTCCACAGGCGCGCCATCCATGGAAGGTTTCCAAACGCATCTCCACATGGAAGTCCCCTATCAAGCTCGCCGCCACGCCCCTCGCTCCAACGGGAGTAAAGGAAGACTCGTGTTGATACGAGGACGGGAAAGAGCCACCAGCTGGCAGCTGCCGCTTCTCCGCCGGGCAGTTCTAGGATCCAGAGAAGGGAAAGGTCGGAGCCCCTTCTTTGGGGCTACCGCACCTTCCGCAGGGTAACATTCAACCTCTCCATCGCAAGACAAGAGGTCCACTGCACAAGAAATATAGATGTAATTAAGATTCCTGCTACACAATGTAAGGAATTCCATAGACGCAGAAATAAAAAAGGCTTTGGTAATGAAAGTCCATTTATTAAGACATCTTAGAAAGCTCAAGTACACTTGAAAGTGGCAGGAATGACACTTCCGGCCAGAAGCACAGGTTATAATACCATTCACCCCATCCCCCCTTCCTGATTCCCATGGGAACGGAGACTTCATCTCCCGCGCAAAGATAAAGTCTCCGCCGATGCATCTGGCCCATCGCCCGGGCTGTGGAATGCACTCAAGGTTACTTCACCATCAACACCATTGAATCCTTTACAATTAGTCTGCAGTGCCTTCCATGTTCTTTGATTTGTGTCTGAGTGCTGCGTTTGGTGGTCCCTACGTAGACTTGTCCACAGCTGCATGGTACACAGTAGACTCCTGCAGAAGTTAGAGGATCCCTTTTATCCTTTGCTGAATTTTCTTAGCATTTGTTGAATTTTCTTAGGGGGTCTGTAGATTGTTTGGAGGTTATGTTTCTTCATCAGTTTCCCTATACGATCAGTGGTTCCCTTGATGTATGGTAAGAACACTTTCCCTCTGGGTGGCTGTTGATCTTCTTTCCTGTAGTTTGTTCTTGGTCTTGCAGTTCTTTTGATTTGTGTAGTAGAGTAACCATTAGCCTGTAGAGCCCAGTTTAGGTGATTCGGTTCGTCTTGAAAGAGGTGGGGTTCACAGATTCTATTTGCACGATCTACCAAAGTTTTTATTGTGCTCCTTTTCTGCCTGGGTGATGATTGGAGTTTTTATGTAGATATCTATCAGTGTGTGTAGGTTTTCTGTATACTGTGTGGCCTAATTGTTGGTTTGGTTTGTGGATGACTAAGACATCTAGAAATGGTAGTTTTTCCTTGTTTTCTTTTTCCATAGTAAATTGGATGTTCGGGTGATATTGTTAATATGGTCCAGAAACTTGTTGAGTTCTTCTTCTCCATGGCTCCAAATGGTGAACATGTCATCCACATAATGAAACCATACAGTGGGTTTTTTTGGTGCTGTTTCCAGGGCTTGTTTCTCAAAGTGTTCCATGTAAAAATGACTTATGTGCTAATAAAGTCACTGCAGCTCTGAGCACCAAAAAACAAGATAACAGGAGGCAATTAAGACTAATCTTTTTTTAACCTTCATAAACATATACGTTTGAAGGAGACCATTCTGAATGTGATGCTTATGCAGTTTCAAATGGTTCACATTGTTCAGGAAAAACGTTCCCTCATAGTATATTTTTTCAGTGCATTCCACAGACCATTACAAAAAGAGATACAGAAGTGACATATTTTATCCCAGTATGTTCTATTACCAACAGATAGTTTAATTCTGTAGTAGTTCCCTAATTTATTCAGCATTTAATTTATTGTAGGACCAGCAGGATGTCAATCGACTGCTTATTTTGTTTATTCATGACACATGTCACATTTACTAAAAAGCAAAAAATGACAGTCAGTCATAAAAATCAGCTATTTTTAAAATTTAACCAGAACATTAATTGGAAAGAACACAAAGGACCGTAATTGCAGCAGCAGTAAAACTTTTAAAATAATGTCAGCTTTAAAATAATGACGTTAGGCTATGTTTGCTTTTTTTGTTTTCAAAGCCCTTTGGTGAAAATACAAAAGAGATGAAAGCTTGATGGACCTGTCCTGGAAGGAGGTCCAAAAATACGGAGTCCCCGGAACATGGAATTTAAATCCCTTTTGGCCTTGGTACCTGGAGCAGAGTTCTGATCCCAGATCAAAGAGCCTAGGAAGATCGGGGGGGGGGGGGCACTTTCTATTTTCAGCTGTGATATAGCATTATCCACATTCTTAAGAACCACAGAAGACTCACAGGGCTTTTGTGGTGGGAATAAATATCTCTCTACAAAAATAAAATAAAGTCAGGGGGACAGACTAAGAAATCTACTGGGGGAGCTCTGATGACTAGCTGCAAGTCGAACCAAGCCTCAAAGGTTTTTGGCTCAGGACCAGTGGTGGGATCCAAAAATTTTAATAACAGGTTCCGATGGTGGTGGGATTCAAACAGTGGTGCCATCACACACACGCACCTCCAGTCCCTATTGGGCAGGGAGGTTGCTTTAGTAACCCCTTCTTGGCACTCAGAAAAAATTAGATTCAGGCATACATTCCCCTTATCTCCCATTTCCTGGGACCAAAGGGGAGTCTTTTGCAGGCTCTGTTACCATAACAATACTCTCTCCTGCTCTTCCTTATCTGTTGCAAATTGTTTTGAGAAAGGTGGGAGTGGAGAATGTTATGGGGAAAATGTTCTCTGATATATGCCAGGGACAGGAGCCAGAGCCCCCAGCTTTGGCTACTCATCACTGGGGTCCTGACACAGTTCAATAAAGCTCTTGATACCTTCATTAATGACTGGAGTAACAGACCTTTACAGTCAGGGCCTGGAGCAGCTGCCAGCATCCTCTTCTGGAATGCCTGGACCAGGAGTGGCTGCTGCTGTCCTCTTCATCACAATAGTTACTGTGCGTGTGCAGACAACACTGTTTTTTTAAAAAATAATTTTAAAAACGTTTTACATTTTTCTACAACCTTGGGGGTGGTGGCCCATGTTTAAAGAAACACCAGTTTGGGGTGTTTCTTGTTGGGGTGTTTCTTTGATTTAAGTATCAACAGCCAGGGAGGATAGTTGTGAATTAGATATAGCTGTACAAAACTGAGTGCTGCTGCTGCTGCTGCTGCTGCTGCTGCTGCTGCTGCTGCTGCGCTCCAGTGATGTGCAGCAGTGAGGCAAGTCCAGACAGAAGATTCTGAGCAGCAAATTGCCAGTGTGGGGAGGGGACACTGGCTTCCAAAAAAAAATCTTGGCCTCTGTAGGGTTGCTGGCTCTGGGCTGTGAAAAGCCTGGAAATTTGGGGTGGAACCTGGGGAGCCAGGTGAGGCCTAGGAGATCAGTTTCCCTGGAGAAAACAGCTGCTTTAGAGAACGGACTCTGTTGCGCTGCACCCCAGTGAGGTTTCATCCCCTCCATGCCATGGAGTCCACCCTCCAGGGAAACAGATCTGTGTAATCTAGAAGATCTCCAGGCCTCACCTGGAGGTTGACGAGTCTAGGTTCATCCTACTTGGCCATTGTTTGGAAAATGCTAATGCTGCTAATGAAAAACAAACAAAAAATGAACAGAAACTGCCCCATGAATATCCATTGCAGGATTAGCTTAATGGGGTCACACAAAGAAATCTCTCCTGAAATTATGCTGTGGGAACATTAGTAGTTGTTTCTGCAACTGTCTTTTGTTGAGACGGCACATGTTCTTTATTCACTGAAAACCTGGATTTACACAAGAAATGTGACATGAAGGCTGCATTCAGAAACCATTCTGGACTGCCAAAAAGTAAAAATGTATGCAAATCTGGTTTGTTGTGTGACTCGTGCACTCCTGGCTCCTCCTCCTCCACTTTCCTGAAAACTTATTCTGGTCAACTGAGTTCTATGAATGTCGGCACAAGGGCTAATCAGTTGTTCTTCCTCCACTAGTCAGAATTCAGTGTCTGGTGAAAACTCCAGTTTGCATCCTCATTGGTGGGAAGAAAGCAAACTGTGATTAACTAACATGCCTGCATTCATACATCACAGGTAGTCAGAGTTTATTTTTAGCTGTGATTCTCCATGTTATAAGGGATATGGCAGAAGCAAAGTATGCATGCAAATCCAGCCACACTCAAGTTCACATACATTTTTACTGATCTCAGATCCAGTGTGACATCTGAAAGGAGCTTGTCTGTGCTTTGTTGACAGAGCGAAGAATAAGATCTGAGTTTCAAGAAATCTTTAGTGAGAAAAATAGGTGAGTTCTGAAGAAGGGCAATATTAAAGAAATAAACTGACTGCAAACAATATCTCAGTTGTTGAAATAGTAATTGATGCCTCTTTCTCCTTAGAAAAACGTCCTTAAATTTAAATCTTTAACACACATCACCATCCTTGATATTTAAAGCTGTTAGTAAGAATTTTCCCTTCTGAGGGAATGGGGCAATCAGCAGGGCTAATATGTTCAACAAATTTAAAAAGCTATTTAATAATGAATTTAGAACTCACAAAAAATAGTTATTATAGAACTTCTGTTTTTGAAAAAGCCATTGCATATGAAGATTAATATAAAACTATCACTGGTTAGTAAATTCATCTCCCCATAGAATCAGGTTAGAAATGCATTCATGTGTATTTTTTTCCAACTAAAATAAGAATCCTTGCATGTTTAAACCTCCTAAAGTATGCTGATTTAACCATTTGTTCATTTCATTCATTTGCATTCCCCCCCACCCCCGCTTCTTTGCCCAAAATTGCATCCTTCGTTCCACTTCATCATAGAAAAGTCACTTTGAGCTGATCAAATTTTGCTTTGATTGCAACCTGGTCCCACATTTGTATTTCCTGGGTAATTCATAGCAACATACCTATTTTCGGTAGAGCAACAGCAGAGAAGAGGTTAGGGTTGAATGTGGAGGGGATTGTGGGTAAACCTTTCATCATCAACTTGTGGTAATATCACATCTCCTCTTCAGCTTTTGAATGTGAAGTCTCCATAACTAATCTGCCTTTTGAGTTATTTTAAGACTGCAAGGCAAGGCAAGATAAAATATAAAATATAGGTGAAGCTTTAAGAATGGAAGGGCAAGCAAAGCTAGCTGTCTGAGTGTGGCGTAGTGTAATCTAGCTCATGTTCATAGCAGAAACTCTCTGTTAACATGATGATACTGAATTTATTCTATCTGAAAGATGTAGATGTTTCTCATGCAGTGGGAAGTGCAAGTTGTCTGGTAATTTAGGCTAAACTAATTGAAACTCAAAAGCTGTCAGCTGTTGGCATTGCAGTTTAGTAGAGAGACATGAAACTTCAGTTGGCAGCTGAAACAAAGCTGATTATTTGGAACATATAAACCTGCCTTAAATTTCATCTCTGGGAAGCTGTAAAAATACATGTATCAACCTACAGCTTTACCCATT
Organism: Sphaerodactylus townsendi; assembly: GCF_021028975.2. NCBI lineage: Eukaryota > Metazoa > Chordata > Lepidosauria > Squamata > Sphaerodactylidae > Sphaerodactylus > Sphaerodactylus townsendi. The sequence goes on along the minus strand of NC_059433.1, from coordinate 1,797,516 downwards.
TATCTTTTCTTAAATCATTTTGCATTCAGTTGCATTTTGGTAGTAAACATGTATGACTTTATTTGTGGGAACTGCTTGACATACACTGCACAAGAAGTCCCATATTCAGAGATGACTTTATCCCTGTGGCCATCTTTCTGCAGTTGATCGTTTTCTTTGGTTTAATGTTGTTTTTTGGTGTTGGTTCAGTCCTGATTGAGTCTTGATTGCCCAATTCTCTATCCTTCTGAGATGGCCATATGTATTTCCTTGTGAGCTGTTTCTTGCCTCAGTTCTTTCCCCTTTAAATGGCATTGAATATGCCCGAAGATAGATGGTTATTTTACATGAAGCAATACACTTTAACTTCACAAAAACTTGGGGGGAGGGACCTCTGTATTTGGAAATAACTGGGATAATATAATGTAAAAACCAGCAAGCAAAAAGAAATCAGATATCTGGTGGTCATGTGCATCCATTCCTTAATGACAATGAAGAGACATTGCAAAATGTCTACCTAAAGAAGCATAAACTTAAGAGTAAAGGCTATTTTAATGTGGTACTACTAGCTCTTTGTCAGACCTTGAGTCTGAAAATAATAGATATTGTAGATTTGTTCTAAAGTCTTTATTTCACAGCGAAATGCAAACATCAGCAAAGAGGAATCTGAAGATTCCCACTCAAACCCACTGCCTATATTCTCTACTGCCCCCTCCCCCCTCCCCCAGAGCCAAACGGCCACTACATTCCCCACTTCAAAGCACTACAAGCCTGAGAACAGTTCACACTCCCCTCCGGATAAGATCTGTGGCAAGGCTGTCCTGGGAAGTGGGGAGAGAGCACTGGACATCTGCAAAGTAACAAGCAGTAATAAACCATTCTCCCCTTGCCATGCCCACCACCCATCCACTGACGGGCACAGTCCTGACATTCCGCCTCCTTTAAGACTTCCCCCCCTCTCATTGAGACCGGTCAGGGTAAGCATGATGCAAAGCTTTCACTAGGCAAGGGGCTTGCACATGTTTTGAGTCCACCCATTCATTGTGCCCAACCAGGAAATGGGGTCAAGCGACTAGATACTGCAGACGGTTGCGATGCACTCTAGAGTCCAGGACAGCATCCACTTGATGATGAGACTCGCCGTGCACATGGACCGGAGTGGGCACCTCCGCCCGGGGATGCCAGGCATCCGGGAGGGGGGGGGGACTTTCTTGAGAAGGCTGCAATGAAAGACAGGGTGTATAGACCTCAAATTTTTTGGCAGTTGTAATTCGGCAGTTACATTGTTAATCAACTTGACCACTGGAAATGGCCCAATATATTTCTGTCCCAGCTTCCTACACCCCTGCAAGCATTTCAAGTTTCTGGTAGACAAATACATCCAATCCCCCACTGCGAGGGTGAGAGGGTGCTGTTTCTTATCAGCTTGTTGTTTATATCCTTGCTTAGCCTTCTCCAGCACTTTTTGCATGGGTCCCCACACTTGCTGGATAGACTGCACCCACTCCTGAAGCTCTACTGGTCCTTGCTGCACATCCCCAAAAACAGAAAAGGCTTAGCCAACTGTCCAGAAACAACCTCAAATGGGGTTTTACCAGTGGTACTATGCACTGCATTGTTGTAAGCGAATTCTGCGAAAGGGAGCAAGTCCACCCAATTTTCCTGGTAATAACTGATGTAACAACGCAGATATTGTTCCAGAGTAGTGTTGGTGTGCTTGCTCTGGCCGTCCATTGCCACATGATAGGTGGAAGAAAGGGCTTGTTCCATGCCTAACAGCTTGAGAAAATGGTGCCAAAACCGCGATACGAACTAGCTGATATTATTTTGTCGGGGGCAGCATGGAGCTTATAAATGTGAATCGTGAACACTTGAGCCAATTTGCTCACGGATGGCAGCGAGGAGCACAGAATGAAATGAGCCTGCTTTGAAAGTAAATCAACAACCATCCAAATCACAGATTTCTTTTTGCTGGACAAGGGGTTGGTGATAAAATCCATGGAAATCACTTTCTAGGGGGCTACAGATACCAGAAGGGGTTGGAGGAGTCCTTGCACCTTCCCTTGTGCCCGCTTGGCAGTCGCACATGTGGGGCACTCTTTTACATATGCCTCCACATTCCCCTGCTAGGTTCACCACCAAAACTGCCTGCGAGCCAAATGCAACATTTTCACAAAACCAAAGTGCCCCGCAGATTTAACATCATGGGCCCCCCATAATGCGAGTAGGCGTGCTTGTGGGAGCATGTAAAGTTTATCATCCTTCCACCATAACTCACCCAATTTTTCTAGCTGATCACTGTCCTCCCTGGGAGGCACCAAGAGGGCTCCTGCCTCCCTTAAGGTGGCCTCCAAAGAAGCGGGCAAGGTGGGGTGAGTGGTGCGTAGCTGCGTGTGACTGTGGGTATTTACGCCCAATCCTAGTTGGGATGGGGAGTACACAGTCCCGAAAGTCACTGAGGCCGCCTGGGAGGGGTGGGGCAAGTGAGACAGGGTGTCAGCCAAACAATTGGACTTCCCAGGGAAGAAATGGAGCATGAAGTTGAAACATTTTAATGTTTTAATGTGGTACTACTATCTCTTTGTCAGACCTTGAGTCTGAAAATAATAGAAACTGTAGATTTGTTCTAAAGTCTTTATTTCACAGCGAAGGGCAAACATCAGCGAAGAGGAATCTGAAGATTCCCACTCAAACCCACTGCCTATATTCTCTACTGCCCCCTCCCCCCTCCCCCAGAGCCAAACGGCCACTACATTCCCCACTTCAAAGCACTACAAGCCTGAGAACAGTTCACACTCCCCTCCGGATAAGATCTGTGGCAAGGCTGTCCTGGGAAGTGGGGAGAGAGCACCAGACATCCGCAAAGTAACAAGCAGTAATAAACCATTCTCCCTTTGCCATGCCCACCACCCATCCACTGACAGGCACAGTCCTGACACTCCCACAGGAAAACCCTGAAGTGGAGCTCAGAACTGAAAACAGGAGAAGTCATGTTCATGGCCCATTCAGGTATCTATAATTTGGGAAATAGGTAGTTCAAAAGTATACTCTTTTTTAAATGACCCAGTAGAGGCTGCTGTACTATAATTGCTTTCATATTAAACTAAAGTGTTCTGCACACTAATAGACCTAGTAGCAGACTTTGGACTCTGGCATCCCCCAGTTATGTCTTTGCATTGCAGCAGTCTGGGAGAATGTCCAGTTTTGCTTCATTTCTTCTGAGGCTGCTTAGGTCAAAATACAATCCCACCCCCTGCCCCCAAACTGGCTCACTAGTTGAAAGGGGATCTATTCAGACTCTGTGAGAAGGCATGCCTGTGCATCTTGGCTGTATTCATGTATTTCTTTCTTTTTAATCATGATCAGGGCTTCCTATAGTGCATTTGATTTCTATTATTTTTGAAGGAAAACACACACAAAAAACAAATTCAGACAAAATCTGTAGTGAGTAAACATATTTAACATTCTGGTTGGTGTTGTTTGTATATGTTGATTTTAGTACTGACAGTAGTAAAAAGTCCCCCCCCCCCCGTCCCCCGCAGATATTTCCTGTTGTCTTAGTAGATAATGGCACTTGAACAGTGTTCAATGGCACTTGAACAGTACTAGGTGCAACTGTCATTTTTTCAGAATAATTACTGAACCTCTTTTTTGTTTATGTACAGAGAGTTTGGATGGAGAGATCCAGAACTTCCAGAGGTCATACAGATGTTACAGCATCAGTTCCCCTCAGTGCAGTCCAATGCTGCTGCCTACTTACAGCATCTTTGTTTTGGAGACAATAAAATAAAAGCTGAGGTAAGATAACCATAACCACAACATTAACAATAGCTGTTGCTTGTGTGTGTGTGTGTGTGTGTGTGTGTGTGTGTGTGTGTGTGTGTGTTGTTCATAGCTTCCCATAGTTGTGCCAACTTCCTTCTTGGAATTCTCATGCTGTCTAGGTTAAGGTTGTTTCAAAGGCACTAAGTCTAATATTTCAGCAAACAACTAGATCCGATTTTTGCATTGGTGAACAAAGGAAGAGGGAATCCCTGTTGACTACCAGCATGCCAAATGGGGGACCTGCAGGAACAAAAGTTATGCAGAATGGAACAAGGTCTGTAATAAGATGGAAAGCGGAGTGAGAGTGGAAAAGATGCGTGGGCCCAAGAAGCCTGGCCTTCTTTCCTCAGGATGGGAGCTAGAGGAGTTAAGGGGGCTCGTGATAGTTTCATTCTTTTTCACAGTTACGATGGAGTCCCATATTTCAGCTTTCTTAGCCCTTTTGATTTCACCTCCCATGCTCAGACTTCTTGATAAAGCTACCAATAAGCAGGTGTAGATATGGGCGTGAAGTGCCATCAAGTCACTTCTGATTCACCATGAACTGATGCCCTCCAAAACATCCTATCCTTACCAGCCTTGCTCATATCTTGTAAACTGAGGACTGTGGCTTCCTTTATATAGTCAACCCATGTTCAAAAAAGCTAAACTGTAGAATGAGATCAGGCTTGCTAGAAAGGTTAGAAACAATAAAATTTGAATTTTCGGGGCCTGATGAACTACATGCCAGGGTATTAAAAGAACTGGCAGAAGCAAACTCAGAAGCACTTGCTATAATCTTTGAGAATTCCTGGAGAACCTGAGAAGTCTCAGCAGCCTGGAGGAGGGCTGCTAATGTTGTCCCCATCTTCAAAAAGAAAAAAAAAGAGGAACCAGTAAGGGCTGTCAGACAGTGGAATATGCTGCCTTGGAGTGTGGTGGAGTCTCCTTCTTCGGAGGTTTTTAAATAAAGGCTGGACGACCATCTGTCAGGAGTGCCTTGATTGTGTGTTCTTGCATGACAAGAAGAAGAAGAAGAAGAAGAAGAAGAAGAAGAAGAAGAAGAAGAAGAAGAAGAAGAAGAAGAAGAAGAAGAAGAAGAAGAAGAAGAAGAAGAGTTTGAATTTATATCCCCCTTTCTCTCCTGTAGGAGACTCAAAGGGGCTGACAATCTCCTTGCCCTTCCCCCCTCACAACAAACACCCTGTGAGGTAGGTGGGGTTGAGAGAGCTCCGAGAAGCTGTGACTAGCCCAAGGTCACCCAGCTGGCGTGTGTGGGAGTGTACAGGCTAATCTGAATTCCCTAGATAAGCCTCCATAGCTCAGGCGGCAGAGCGGAGAATCAAACCCGGTTCCTCAAGATTAGATACATGAGCTCTTAAACTCCTACGCCACGTGGATTTGATGGTCCTTGTGGTCTCTTCCAACTCTATGATTCTATCTCAGATTGGCTCTTCCTCTTTTCCTGCTGCCTTCAAGTTTTCTGACCACCATTATCTTTTCCAGTGACTTTCTTCTCATTATGTGACCAAAGTATGACAGCCTTCTAGGGACAGTTCAGGATTAATTTGCTCTAGAATCTTTTTGGGGGGAGGGACCACCAGTGACATAGGTATAGATTTTTGGCAGGACCACACCCCCCCACGGCCCTGGGAGCATGGCCACACCTCCCTCGGCCCCGCCGCCAGCGTCAGTGCTTATAAAAGCAGTTCTCCAAGGCCAGGGATGGCAGACTCCCCTGCCCTACCCCCCACCCCCCACTGGCTGGGCTGACAGCCGGCAGTCCCTTCTGCCTTCCCCTCCGGACAGAGGCATAGCTAGGGAAAATGGAGTCCATGGGCGGACGCTGTGATGCTGGAATCCACCCCCAAACAGCATCACTTTCAATGGTGTTTAAACTAAGGAGCCCAGATTCCCCTTTTAAATCTAAGGTGGATTTAAAAGGAGAATATGGGCTCCTTTGACAATCTGGGGTCCCCAGTTAAAACAACATTGAAAGTGATGCTGTTTTGGGGTGGATTCCAGCATGTCAAAAAACGGACCGGAAAAATTATACAAGACACACGTATGCTGCTAAAGTGGCATTCAATGTATTACCCTCTTATATTTCTAATCATACATAAAATACAAGTGCAACAATGCTTATTTGTATTTCTATTCCAAGTGGACTTCCTTGGAAGGAGCGCAGGGATTTTCTCACGCGTGCTGAAACAGTTCACTCTCAGTTTAGTGCACACTCAAAACAGTCCAACGTATTAATCCTGCTCTTCATATATTTGTATCCAAAACCATAGTCATAGGATATTATCCTGACATTTACAAAGTTCTTATTCTTCAAGAGTATGTTGTTATTCTGGATACGTGGCTGAAATCTTACGTGAGCTCCTGCTGGAGTCCATTTAAAGGAGCCTTGTTGCAATGCGGAGAAAAATTCAGCAAGCAAAAAGTTCAGCAAGCAGAAGCTAGTCGCGTAACTAAATTTTGAGAACCAATATATTATGCAAGAATCTAATCCATTTTTTTCTAAAATTCTATATTACTGCAGATATATAGATGACTTGCTATTTATCATGCAGCCCAATTGTGATGTGAGGGAATTATTGCACTGGCTCAATGACCTACATCCTTCAATTAAGTTTACAGGAGAACAAAATTCTCGGACTATTAGTTTTTTGGACACCTGGATAACTATAGATGACAGTCAAAAAATCACCTTTGCTCCATTTCATAAGTCCATTGAAAGAAATAAGATATCAAAATACTCTTCTTGCCATCCAATACACCTCAAAAATAACTTGCCATACAGCCAATTAGTTAGGGCAAAACGGAACTCAACCAGTGAAATAACATTTAGGGAAGAAACAAAAAGAATAATGCAAAAAATACTCTTCGAGGGGTTATCCAAAATCTGTTCTAAGTAGAGCCCTTAATAGGATCAAAGGAGTCCCACGCCAACAATTGCTCCAATATAAAAGTAAGAATACACAGTCTAGGAATAACATGGGCATTAAATTATGACTTTAAAGCCACCAGTATAAAAAAGCATAGTGGAAGAAGCATTGGCACATACTGGCGAAATTCCAGGATGCTCACTGCCTCCCTTAATTGGGTTTAGACATGCAACTAGCTTAAAGACAAACAACTAATAAGAGCAGATATTAAAATAGACAGTACACCAGACCTAGAATTAAAGGACACCATCGCTGCGGACACTGTGTCATGTGTCCACAATCACTAAACACGAAAGAAATTAAGGATCCTCGCGACAAACAGAACATGGCAAATAAATCATTTCTCAACATGTGGAACAAAAGAATGTGTCTATATGATTATTTGCCCTTGTGACTTAGTGTCGTCGGAATGACAACCGCGTGTCTTGAGAGTTAGGAATTAAGAACACGCAAGTAATATAAGAACAACAAAAAGAAGCACATGAGCCACTAGTGGAGCATTCTTTTACTTTAACATACATAGTTCAGGATTTCCAATTTGTAGTTTTGTAACCCATCATCAAGCGATCTGAGAGCAGTATAGATACAAAAGGAGAGTGCTCCTCCAACAAGAAACAAAAAATGGTCTTATATCTCTAAAAATCATAATCAAAATAACAGGGCTCCTAAATAGAGAATAATTAAGATTTTTCTTATTTACCTATAATGGACTTTGATGACATGCTAGCTGGATGTGGTCTCTTTAAAACATCTAAGATAGAAAAAGCAAGCTGCAATGCACCTTGAGAATCACATAGGAAATAAGATATATAGAACCCCTCACATGCAATGAACATTAGACCCAGCATCACATTAGGAAGAGAGTAAACAAGATTTGGAATGACAAGGATAATGGCAAATGTAAAAGTGCATGGTATTTATTAGTATTTAATTATTTATTATAGAATAGAATATAGAATAGATACGTACACATTATTATATTAAGTATTTTAACATACTCACCGTTTGGGTAAATATTTATTTAACAAGTATTTATTAAAATCGGTTTAAAATAGACACATATAGATTTAAGGCGAGAATGTATATATATTTATAGAATTTTTTAATCTATTGTATTGCCATTCACATTGAAGGCAGAGCAACTGAAGAAGGTGCATCGAAAAGCTGAAGCTACGCTGACATTACGCTGGACATGCTTCTGCTTTGCTTAGAACTTTTGCTTACTGGTTTGGTTGAATTTTTCTCCGCGTGACAACAAAGGCTCCTTTAAATGGACCTCCAGCAGGGAGCTCAACAAGTAGATTTCTTGTTACCACGTATCCAGAATAAACAACATACTCTTTGAAGTAATAAGAACTTTGTAAAATGTCAGGGATAATGTCCTATGACTGTGGTTTTGGATACAAATATATGAAGAGCAGGATTAATGTCGTTGGACTGTTCTTTTGAGTGTGCACTAAACTGAGAGTGAACTGTTTCAGAAGCATCGCTGCGTGAGAAAATTCCCTGTAGCTCCTTCAAGGGAAGTCCACTTGGAATAGAAATACAAATAAGCATTTGTACACTTGGCGTTTTATGTATGATTAGAAATATAAGAGGAGTAATACATTGAATACCACTTTTAGCAGCATAACGTGTGTCTTGTACGCTAATTTTTTCCGCCCCAGTCGTTTTTCCGACACGCTTCTTTGACATTTTGCCTTGCGTTCATCCATTCATAAAATTTGTGGATTCCAGGCATCACAGCGTCCCCATCCCGAAACAGCATCACTTTCAATGTCGTTTAGTCCGGGGATCTTCAGATTCCTTCTCCCTTTAAATCCATGCCGAAGGGGATGGATTTAAAAGGAGAATCTGGGGAAATGTGGAGGGTGCCTACTGTCAGGGGGGGTGCCTGCAATTGTTAAGCTAGCAGCACCAAACTTTCAGGGTATCTTTAGGAGACTCTCCTGATGATACCACTCAGGTTTAGTGAAGTTTGGTTCGGGGGTCCAAAGTTATGGAGCCTCAAAGGTGTAGCCCCCATCTTCTATTAGCTCCCATTGGAAACAATGGGGGCACCCCCTTTGAGAGTCCACAACTTTGGACTCCCCGAACCAAACCTCACCAAACTTGGGTGGTATCATCAGGAGAGTCCCTCAACAAATATCTGAAATTTTGGTGCTGCTAGCCTAAAAACTCCTGGATGAGCAGCGGTGTGCTTACGAAGCACTACAACTCCAAACAGCAGAGGTCATTCAGTAGAGAGTCCAGCTGCGATCTGAAATTTCAGACCTTCAGCAGCAAGAGGCACTCCTACTGGGCGAACAACAGAGGGAGAACGCGACGCTCAAGGCCTCTGCAAGTGAGGGGGTGGACTGAGATCTGAGCCGTGCTCTTCGTGGCGACGACTGGGCGACCACACACTGGACCGCAGCCCCCCCCCACCAGACCAGCAGGCTGGTCACCTCAGAAAGGGGCGATTCAACCTTCCAACAAGGCCCTGCATCCCAGGGAGGGCCTCAGAAAAGTTTCAAGGTGGACTTTAACGGGAACCCTGACGAGCTGGCCTTTTTTTATACAAGTGGGCTCGTACATGGAGGTCCATGGCAACGGCTTCTACTTGGACTGGGAGAGAGTGTTCGAGATCGGGACCCTGTTCTGGGGGGAGGATGCCAATTGGTTGGTGGGTCTGGTAGAGGAAGATGTACCAGAGATCTACAACCTGGAGAGGTTCCTGCTAACCCTACAAAAGCAATTTGAGGACCCCCTGGCAGAAGAGAAGGCTCAGGGCGAACTATAACACCTTCAACAAGGTCAGCAAATTTGCCGCTGATTTCCGCAGGCTAGCCAGCCACTTGCGCAGGTGGCCAGAGATGGTCCTAGTCCAGCTCTTCAAGGACGCCTTACACCCCAAACATGTAATGGGGGGTTGAACCCGAGAACCCCCCCTTACCTACGTCCTTGGGGACCACCCACAGTATAATGCTTTCTTCTGACTCCACATTTCAAATTTTCAGAAGCATTAACTGTCAACCATATCTTAAAAGAGAGAATTATAATACATTTGGATGTATGATTGCATTCTGTTTCAGAGTGAAAACTTGAATGGGACAAGAAATTCTTCTGACTTGTACATTCTTTTTCCTCAAGACAAGCCTGGTGTCAGTCCCCTGGATCAGGACCCAATGAACACTCGTTTCGTTCAATGATTTTATTGGCAGAATTCAGAGAACAAGGAAAAGACAATTCTGGCGAAAAGGAACCAAGCGATTGATAACATGACCCACACTCCCCCAGCCCCACTTGAGAACAGAACAGCACAGAGAAATCCAGACACAAGGCCCATCCCAGCAGTAGACTCTCCAGGCCAGACTGACAGTTAGATAGCTGTGCACGTTCAAGAGCGAAAGCAACTCCAACCACCTCCCCCTGCAGAGCCAGGCCTGACACCTGGGCATGGTCTTTCTGCAGGAGAATTCCCTTGATTTGTCACAGATTAGCATAACTCCTGGGTGTGAACCTTTTTCTATCACCAGTTACCGGAAAGGCTTTCCTAAAATTTTGCTATAAACTATATCACTGACTCAAACAGTAACTGTATAAGATTTTTAAAAGTCAAAGGCCCTTTCCGCAAGGGCCAAAAACGACGGCCTGGGGGGGGGGTAAAAACGCTGCCCCCAGGCCGCCATTTGCACAGGCGGTGCTGCTGCAACGCAGCAGCGCTCAATTCGACTGCTCCTCCCCAGGGCTGCCAGGTCGCTTCTAAACAACAACCCTGAGAGGGTTGTTGTTGGGGAAAGCGCCTTCCTGGCGGCGCCAGCGAACCGGGCCACCGAGAACAGCCCCGTCTTCATTCACCTTGTCCCGTTGCTGCTGGCCGCTTCGAAGCCCATGCTGTCCTCCGACCCCTGGAGGTCGGAGGGCAGCGTGGGCGGGGCTTCGACGGCCAGCAGGCGACGACGGGGACAAGGTGAGTGGGACGGGGCAGGGGGAAGAGGCGGCTCCATGCGGAGCCGCCTGCCGTTTGCCGGCCTCTGCTGAGGCCGTCCGCATGCGTGCATGCGAACGGCCTTTGCCTCCACGCCGGCGGAATTCTCGCCGGCGTGGAGGCGACAGGGAGGCCGTGCGGAAACGGCCAAAGTTATTACTACTTCACTTTAATCTTTATCATTTGTGTTTTACAAAGAAGCACCTGAGAAGTTGGATCATTCAGTGAAGAATATGATTGAGGCAGCACTAAAGCACCTTTGCATTTGTCTCATTTCCTTCCAAAATTGTGACTTGGGAGGAAAAAAAGGCTTGGAGGTGTTCCCTGGAAATATTTAAAGGCATTTCAATTCCTAACTAACTAATATCTTTCCCATGAGCTCCGCAAAATGCTGTTACAGTCATTGTCCTTTGGACTCAGTTGGTCTCTTCAGTAGAATGTGTTCCTCCCCCTCCCCCCCAAACGAGGGAGAAGTCTGTAGTTTTGAAGTCATTCCTGTTTTTGGTGCTTCTTTTTTGTCAGCTTCTGTTCCAGGATGCCAACACACTAAAAGAACATTTGGCAGAGAGAATTATTGTTTTCGGGGCAGGAGCCTGAAGCTGGTTGCTGAGGCGTCCAGGAAACCGCGTGCATGTTCGCAAAACACCCCTCGTGTTGAGTTGATCTCTCCAGCTTTTCTAGTGACGTCGGAATAAATCAAGCAAACTAAACGATTACAGTCAGCATAGGTTGAATAGGGAGAATCCCAATTGTGTGGTTTTCCCCTTGGCTTTCTTTAAGTGTTAAGTACATTTTTAGAGAATCAGTTGGGCTCTACAGACTGGATTGTGTGTTTTCTTGCTGCTTTTGTTTGTGTTCATTAGACTTCCATGCCACTCTTCCCCGTCATGACAGACTCAGAGCTACCAGCATCAATGTCATACACGTCCATAAAAGGAATACAACATACAAACAACAATAAAACAACATAATGACAACAGCATTTCTGCTGACCCGAGGAAGCCTGGGCCCATTTACTGGCATGGTTGTTGGAGGGATTTAAAAAGCCCCAACAAAGATCCCAAAGGAAGCCTCCATTGTGTTTTAGTGATCTGATAGGGAGAGATTTGCCACTGGCACTGAGAGCATCTGCTTGGCATTCAAAAGGCCCCAGATTTAATCCCGCTGCATCTCCAGCTAAGAAGAAGAAGAAGAACAGGGAGCAGATGTGTCTCTTTTTTTGTCCTTTGTGACCCTAGCTGTTGAAACCCCATCTTGACTCTGGACTGAAGGAAGTGTTATGCCTTTCCCCAGCTTGAAAAAATATATTTTGAGAAACAAGGCCACCTGATCTTTAGGTCACCTGGACATGTTTAAGAATTGAGTTTAGAAAGAATATATTTTATTTACTTGATCTACTTTGATACCATTTTGTTGATCCACCAACCATGTGAGATGGATGAGACTGAGAGTGAGAGAGACTGTCTCGACCAAGCAATCCTGATCATCCCAGTCCCCAAGCACAGATTCACAGAGTTGAAAGGGGCCACCCAGGGGCGGTCCATCCCAGGCAAATGTTGGTCAAGCTGCTGCTTAAAGGCTGCCAGAGAGGGGGACCTCCCCGCCTCCCCAGGCAGCCGATTCCACTGTTGCACAACTCTTACTACGAAAAGATTTTTCCTGGTGTCCATCTGGTCCACCTCGTGCCCCCCCCCCCCCCAGCAGTTTTCAAGCAGCAGCTTGTCAGGGATGATCTAAGCAGGGAGTGGACTAGATGGCTTGTGTGACCCCTTCCAAGTCTATGGTTCTATGTCCCCCACTATATAATTATTGTTCCTCCAGATGTGATGCTGCCAGTATGCCATTGTGAGCACGCTGACTGGCGTGTAAGCCCTGCTGAGAATCAGCAACATTCTTCAGGCTGCGCTGCTCGCCCCTCTGCCCTTGCCCCCGCCCCCCCCTTCTCTGTTTGTCTTTTCACATCCAGCCTGCTGAAGAATTCTGAAGAACTTGGCAGTTTGCTTACTGTGGCAAGTTACTTTGGTTGGTGTTAGTAAAAGATATAAGGTGGGTTTTTAAAAAAATAAAATGCAATATTTTAAATTTCTCTCACACAGAGAGAGGAATTAGAAGCCTTTTCCCTGCATTTATTTTGACCTGTCAAGCCAGCTTCTCCATACCAGCTTGGTGACCTTGGGCCAGTCACAGTTCTCTCAGAACTCTCTTAACCCCACCTATCTCACAAGGCATCTGTTGTGGGGAGAGGAAGAGAAGGAGTTTGTAAGCCACTTTGAGACTTCTTACAGTTGAGAAAAGTAGGGGTATAAATCTAAATTCCTCCTCTTCTTTCCCTGGTATCATGTATTTCCTCACACACACACCGCTCTTTTTGAGGATACTAGTTGTGGTATCAGAGAAGTCTGAAATGGAAACGGTTAAGATCCTTTCAGTCCTCAGGGCTAGGCAGCTCATGCTAATGCCTGCTAAGTCTGTTGATGACACTGACTCTGAAAAGAGAAGAGATAAATTGTGAGCAAGAAGAGTGAGACCTTTCAGCTGCAGCTGGCAGAATTGGTGTAGTAGAATCACAGGCTCTTTGAGAAGGCTGTTTGCTGCATAGCAGAAAGCCTCTGAAACTAACAAGGTTGAGATTGCTTGAGCTTGTCCTACCCTACAATCAAAGAAAACACATCAAAGGTAAGGGGGAAGCTAAGCATTTTGGAGAATTTAACAGAGAATTTTGAGGAAAAGTGACTCTTGTTAAATAAAAAGGTCCTTCTTCTCACAGCAATCCCCTGTGCTTGTAAAGACTGCTTTGTTCAAGGTCGCTATGCTAAAGGAATTGAATTGTTCAGTATTGCTTGCCAGCATCATTTTGTTCTGATAGAAAATGACAGCTGGCCCTCAACTGCAGTGACACAACAGGTCACACAAGGTTCTGGCACTGGTGGCTTTTTCCTATGTGTCAGGAAACTAATTTCGTCTACAAAAGCTGCAGTACTTTTTCATGGCATTAGATTGTGTGGGAGAAGGGACAGGGGCATAGTGGACTCTCCAGCCTAGTTCTCTGCCTGCCTTAACAAAAAAATTCTCCTGGTTGGAGTTCTCTTTTCCTCAATCAACTCTCTGCATCTTTAGTCATTCTTTTAGAACAGTGATGATAATTAAAAAGGGAATGAACTTACACTGGAAGTATTGTTCCTCCTGCACTACATGTATATCTATTTTAATCCAACTTTCCTCCCAAATTTGGACTAAAAGTGGATTAGAACAGCATTTTCTCACAACCACCACCCTATGAGGTGGGCCAGAGTGACTGAGTGCCCAAAGGTCACCCAGAGAGCCTCTGTCGTAGAAGTGCGTGTTCAGACCTGGCTCACTCAGGATCCCAGCCTGAGATGAGGATTCCAGGTTGTCTTCTTAAATGGGTTTTTAGCTGCATGTTGAAGATGGCCAATATCCAGTGCAGGGTGGCCATGAGTGAATTCATGTGCTCAGCTGCAGATGCAGATTCATGCATAATTTTTGCTCTCCAAGGTGGATTCATCATCAAACTGGGAGGATGAACCTGATTTGGTGCATCCAGTAGCTGAGAGTGGCTTGTTCTCCTGTGCCCCCAGTGCTCTTCAAGGGCTTTTGGGACCAGCGAGGATGAATGATGAAACAGATACGCAAGTGTCCTTTTCACTGTCATGACATACTGCAGCAGAAATGTGTACAAGCATGTTTACGTTGTCCCTTTTTTTCCTGTAGGTTTTCACCCCAATGAGTATGCAATTAACTGTAGGAAGAGGCAGACTTCAAAGTGTTGCAGATGCAAATTAAATGGTTATCGGAGGGCATTACTACACAATACAGTATTTTAAAGGAGAATTGCAAACTGAAGCAGATGCATTATACAGGAATACATATGAGAAAGCATGGATAGAAAGGCATTAGTAAGATGTAGATGATTACAGAAAATAACAGAAACTAAAGCACAAATAAATAAAATACAGTTCTAAACCAGGATAGGACACACCAGATAGTGGAGAGGTTATCCAAAAATACTAAAAGGGAAGGGAATGCATGGGAGCTGGGAATTTCTTAGAAGTGAGATCTTGAGTGCACAATTTCAAACAGTTCCAATGAGGAGGTAAAATGGGAGGTGTCTAAGGAAACCAGGATGGCTGTCTAAAGAACTTTCAACTGAGCTAAGATTTAAAAAGGACATGTACAAGAAATGGAAAAGGGGGGAAATCACCAAAGAGGAATTCAAACAAATAAGCAGGATGTGTAGGGAGAAAGTCAGAAAAGCTAAAGCTCACAAAGAGCTGAGGCTTGCCAGAGAGGTTAAAAACAACAAAAAAGGGTTTTTTTTATGTCCATAGAAAAAGGAAGAAAAAAGACAGGATAGAGTCACTGCATGGAGAAGATGGCAAAATACTAACGGGATGGAGAAAGACAGAACTACCGGTACTCAACACCTTCTTTGCCTCAGTCTTTTTCTCATCCAGGAGAAAATAAAACAGAAGATACAGGAGGAGAAATTCAGCCCAAAATAAATAAAGAGGTAGTGCAGGAACACCTGGCTACTTTAAATGAATTCAAATCTCCAGGGCCTGATGAACTGCATCTCAGGGTATTAAAAGAACTGGTAGAAGTAATCTCAGAATCACTTGCTGTAATCTTTGAGAACTGGAGAACAGGAGAAGTCCCAGTGGACTGGAGGAGGGTTGGAGCAGCAGTGGCGTAGGAGGTTAAGAGCTCGTGTATCTAATCTGGAGGAACAGGGTTTGATTCCCAGCTCTGCCGCCTGAGCTGTGGAGGCTTATCTGGGGAATTCAGATTAGCCTGTGCACTCCCACACACGCCAGCTGGGTGACCTTGGGCTAGTCACAGCTTCTCAGAGCTCTCTGAGCCCCACTTACCTCACAGGGTGTTTGTTGTGAGGGGGGAAGGGCAAGGAGATTGTAAGCCCCTTTGAGTCTCCTGCAGGAGAGAAAGGGGGGATATAAATCCAAACTCCTCCTTCTTCTTCTTCTTCTTCTTCTTCTTCTTCTTCTTCTTCTTCTTCTTCTTCTTCTTCTTCTTCTTCTTCTTCTTCTTCTTCTTCTTCTTCTTCTTCTTCTTCTTCTTCATGTTATCCCCATCTTCAAAAAGGGGAAAAAGGAGGACCCTAATAATTACCATCCAGTCAACCTGTCATCAACACCAGGGAAGATTCTGGAGCAGATCATTAGACATATGATCTGCCCGCACTTAGAATACTGTGTTCACAAAAAGTCAGCATGGGTTTCTGAAAAACAAATCATGCCAGACCAATCTTATCTCTTTTTTTTTGTGATGAAGGGAATGCTGTGTACGTAACATATCTTGATTTTAGTAAAGCTTTTGACAAGGTGCCCCATAATATTCTTGCAAGTAAGCTAGTGAAATGTGGACTAGATAATGCTAATATTAGATGGATTTGTAATTGGTTGACGGATGAAACACAAATGGTGCTCATTAATGGCTCATCTTCATCCTGGAAAGAAGTGACTAGTGGGGTGCCACAGGGTTCTGTCCTGGGCCCAACGCTATTCAATATTTTTTATCAACAATTTGGATAATGGAATAGAGGGCATGCAAATAAAATTTGCAGATGACACCAAATTAGGAGGGGTAGCTAATACTCCAGAGGACAGAGTCAGGATTCAGAATGAGCTGGACAGATTAGAGAGCTGGGCAAACAAAATGAATTTCAAAAGAGATAAATGTAGGATACTATGCATAGGCAGAAAAACTGAAATGCACAGATATAGGATGAGTGACACCTGGCTTGTCAACACTACATGCGAAAGGGATCTGGGAGTCTTAGTAGTAGTAGTAGTAGTAGTAGTAGTAGTAGAGGAAGAGGAAGAGGAGGAGGAAGAGGAGTTTGGATTTATATCCCCCCCTTTCTCTCCTGTAGGAGACTCAAAGGGGCTTACAATCTCCTTGCCCTTCCCCCCTCACAACAAACACCCTGTGAGGTAGGTGGGGCTGAGAGAGCTCCGAAAAGCTGTGACTAACCCAAGGTCATTCAGCTGGCATGTGTATGAGTGCACAGGATAATCTGAATTCCTCAGATAAGCCTCCACAGCTCAGGCAGCAGAGCGGGGAATCAAACCCAGTTCTTCCAGATTAGAATGTACCTGCTCTTAACCAACTACGCCACTGCTGCTAGTGTAGACCATACACTAAACATGAGTCAGCAGTGTAATGCGGCAACCAAGAAAGCCAATGCAAATTTGGGCTGTATCAATAGGAGTATACTGTCAAGATCGAGTGATGTAATTGTACCTCTCTATTCTGCATTGGTTAGACCTCACCTGGAATATTTTGTACAGTTCTGGGCACTGCAATTCAAGAAGGATATTGACAAGCTGGAACAGGTCCAGAATGGTAAAAGGTCTTGAATCCAGAACAGGTCCAAAATGGTAAAAGGTCTTGAATCCATGCCCTATGAGGAGAGATTTAGGTTATGTTCAGTTTGTTTAGTATGTTTAGGGTATGCTTAGTTTGGTGAAGAGAAGGTTAAGAGGTGACATGATAGCCATGTTTACATATTTGAAGGGATGTCATGTTAGTGAGCGAGCAAGCTTGTTTTCTGTTGCTCCAGAGACTAGGACCAGGAGTAATGAGTTCAGGTTGAAGGAAAAGTTATTCCACCTAAACATCAGGAAAAACTTCCTGACAGTAAGGGCTATTTGAGTGTGGAGTACACCTCCTTGGAGTGTGGTGGAGTCTCCTCCTTTGGCCGTTTTTAACAGAGGCTGGATGGCCATCTGTCAAGAGTGCTTTGATTGTGTGTTCCTACATTGCAGGGGGTTGGACTTGATGGCCCTTGGAGTCTCTACCAACTCGATGATTCTATGATAAACCACTAAACTTTGCAAATGAACTTGGAACAAAAAGCTGCAAGTATGAGAGCAAATTTAGTTTGTATTAGCCAATCTAAAAGTAACTATTCACCCATTAATTGCTACTTTGCTATCTTTCTGTTTTTTGCTCTGTTTCCTAGCAAGCAAGCTGATCCAGTTTCGTAGTTTTCTATCCAAGGATCCAGGAAGGTTGGAGAGACAGGACTTGTGGGCCTTTCAACCTTCAGAGTCCTTGGACAGGGGAGGAGGGCAGGGCAGGGTGAAGGCCTCAAAACATCCCCAGAGCAAGAGGGCCTTCCACAGAAAGGCTGTTCCTGGCCGGGAAAGAAAAGATGTTCCAAAAGTGAAATTTTTCCCAAACCTGTCTTCTTCCTGGACCTTTTGACGTTTCCCTCGTGTGGGGTGGCTCCGTGGTGACACATCACTTCTAAAATGTGGAGGCCTAATTGCTCCCTGATTCGTTGTTTACTTTGGCTCCCAGAAGATTGCAAAACCCCATATCCCTAATATCTTCCCAGCATCACAAAACAACGTTTTAGTCCAAGCTCTTCTTATTGGTCATGAAACTGGTCTGTGGGGGTTCATCAAGTGTGTGTCTGTCCATGCTTGATCTTCTGTCATTAGCAGTGGTGGGATTCAAATAATTTAACAACTGGTTTTTTACAAGCACCATTTTGACTACCGGTTCTGCCGAAGTGGTGTGAACCGGCTGAATCCCACCACCACTCCTGAGGCTTTTTAGGGACGAGTTTCAGGTTGGGTTTCAAGGAAAAGCACTTTTGAATAACATGATTGTGCAGGCAAACGGTCCTGGGCTTTCTGTTTCTCGTGGCTTCTCAGCAGCTGCTTTCCTTATCTCAGCTCCTTGGATTGAATCCAGAGATTTTCCCAAGGCCACTGGCACTATTCCACAAAAGGGGACCAGATGTCCAGCAATCCATGCCTCTTTTCATCCCATCATATCACATAGTTGAGGTCCTCTGGTCAGAGAAGTGTTCTGTTGCAAAAATCCATTTGGGCAAGTGTTTTTAGACAAGGTGTCTCTCTTTCTTATCTAACACTGCCCCTCAATATGAAGAAGTGGAAGTAGGGGTGGGTAGCGTGGTGGCCAAGTTTGCAGATGATACCAAATTATGTAGGGTGGTGAGAACCGCAAAGGATTGCGAAGAGCTCCAAGCGGACCTTGATAAATTAGGTGAGTGGGCTAAGAAATGGCAAATGCAGTTCAATGTAGCAAAATGCAAAGTGATGCAACATGGGGCAAAAAAAACTCCAAACTTCATACATCACTGCACGCTACAGCGAAGGGCTCCGAAGTGCTATCAGTCACAGACCAGGAAAGGGATTTGGGCGTCTTAGTTGATAGTTCCATGGGAATGTCAACTCAATGCATGGCAGCTGTGAAAAAGGCAAACTCTATGCTGGGGATCGTTAGGAAAGGAATTAATAATAAAACTGCAAGGATTGTCATGCCCTTATATAAAGCAGTGGTGCGACCACACTTGAGAGTAAAGCTGTGTTCAGTTCTGGTCGCCACATCTCAAAAAAAGGATATTGAAGCAGGATAGAAAAAAGTGCAGAGAAGGGATACGAGGGATGATTGAGGGACTGGAGCACCTTCCTTATGAGGAGAGGCTGCAGCATTTGGGACTCTTTAGTTTGGAGAGGAGACGTCTGAGGGGGGATATGATTGAAGTCTATAAAATTGTGCCTGGGGTAGAAAATGTCGACAGAGAGACATTTTTCTCTGTTTCTCACAATACTAGAACCAGGGGGGGCATACATTTGAAAATGCTGGGGGGAAGAATTAGGACTAATAAAAGTGGAACACTTCTTCACGCGAATGTGTGATTGGTGTTTGGAATATATAACTGCCTCAGGAGGTGCAGTGATGGGCCACTAACCTGGATATATATGTTTCTTTTAAAAAGGGCTTGGACAGATTTATGGAGGAGAAGTCGATTTATGGCTACCAATCTTGATCCTCTTTGATCTGAGATTTCAAATGCCTTAACAGTCCAGGTGCTCGGGAGCAACAGCCGCAGAAGGCCATTGCTTTCACATCCTGCACGTGAGCTCCCAAAGGCACCTGGTGGGCCACTGCGAGTAGCAGAGAGCTGGACTAGATGGACTCTGGTCTGATCCAGCTGGCTTGTTCTTATGTTCTTATACTTAAGTTCAAAATGGATTCTGTATCTCCATTTTTACTAATTCCTGTGGTTTACTTTGACAGAAGGCTTAAAAAGCTTAGTTTCATGATTGTCTATATATTACAATTCAAATATTATTTGGTGGCTCAGTTCATGCATACCAAACTATGGCTGATAATAGTTCAGAGCTTTTTCAGGGCCTTTTGTTTAGCTGTCCTGAATTCAGCTACCGTGGCCTCCAGAGGGTGAGCATTGTTTGCACTTGTGGCTTGTCAACTCAAATGTCACATCACATCATAGATCAGATGAAGTATAGTTCACAGCCTTCCTTCCAACTACATGTTGTATTCTGTGATCCAATGCTGTGTTTTTGAATTCTGGTCTACCACCCAGTAACAGGTCTCAGTTGGTCCGCTGTGATATATGTGCCCTTCTGCTTTTCCACTGTGGCCTGGCATGATGCCTTCGCTGAGCTACTGCTGTATGATGTTCATTTCTGACTTCTGTGTTTCATATATGTAGAGATCTCTGATACAACATCATATACTAGTTATAGTCTTTCAACCTCTGTGTAATGTCTGTGCTGCACCATTTGGTACATTTCTGGCCAGAAAATCTAGAAGCTGATCAAAAAGAAAATCTCTATCACTGAGTTGAATTATTTTTTTTAATTAGTTGTTTGATTCTAATAAAATACATATACATCAAATAAAAGTTGCGCTTTCTTCTTTTGCATAGTCATCAATAATGTAGCAGAAAATGCTGTGCTGATATGTCATTATTGTAAACCGGAATGTATATCCCATTCACTTTTACTGAAAATAAATCTGATAGCAGCTTTTACCAATCCAGTGCTGAGACCATGGGCCATCTTCTCTCTCTGTTATTTGTTTTAGTCCTTCACGAAGGAAGATAATCTCTCTGATCAACTCTGTCATCACTTGTCCAGCTGTAATGATAGTTCAGCAGAGCTGTCACTTCCACAGCACCCTTGAAAGAAATGTGATGGACCCCACAAATCCATTCCACGAATGGCAGCACCTTCCCCTGGTGAAATTTCCTTTCATCAGGAAGGCACCACGAATGGAATGGATGTGTAGAATCTAACCCAATTAAAGTTGTCCCTGCCCTTTGTCTTGTTAGTGGATACTCATGGTCTTTCCTTCCTGTAATTACTATGTAAAAACTGTTGGTATAGAGCTGAGAATAACTCATCAGTCACTGATGCTTCTTCCTTTTTTCAATGTTTTGCTGTTGCAGATAAGAAGACAAGGAGGAATACAATTATTGGTGGACCTCTTGGACCATCGAATGACAGAAGTCCACCGTAGTGCCTGTGGAGCTTTGAGAAACTTGGTCTATGGGAAAGCAAATGATGACAACAAAATTGCTTTGAAAAACTGTGGGGGGATTCCAGCACTAGTACGGTTACTCCGCAAGACTACAGATTTGGAAATCAGAGAACTAGTCACAGGTTTGAAGATATTTGTTCTTCTATGCCCAAGTGTAGTTTGGAAAATGTTCAGAATTTAATATCATTCAGTGCTTGGGTAGTAGAGTTGAAAATGCCACAGGTTCTCCCTAGGTAGTTGATTTGGCTGTGATGTCTTGTGGATTCAAGTACTGCTTTTATTCCCAATTTATTTTAGAACTGAGGCACTTTCTTTGAAATAATTCCCCAAAATATGCAAAAATGATTTTTAAAAGAAAAAAGAAATAATAATTTTCAGAGCTCTCCAGAGGCAAAGCGACATAAAAATGCACCCAGGGACAAGGCCTTGTTTTTGTCGTCCCCCCTCTATTGGAGGGTGGGGGTGTCACAAAAACAAGGGGAGGGGAGGGCGGCGGCAGAAGACTCCACTCCCAGCCTAAGAGCACAATCCTCTGCAGCCACACAACGTCAAATCAGTCCCTCTCCCTCCTGCCCCCTCCCTCCTTGTGGTGTAGTGGTTAAGAGCAGGTGCACTCTAATCTGGAAAACTGGGTTTAATTCCCCGCTCTGCCACTTGAGCTGTGGAGGCTTATCTGGGGAACTAGATTAGCCGGTGCACTCCAACACACGCCAGCTGGGTGACCTTGGGCTAGTCACAGTTCTCTGGAACTCTCTCAGCCCCACCCACCTCACGGGTTGTTTGTTGGGGGGGGGAGAAAGGAGATTGTCAGCCCCTTTGAGTCTCCTACAGGAGAGAAAGGGGGGATATAAATCCAAACTCTTCTTGTTCTTCTTCCCTGTCCCAGGCCCCTTTAAAGAGTGGCCCAAGCCAGAAGGGCTCCCACCTTCTTCTCTCCCCCCACCCTATTTTCCAGGCCCCCTGCCAAAGTCCCAGGCCAGCAGCATCCCTCTTACCTGCTGCTGTGCTTGGCCTCCGGCTGGCACCTACTCCAAGCACCGTGCTCTGAGAAGGCGCCAGCTGGAGAATGAGCAGCCTGCTCGGAGAGGGAAGTGGTGCAGCCGCAGCTGAGCTTCCTGGAGCCCGAGCCTGCTCAGAGGCGGCCGTGGCGTGGCCACATTGGTTCCTACTCCCAGGCTGCTTGTGTGTGGGGCCATTTTACAACCCCCCAAGTGTGTAATTGGCGTGTGCCCAGAGCACATGTTCCTGTAGCAGCTATGCCACTGGAGCACTCACTTAAAACAAACTAAACGGTGGATCATTCTCTTATTTAAGACTCACTTTCCAAGAAGATAATCATGTGTGGCTTCATGTTTTTCTCACTCAGGCTATGTGACTTTGCTTCAGGGGTGACTTCCAAATGTAGAGTTTTATATGTGTGTGTTTAATTCTGTGTCTTCATCATCCTGCTTGTCAGCTCTTACCTGTTAGATTGGATTTTTCTTGTCACAAGGATGCTGTGCTATGCCATGCTCAGGAGTTTCCTCCTGGTGCAATTTTCATTTCCACACATAGTTCTGGTGCTTGGCTGCAGCATGTGTGTTCTGGTTCCAGGGAGCCAGCCAGCAAGCTTCTGTTGAACAAATTAAGAGCAAGCTACTAATCCCCATAATCAATTACAGTCAGTGTTTACAGTGAAAGACATCCACATCATCTGTTGGTATGGATTATTCAAGGGAGAGAGAAAGATGTAAGACAAATGAAGACTCTCTGGCTTTTTGTATTTCAGAAACAGTTGCATATTATCCCCTGCTTTTCCCCACTATATGTTGTACTCTTGCCTGCCAGTATTCCAATGTGGCTTTAACTAGGTTATCTTTACATTGCAGTGGTACTCCCATTGACTTCTATTTACAAGGCAGAATATACAGCAGCTAGTGTGAAGCAGGACAGTCCAATCTATAGGGCTGAGGCAGCTAGGGAGGCAGCAAAAAGCAGATGTTTCCCTTTGATCCCCACTTGCCCAAGAAGAAGAGGAGGAGGAGGAGGAGGAGAAGCACAAAATGACAGCACACAATGATAGTTATTATAACTGGTTTGCTTTTAGTGCTCTCTGGAGGAAAGGGAAAGGGAGAGAGCGAGAGAGAGATGCAAAGCTGGGCTTGCTGTTTGGTTCCCCAAATTAACCTGGGAGAATTTCCCTTTAGGGAAAACGAGTTCATTTATAATATGAGGTGTAGAATCCACTAGAAAGTCTGGGTTGTGTGCATTTCTGTCTCTCAAGAATGTTTAAAAATAACACACACACACCCTCACCCACCAGGCCCAGCAAGAGCTAAATCAGCCCTTGCCACAAAATGAGTCTGATCATTCCAGGCCTGCAGATGCTGCAACCACCACTCAAGACTTTTCAGTGGGCACAAGCCATAAAATGATCTTTAGCAAGATAAAATGTATTTAGAAATCAGGAAGGAAAAATGTTACAACGTTATGGCAAGAGAACTCAATAATAAGTAAAAGGCTGCAATGTACATGTCTTCCTAACAAGACTGACTCTTATTTAGTTGCACAGCTTTGCACAATAAAGGAAATACAGAAGATATAGATAGAATAGTTGGGTTTTATACCCCAGTTTTCTCTATACAAAGTCTCAAAGCAGTTTATAATTGCTTTTCCTTTCTCTCTGCACAACAGAGATACCTAAGGTTAGTGGGACTGAGAGAGTTCCAAAGAACTGTGACTAGCCCAAGGTCACCCAGCAGGCTTCATATGCAGGAGTGGGGAAACAAATCCAGTTCACCAAAGTCCACCACTCTTTACCACTACAACACTGTGGATCTCATTGGCAGCCCCAATAACCTATCTCAACCTATTCTAAACACATGTGTACATCTAGGAAATCTGACCCAATCTACTATAAAGATATGTTGGTTTGCTGCAGAAAAGCGGATCACCATAGTTGTCAGTATGCATGCAGCAATCACATTTCCTGAGTGCTGTGCAGTGTACAGCCACCTTAACACAACTGGGGAAAATTTAAAAAGAACACAGCTTAGCACAGGAAGTATCTTGGCAATTAGCAGTGCCAGCAGCAGTTGAAATAGGATAGAATTATAGGATGCACAGTGCAATGATATGTCACCAATGTAATTTTGTTCCTGTTACATATGGGAATGTTGATCTATATCACCATACTGGGAGGGGAGGGTGCAAAACTCAGATTTTGCCCCCGGCTCCATTTTCCCTAGCTACCCCTCCGGGAATCTTTTCCAATTTATTCAATTATTTGAGATCTCAATATAAACTGATAGTAACCATCTTCCACTTACATTGAAGACTGAGTTTTCAGCCCTATCCCCACACACTGAAAGGATACATCATTATATCCTCAAAGGAGAGGGGAATATATGCCGAGTTAAATGGACTGAGCACTTAGATAAGGTGTTTGTGGAATACCAGAAGTCTGACCACCTTGATAAATCCTTACAGGCATTACTGACAGCAGTCAATTAATCTATGTTTAGTGGAGTATGATAAGATGCTGGGGGGCAATTGGGGGTGCTGGATATAACACCATAAACGTTTTCACAGCAGTAAAAAACGTTTTAAAAGCATTTTGAGAATGTTGGTCAAAATTTTTGATTTCTGCTGAGTGGCATGTACTATTGCTGTTTTCTGATTTGTGAGTTGGGGCATTTTCTATAACGTGATGATGATTTAGAAATGACCTGGTGCAAAAAATCATTGTTTGGTCGTGGTGGGGGAGGGTGGCCACCCATGGGGGGCATCAAACTCAGGTTTTGCCCAGGGCTCCAGTTTGCCTAGGTATGCCACTGATTATGTTTCATGGACAAGGGGCACCGCACCTTCTCGTTGCTAGGGCTGGGGCAAACTAATCCTCTTGCAGAGCTAGTAACAAGTTCTTCGTACCAGCCCCCTGATGTGGAAGAGGCAGTGATTGGATTTGGACATTTGCATATCAGCAGCATTCAGGGTCTGGCTGACAACTGGATTTATTGAGGGTCTGAGCTGGGGTTCATCTCCAAGTCTGATCCGCCACTAGTGGAGTTTAAGCAGAGCATGGAGGTGACCCAGATCCGTGGATTCTCTTTGGGACTAACTTCTGAGGAATTGTATTACCCTGAGAGGGAGCCTTTGGAACCACACTCTGAGTGTGGGAAAAGCATGGGGGGGGGGGAGAGAAAAATTGGAACTGACTGACGATTACTGCTCAGACTCCGATTTGAACCCCTCAAGAGCCACGGGTATCTTGAGGCAGGAGGCTGACCGGTGGAACTAGGAGAAGAGTGAATACCAGGCTGTGATTCATCAGCTCCATCAAGAAGTGGAGTAACTGCAGGCCCGGACTGGAGCCACTGAATTGGTTAGAAGTAGGGTTGCAGAGAGCAACCCCATTTGCCCCTACTTGGTTCCAGCTTGGAACTCAGACTAGAAGAACAACGGCTCCTCCACCTGTAATGCAAGCTCCCCCATCCCAGACAGTGGGTTCCAGGCTTAGGGGTGCCCCTGGTGGGGTGCCATCTACCTCATCGAACCTGCCTATTCTGGCACATCCAGTAGTGGTTCTGGCTCCAATGCCTCGGCAGCACCTGAAGGTTCAATTTGATGGCACCCCTGACCATTTGCCCTATTTCCTGGTCCAAATTGACGCTTATATGCAGGACCTTGGGAGTAACTATGCTAGTGAAGCAGAGAGGGTTCACAAACTGGGTGCTCTGTTAGACGGGCTGGTGGCCAACTGGTATGTACTGTTGTTTCACCAGCATCCTCCTGAACTCCAATCACTCCCTCACTTACTGATGGCTTTGCGGGGATGTTTCAAAAACCCATTTCTGGGGGAGAAAGCAAAAAGAGACATTTTGCAAATGCGCCAAGGCAATTGCGCCAAGGCAAATCCTTGGCTGAGTTTTTGGAGGAGTTTCAAGCAGTGGCAAGTAAAATTTCTGATTGTCCAGAACAGATATTCGTCCATGCATACAAGGATGTGTTTAACCCCGAATTACACCAGTGGGTTTTGATGTACTGCAATCCAGACACCCTAATGGATTGGATTATTCTAGCTGAAGAAGCTGAAATTTGGATGATGGAGTCCCGTAACTTTGAGAACAAGATGAGCTACGGCTGCCGTCAGGGGAATGTGACCCCGAGGGGACCCTGTAAACCGGCTGGGAAAACAACTAGTGCACCTGAGGAGACCCTTTATGCTCGCCAGCGCCACTTGGGTCTCTGTCTTTACTGCAGGGAGAGTGGACACATGGCTGTTACCTGCCCTGCAGAACTCCCAGTCAAAGGACCAACTACATCATGAGTAAACCTAGTGTCCCCAAGCCTAAGAAGGGATCTTCAAAAGCAGTTTTGAGACCAATCCCATCCTCCTCTGATTCTGATGGAGAAGCACAGGGATCTGGGTATCTTGCTGTGGTTTGAGGTCCAGACCCATGAGCGAAAGCTACAGAATGGGTGAGTGAAGATAAAGGACCTATAGTCCTACCCATGATTGTGTCCAACTCCTTGGGCGCTTGGGCGCTTTTCAGGAGGCTGCAATGAAAACAGGGTGTATTTTATGTAGAGCTTTGGGCAGTCTCAGTTGTACAGTCACCGCATTGATTTTGCGAAAAACAGGAAAAGGACCAATGTATTTGTGTCTGAGTTTCTGGTACTTATGAATGTTACTAAGATTCTTAGTAAAGAGGAAAACCATATCTCCCACATCCAAGGAGAGGGGACAGCAGTGCTTGTCAGCCTGTTTCTTGTGAGCATCCTTAGCTTTCTGCATTGCGCTGAGAATGGAATCCCAGCCATCTACAATCTGCCGGATCCATTCCTGTAATTCTGGAGGATCATCAGTAGATTGACCCAGAAAAGGTAGGGCCTTCCCCAACTGTCCCAAGACTGCTTCAAGGGGGGTTTCCCCAGTGCTGCTGTGAACTGCATTATTGTAAGCATATTCAGCATATGGCAAAAGCTCTACCCAATTATCCTGATGATAGTTATTGTAGCATTTGAGATATTGTTCTAGTGTCTGATTGGTCCGTTCAGACTGGCCATCTATCTCTGCATGGTAAGCTGAAGATAAAACTTGCTCCACCCTCAGGAGTTGTAAGAATTCCTTCCAGAATTTCGAAACCAATTGGTTACCCCAATCAGAAATAATTTTGTCTGGGGCTGAATGCAAATGATAGATATGTTGGATAAACATCTTGGCCCAGTTCGGAGCATTGGGGATGGAAGCACAAGGAATAAAGGGGCTTGTTTAGAGAATAAATCAACTACCATCCTAATTACAGTTTTACCATGACTGGCAGGCAAGTCAGTGATAAAATCCATCAATATAACTTTCCAAGGTCAGTGGGGGGCTGGTATAGGTTGCAGAAGCCTTTGGGGCTTCCCAGGATTGCCTTTTGCCATGGCACGAAAAGGACAGCCCCTAACATAAGTGTGTATATCCTTGCACATGGTGTGCCACCAACTTTGGTATCTGAGGAGATGTAAAGTTTTAACAAAACCAAAGTGTCCTGAAGCTTTGGAATCATGCCCCTGCTGGATAATAGTTCTGCGAAGTGAGGGCGGTACAAAAAGCAGATAGCTGGCTGCTTCCTATTCTTGAATGAAAGGCACGTCTCTTCTTTGCTCTTTCTAGCAGCTGCAGTCCGCATTGAACTGGGTGGGAAGGAGGGGTGGGCTGACCGGACAGAGGGGTGGATTGGGTGCGTTGTGATTGCCACGGGAGGCTGTTATCATCTGACTAGATCGGGATGAAGGTCCCCAAAAGAACTCCCATCAACTACATACACAGAAAGCCCTGAAACAATACATTCTAACATTTACAATACAGCAAAAATAAACAACTCCCTTCCCACTAGTTCCCAACAACTTTGCAGTTACCTTAAACAAGGTGTTAAGAGCTTATAAAGAAATAAATCAAGGTCCCACCTGGTAGCCTTGCTTCCTCCATGAAGTTGGAGGAAGCCAACTTCCTCCTGCTGCTTTGAGTCTATACCCCTTTCTGGGTCAACCCATTCTGAACATAGGGACTACACCAACACGGCAATTTAACCTGAATGCTAAGGTTTTAATTTGGAAAAAACCGCTGGCTCCAAGGTGCACATTACTCAGGAGTAAGCTTAATGGTAGTTGGTGACTTTGCTTTGAAGCAACCACGCAACGTGTCAAACTGGTGAATCTTGACCCTAGGAGGGTTTACTCAGAAGCAAGCCCCATTGCCAGCAATTGAGCTTACTACCAAGTAAAGAATAGCCTTTTAGTTCTTCCCATGAAAATCAGTGGGATTTAACAAGCTCTTAACAGGGCTACCTACACTGCTTCCCCTAAACTAGGCTTTAGGTTTAATGCTAATAATCTCCCTGAAACAATGACATTATTATCATACTGGGGGCCTGGTGCGGGGAGAGGTGTGCGGTACCCCGCTTCCCTTCTGTCAGCATTTACAGTAAGCAACTGACTCTGTCTCATTATGCAAACTCACTACACCTTCCCTTCAAGGAGACTGTCTGCCTACTTGCAGGAAAGGGAAGGAGCAAGGGAAGAGGCTGCCTCTGGAGCTCCAGGCATGGGTGCCCCACGCTTCCCATTTCCTAACAGCATCACCTCAGCCCAGAAGTGCGAGAGGTGTGTGTGTGTGTGTGTGCGCGCGCGTTCACGCAGGGGGGATGCACTTTTCCCAGGGCATCCCTTTCCCTCTGCCAGCTTGGATGGCTGCCTCCTCACCTTTCCACCAGCAAGGATCAGAGGAAGCCAGTGGAGCAAACCCAACAGACGACTTGCTTTTGCAGGGAGGGCTCCTCCGGGCAAGATCTGGATTTTTTTCAGGGCAGGAGGTCTCCCTGCAAAACTGAATTTGCGGATTTTGCTGAGCGCATCAAGCCTAGGGACCTTGCAACATCTCTCCTCACGCCCTGGGCTCCCACACACTAAAGTTCCATCACTCTCTCTCTTTCAGGGGAGGGGGAGATGACAACTCGCGTGCCCACGGAGAGGCTCCGACTGTCACCTTGGGCAGGAGTGCCTAGGATTTGCAAAAGGAGGCAGGGCTAGGGGGACAGGATAATCCCACAGAGGATTAATAATTTGCATATTCAGCAAAGGCTCATGGGTAAAATTCATTTTTAATTTTAGTTTTATACCTTGTCCATCCCAAAAGGGCTCAGGGCAACAACAACATGTTAAACCTACATTACAGGTAAAAATTATAATTTTAAAAATACTCACCATAACTTTAAAGATAGCCCAAAGGCAGGACCTGTCTGATAGCAACCCAGCTATATTAATACATGGAGCCAGTATGACTCTGTGTAGCCAGGGCTTTCTGGAGCACACCTTAGTTTAGGATTAGTCATATAAAACAAATAATGAAACATACAACCCTTTTCTCCAACTGGAAATTGATTTTCAGGTAAGCAAGTTGAGTTTGCTGCTATTAAAGATCTTTGATAATCCCATTCTAAGAATTTGCTGTCAGTTTTTTAGCCTCTAGGTAAGATAGCATTAATATTTCATCCATAGATATGCCAATTTCTGTGATTTTATCAACAGTTAAGTTAAGACAACAACAAACATGTAAAGCTCCCTGGCATGGAATAATGGTAGATTTTTAGCCAGTAATCCAGACCAAAGTAGATAGAGCACATAGGCCAAATTCAATGCTTAAGGCTCCGTAGGACACACAGTTTG